>NC_089584.1:37110516-37450516 GCF_019320115.1 Miscanthus floridulus | reverse complement strand
CCTGTTCGTCGTACACCCTGACTATTGGCGCTCCATAGTGTTTACACTGGAATTTGGAAGAAGAGTTGCAGGGATTTGGAAGCTCCCAAAAATCATGTCATCATCAAGGAATCAGCTGCGTGGAGATCGGAGCTAGTTGATTCGGACACACTAGAATCAGCTTTCTTCAGACAGCGCCAGCAGATGACGACAGAGGCAACGATCGGCGCTGGGACGAGACATGCTGGACTCTACAAAAAGGGAAATATTAGAGTCCAAGTTATCTTAAATTAGGAATGTTTTCATTATGCCAAAGATTGTATTGAGTCGTACTCGAATAAGGTTCATGTTTAGACTCCGGGTATAAATATCGAACCCCGGCTATTGTAAAACAGAACAATCAATCAAATACAAGTCAATTACTTTTTTTGGCTCTGGTCATCCCTTAGGAGTAGGAGTAGAGTAGATCTCGGTGAGTTCTTCAGCGAGTACGGCTGCATGGATCCGGTCGACCTCCACTGCTTGTCTGTAAGTACCATCATAGTTTATACCTCTGTTCGTATGGCTGCATCGATCCGGTCGACCCCCACTGCGACTCTGGTATAGGCTAGTTATCGACTCTTGTCTAATTCAAGTATGGCCTATGTGATTCTGCCTCACACCCCACTGCTTGAATTAGATCAAGGTCAAGTTATTGGCTCTACCTTAGTATGGCAGTCTTTGGTAGATTCATTAAGTTACCGATATTGCTTATTGCTTTCAACATTTATCTAATTACAGCAATATTACTCTGCTCGATTGAGATTGATCTGGATCGGCCTTATATCTTGTTTAACTCATCATTTGCTAATTTAAAATTGATCTAATCTACATCTTAAGCGATGAGTTATGATTTTATAGGTTGTTTTGCATCAATCTTAATCGTGCATGGCGTGCGGTTAAGGCATGTTCGATCTTGAGTAGATCTATTAGTTAATGAAAACCGTTCCATGGCCCGTCATCATGGCCTATGGGATTCTTCCTCTCACCCCATTGTTGGCACCGTGGAGTGGGGATCGTTAGTTGATAGACCCATTCCTGAGAAGACATGACCTTAACTGTGCGCTATGCCTGAATCATCTGTTTAGCCGATATCGAGCGCTTTCATAAACAGTTCACATTACGAGATCATTGAAGTAGAGATAAGTTGAAAGATATGTTAGCCCCATGATCTTAATATTGTATTATGGCCTGCATAATTCTGCCTCATGCCCCACTGATATTAGTAATAAGTTAGGGTCATCGAGTCTATTGTTGTTACTATGGCCTGCATGATTCTGCCTCATGCCCCACTGGTCATGGCGATGGATGAGATCTAACATGTTCATTAGATTTATCTTTATTAAATAGTTAAGTAGTGTTGAATTGTCTCTTTATAAAAAGGAGTTCGGTTACTTGTAATAATTGGCTCAGTATAAACCGATCATCATTGATATCTTATTGCCATTGATTAATATTTGCTTAAATAATATTTATCCTGAATGACAATCGATTCTTCTTATGCGACCCCATGAGCTTTAATCGATTTATTCTTATGAATATGCTGGAATTGACTATTTAGTCGATCGCTCATATTGGCTCTCAGAGCCGCACATTCAGCACTGTCTAGCAACACCGGCACGTTCCGCCCTTAATTACTGATGAGCTTTCTCTCCTTGTCAATTGTAGGGTCAAATTGACTGGCATGTCTTGGGAGGATTGCGCAGGATCAACCACCCTTGGGCTGAAGCTAGGTGAATCTGCTCCATCGAGCGGACCCTTCCGGCTTGATACGTGTGTCCTCGGCACGAAGACAAAAATTCTGTGTCGACGCACATTTCTGGCATGCCCAGTGGGACACCACAATTGTCATGGCGGCTCACAACAACGACAACATACTTATGGTACATTATGAAGACCTACCTGATGAAGATAAGGATACCATTAGCAAAGCTACAGAAGAATTTTAGAAGAAGTGTTTGTTGTCCTACACCAAAACACGTGACAGCACAATTATTTAGAAATTTCCACTACCAAGAGTTCTACTACATGGGCAGACAGATACAGTAGAAGCTGAAGATAGGCATTTCTTTACGAAAGCCATAGACAAATCTGTTCGTGATGCCATATCAAGCCGTAATGAAGCTTTTGTTGACGCATTTCACAACGCCATGAAAGAGGCGATTCATGGAATTTCAGTTGGTCAGGTTGGATCAACTTGTTACAACATTCTAGATCCGTCGACTCAAGGGACTAATCAAGTCGGTACCAGCCATCATGAAGCAGCACCAGCTGGTGATGGTGATGTCCAGACACTTCAAGGTTCATCTGAACAAACTCCAGGTACTACTACGAATTAGATACAGTACAATCCTGGACCATCAATACAGCATGTGCAACAACCGGCGGGGTAAGGTCAGAATTAGGTGATCAATTTTGGCACATCAGGCCACATACTGTCATCGGCTCAAAAAATAGCACCATCAATTCAAAGGAATCCGTAGAGATAATGATCCTTATGTCTATAATCAGAGACTTCAAGCAGCGAGCCAGCAAAGGACCCAACTAGATTGAGATTCCACAAGGCTATCACTATGGCATGGATTATAACACCCTCCACATGATGCCAAATCTAGGATATCAAGGCATGTGAGATTTCAATCCATAGATGGGTCAGCAAGTACTGAGAAACCCAAATCCACAAGCTGACGAGTTGCTGCTGAAGGTGACCGAGATGATGAAGAATCAGTTCGGTCTAAAGCAAAAGGGTCTGACTTTTTCGTACTAAACACCCATATCCAGAATGGTATGATTTGGGATCTCTTCCTACAAATTACAGGCTCCTAGAGTTCGCCAAGTTCACCTGGTAAAGATAGTACAAGCACAATAGAACATGTCAGTCGGTATCTTACACAATTGGGCTGAAGCGTCAGTTGAGGATGCCCATCGATTTCATTTCTTCTCCTTATCCCTGTTAGGGCCAGCCTTCACTTGGTTTTCGTCACTACCAGTCAACTCAATTGCCAATTGGGCTGACCTAGAAAAGAAGTTTCATACATATTTTTACACTGGGACTGGAGAAAAGAAGATAACCAATTTGACAACCATGAGACAAAGGACTAATGAATCGGGCATTGAGTTTCTTCAGAGATTCTGGGAGACTAGGAACTTGCTTCTCATTGAACTTGGCCAATGATCAGCTAGCTGCTTTAGCTATCCAAGGAATGTTGCCAATGTGGAAAGAAAAGCTGCTAGGACAAGAATTTGACAACTTGGGTCAATTGGCTCAACGAGTAGCAGCGCTCAATAGCCAATTCCAGAGTATGCACAGAGATACCCGATTCCAGAACAGTACCACCGTAGCTAAAGCTTATGATTCATACTCAGTAGATGATGGCTATGAAGATGAAGAAGAGGAGGTTGCTGTAGCTGAATGGAATTAGGGCAAGAAGACAGTAATGGTGCTAAATCCTTAGGGAAGAGGAGTCAAAGAGAGCTATGACTTTGATGTCACAAAATCGGACAAGCTCTTTGACTTCTTACTTGAGAAGGGCTAGATCAAATTGTTGGACAATCATATTATGTTGCCCCCTGAACAGTTGAAGAATAAGAAGTTCTGCAAGTTCCATAATGCTACTTCTCATTCCACCAATGAATGCAGAATTTTCCGGCAGCATATACAGAGGGCTATTTAGCAAGGGAGGCTCAAGTTTGATATACCTCGGAAGATGAAGGTGGATGATAATCCTTTCCCATGAGATCAAAATATGGTTGATGTTGGCTATTCAAAGGAAAAACTAAGATCCTAACATCGGCCAAATCGAGAGAAACGGGAACAGTTGATCCCAAAATGCAAATATCGGCTGATGAATACAGAGAGATTAGAAAACGTCATAATCAGTAGAGGAGCCAATATGAATAGGGGGAACATCAAAGGATGGAGCGACAAAGCCGTGAGTCACATCTCGGATCCTGTTAAACAAGTGGCAGCGGTAGAAGGAAAAAGATTATCAGTGATGGTTAGAGGATCAAGAATACCAGCATCAACTAGAAGAAGAGTATGAAAGGAAGCAAGCTAAATCACACTGGAATTGTCCTTTCTTCAGATACTGCTGGAACGAAGGTTTGAAATTGCCTACCAGACATGACTGTCCAGAATGCTGCAATCAATATTGGGAGTTTAGGCAATCTCAAGTCAACCGCCGATCTATCCATGCCCAGGATGCATATCATCATAATAACATGGATCGGTGCTTAAAAAATAAAAGTATCCATGATCGGCTGGGAAAAAGAGTTGTTGACCAAGACTGAGCAGATCATGAAGAAGGAAGCAACCAGAGGGAACATGTTTGGCAGGAAGGCCAATGGTGCCCTGGAGGTTTAACCAGAAGCCAGAAGAGAAGAGTGCAACACCTAAGGAATAAGGAGATAGAGCAGGCTCAGCCATCCGGTAAAACTCAAGTGTGGCGTACCAAGCAAATAGCTGATAGAAAGCAACCATTGGCTAATATTCAAATGGTTTTTCTATAGCCATCAAAATTTAGAGTCAATGGTGAAAGCCCACAGCCAATCCAAGCAGTCGGCTTTGAAAATTTGTTTTAATGAATAATCCAATAGATGGTACAGATGGTAAACTAGGACACGGCTTCACGTCGGCTGATGAATTGGAAGAAGTGGATATTGGTTCAGGAGATAGATCTAGGCCGACATACGTAAGTGCTAAATTGGATCCGGAGTATAAGCGGGAATTAATTAATTTATTAAAAGAATTTAAAGACTGCTTTGCTTGGGAATACTACGAGATGCCTGGTTTGGACCGGTCAATTGTTGAGCATCAGTTGCCAATCAAACCTAGATATCGGCCATTCAAGTAAGCTCCCAGGAGATTCAATCCGAACGTGCTTAATGATATTAAAAAGGAGACTAAAAGGCTACTAGACGCGAAGTTCATCCGACCATGTCGATATGCACAGTGGATATCGAATGTTGTCCCTGTATACAAGAAGAATGGAAAATTAAGGGTTTACATTGATTTCGGGGATCTGAACAAAGCCACACCCATGGATGGTTATCCAATGCCGATAGCCGATATGTTAGTAGATGCAGCAGCCAGACACTAGGTTATTAGCTTCATGGACGGCTATGCAGGGTATAACCAAATTTCAGGGTTGAAGAGGACATAGCGAAGACCGCTTTCAGGTGCCCCGGTGCAATCGGCTTGTTCAAGTGGGTTGTGATGACCTTCGGTCTGAAGAATGCTGGTGCCACTTATCAAAGGGTAACAAATTATATTTTTCATAAGTTGATTGGCAGGATTGTTGAAATCTACATTGATGATGTGATGATAAAATCAAAAGGATACAAAGAGCATCTAGCTGAGTTGCGGGAAACTCTAGAATGCATGAGAAAACATGGTCTGAAGATGAATCCTAATAAGTGTTCCTTTGGGGTATCAGCTGGGCAATTCTTGGGTTTTATGGTCCATGAGAGAGGGATTGAGGTCGGTCAGAAGAGCATGAAAGCAATTGATGATGCGGTGCCCCCGACTACTAAGACAGAGTTGAAATCTTTGCTTGGCAAGATTAATTTCATCAGAAGGTTTATTTCAAATTTGTTGGAAAGGATTCTTCTGTTTTCTGCCTTGTTGAAATTAAAGAACGATCAAGAATTCAGATGGGGTGACATACAACAGAAGGCGTTTGAAGAGATAAAAGAGTATATGAAGCGTCCACCCGTGCTAGTTCCTCCTCGGCAGGGTAAGCCTTACAAGTTGTACATATCGGCCGATGACAAAACAATTGGATCAGCCCTAATGCAAGAGTTTGAAGGAAAGGAGCGAGTGATTTTCTATCTAAGCTGGAGACTTCTAGATCCAGAAACAAGATATTCTTCCACCAAAAAGTTATGCTTGTGCTTATATTTTTCTTGCACCAAGATGAGGCATTACTTATTGTCGGCCGAATGTACGGTTGTTTCCAAGGCTGACGTAATCAAGCACATGTTATCGATGCCAATACTAAATGGGAGAGTGGGAAAATAGATTCTCACGTTATTAGAGTTTGACTTGAGGTACGAATCGGCTAAAGCAGTCAAAGGGCAGGTAATAGCCGATTTTATCACCCAGCATCGTAAACCAAGCATGAATTATGTAGAGCCAGTACCTTGGACGTTATTCTTCGATGGATCATCTTGCAAGCAAGGTGGTGGCATTGGTATTGTTATTGTTTCGCCTTGGGGGGCAAATTTTGAGTTTGCCTTTCCAACCGAGCCAAAGGTTACCAACAATCAAACAGAATATGAGGCTATTTTGAGAGGGATTCAACTTCTTCATGAGGTAAAGGCCGAAGCAATTGAAATATTTGGAGACTTACTGTTAATTATTAATTAGTTGATCGGCCTATATGAGTGCAAAGAAGACACTTTGAGGAGATATTATGACAAGTGCCAGAGGTTGCTCAAAGAGTTTTCTCATGTCTCATTTCAGCACATTTCGAGGGCACAAAATCAAGAAGCTAACCATTTGGCTCAAAGTGCATCAGGTTATCGAGTAATTCAAGAAATCTTGAGCAATGAAACCTTGGATAATGACTGGAGAGTTGAGATAGTCAACTACCTTAGAAATCCGTCACAAAAAGTTACCAGAAAGCTAAGGTATAAATCGACTAAATATGTTTTGCTGGATGATCAGCTGTATTACAAAACGATCGATGGGGCCTTACTCAAATGCTTGAATCAAGAAGAGGCTAAGGTGTTGATGGGTGAAGTGCATGAAGGGATATGTGGAGCTCATCAATCGGCTTATAAGATGAAATGGATTATCTGCAGAACTAGATATTTCTAGCCAACAATATTAGAAGATTGTTTTGAATATTACAAGGGATGCCAAGACAGTCAATGTTTTGGTAATATCCAGAAGTCGCCTGCATCGGCCATGAACCCAATAATCAAGCCATGGCCGTTTCGGGGTTGGGGAATCGATTTAATTGGCCAGATCTTTCCACCCTCGAGCAAAGGATATAAGTTCATATTGGTAGCAACCGATTACTTCACCAAGTGGGTTGAAGCAGTCCCCTTGAAAACGGTAACTTTAAAAAACATGGTTGATTTTGTCAAGGAGCATATTGTGTATCGTTTTGGGATTCCTCAAACCATCACTACCGATCAAGGGACCATGTTCACATCAGAGGAATTCGGAGATTTTGCTGCCAGTATGGGGATCAAGCTGCTAAATTCGTCTCCTTACTATGCTCAGGCTAATGGTCAGGCAGAGGCGTCCAATCAGATTACGATTAAGCTGATCAAGAAGAAAATTGAGGAATAGCCCGGGAAGTGGCATTCGACGCTTAATGAGGCACTATGGGCATACAAGATGGCCTATCATGGATCAATTAAAACATCACCTTATGAGCTTGTGTATGGCCATAACGCAGTCCTTTCTTGGGAAGTTCAGACCGGATCGAGACATGTTATGTTACAGAATGATTTGACAGCCAAAGTCTACAAAAATCTTATGATGGGCGACTTAGAAGACTTAAGTTGCCTTCGGCTGCGCGCTCTTGAAAATATTGAAGCCAATAAACTGAGGGTCGCAAAATATTACAATAAAAGGGTCAAGAATAAGCAATTTTTTGAAGGAGATTTGGTATGGAAAGTGAAATTGCCGATCGGGTCAAAGGACAGTAAGTTCGGCAAATGGTGCAATTGGGAAGGGCCGTATCGGATCAAACGTTGTGCACTTGGTAATGCTTATATTTTGGAGACACTAGGAGGAGGAGAAGAGTTCGGCCGAGCAATCAATGGGAAATATCTAAAGAAATATTATCCCAACGTTTGGATTGACACTTAAGTAGCTGATTTGTTCGGTCAACAGCTCTAATAGCTGATATCAGAAAGGTATCACCTCTAGTACAAAAAATGAACCCAAAGGAACAGAAGCCAGTACGATGTGTATCGCCTATAGGGGGAAAGCAGACATGAATGAAGTAATACGTATAATATAAAATAAGAGACAAAGGAAAATCATTCAAGACGAAGGGATTGTTTGCTAAAATCACCTATTACAAGCTACGGGCCGGAAAACAATTTGCTCACTACATCATCGGCTAAAGTATTGAAAGCTACAGAGTTGGCGGCACTGAAGAATTCCTCAGTCAAACGTGCATGATCCGTGGGAGGCACTGCATCCGGGAAACCATGAGGAAAAAAGCCGAAGATTGTGACCTGAGTGGGCTTGTGCAGTAGCCAACGTTGTGGTAGCACCATGATGAGCGCCATGGAGAGCAACCTCCCTGACGCGGTTTGGAATGTCATGCAAGCGGACTACCGGAACGGCGCCCCTAGCATTGACAAATCCCGCCACATGATCTGCGGCTGATCGAAGGCTTTCCAACTGAGCAGTTAGATCTGAAAAAATTCAAGGAAAGGATTGATCAGAAGGTCTCAAAGGCAAAGTTAAGAAAAAGCGAAAGAGATTGCGGTAGCCGTCTTACCTATGATTCTGCCTTCAGCCATGGCCAACCGTTCCCTTAGATCGGCCTCGGAGGACGATCGGATTTGAGTCATGGCCAGAGCCGACTCCGCGAGGGAAAGACAGTTGGTTAAACTTTGATCAGTCCGATCAATGCAAGCGATTAGATCGTCATTATCGATCTGCCTCCTCGGATAACTGGGAAGCTAGCGACGAGTCGGTGTTGAAGACGATCTCAAAGATTGAACCAAGTCAACCCTGTGCTCCGAGACGGTGGAGACATCTCGAGTAGCGCTTTCTCGGTGATGAAGACACTGGCGCGATGATGCGGACCCGTTAAGAACTTCCTCAGCAGGCCTCTTGCTACTCTCCATGATCTCAAACCTATAGAAAAGCAGGGACTATGCTAAAGACACAGAAGGTTTGAGACGAGACGGGTAGTTTTCTGAGCCCTAGCCGTGGCCCGCATATATAGCCCAAGGAGGCGAGGAGATGGATTTCGCCGAGGGTATGGAAACTGAAAATAAATACGGAAACAGATCGGCACTCCGGAATTTTAGGGGAGAGATAACGAAGAGATAACAGATTTAGACTTATTGCTTCCCTAGATTATGAAACGTCATGGGATGGATATGAAGAATTTATATTAACCAGAAATCAACCCACCAAGACTTCTTTGGATTGAAGGGAGTCTGGGTCCCCATAAGGCCGAAGGTCATCATAAACCAGGTCACATCGGTCGGATAATGGAATTATACCAGGAGAAGGGGAAAGGCCATCCGCTTAGCAGACGCATAACTAGTTTCTTGGTGATCGAGAACTGTGGGAAAGAAGCCTGTGGCTCTCCCAGCGGGCATTTGATGAAGCAAACAAGGGGAAGGTGTCCACACATTTTAGCCCTTGCAAACACTAGAACAGCTTTGCGAGCATGGATAGAAGACTCAGGTGGTATCACAAGACTTCTTCTAGCCAGAATAGTTGATCCTCTTGCTCGACAAGGCGCTAGAATGAGCGACACAATCACCCTATACACAAGAATTCTTTTAGCCACTCAAGACCTTCATAGCAAAAAAGATAGACCATGCAGGGTCCGGCGAAGTCAGAGCTCGAGAGGGCAGGTAGAAGAGAAACATAGCTGAATCGTTAAGCTACTCTCACTAGGGGCGGATAGATATTTTATAGCCGGTCTGGAAGGATGAATCCAAGTGCCTGTGAGGCGATGATGCTCTCGTAAAGGTTGTGAAGCATGGGCTCATGAGCTGACATGGGCAGCGACAAATAGTAGACCCCAGATCAAGATTTTCTACCCGTGACTGTAGACACATTGAAGATGAAGACGTAATAATTTTGGAATAAAATTACTTTTATTCCAAAATTAGGGGGCATGTGCTTACACCGGAATTTGGAAGAAGAGTTGCAGGGATTTGGAAGCTTTTGAAAATCATGTCATCATCAAGGAATCAGCTGCGTGGAGATCGGAGCTAGTTGATTCGGACGTACTAGAATCGGCTTTCTTCAGACAGCGTCAGCAGATGACGACAGAGGCTACGATCGGCGCTGGGACGAGACATGCTGGACTCTACAAAAAGGGAAAGATTAGATTCCAAGTTATCTTAAATTAGGAATGTTTTCATTATGCCAAAGATTGTATTGAGTCGTACTCGAATAAGGTTCATGTTTAGACTCCGGGTATAAATATCGAACCTCGGCTATTGTAAAAACGAACAATCAATCAAATACAAGTCAATTATTTTTTTCGGCTCTGGCCACCCCTTAGGAGTAGGAGTAGAGTAGATCTCGACGAGTTCTTCAGCGAGTACGGCTGCATTGATCCGATCGACATCCACTGCTTGTCTGTAAGTACCATCATGGTTTATACCTCTGTTCGTATGGCTGCATCGATCCGATCGACCCCCACTGCGACTCTAGTATAGGCTAGTTATCGACTCTTGTCTAATTCAAGTATGGCCTGTGTGATTCTGCCTCACACCCCACTGCTTGAATTAGATCAAGGTCAAGTTATCGGCTCTACCTTAGTATGACAGTTTTTGGTAGATTCATTAAGTTACCGATATTGCTTATTGCTTTCATCGTTTATCTAATTGTCTCTTTATAAAAAGGAGTTCGGTTACTTATAATCATTGACTCAGTATAAACCGAACATCATTGATATCTTATTGCCATTGATTAATATTTGCTTAAATAATATTTATCCTTAATGATAACCGATTCTTCTTATACGACCCCATAAGCTTTAATCGATTTATTTTTATGAATATGCTGGAATCGACTATTTAGTCGATCTCCTCTCATATTGGCTCTTAGAGCCGCACATTCGGGACTGTCTGGCAACACCGGCATGTTCCACCCTTAATTACTGATGAGCTTTCTCTCCTTGTCAATTGCAGGGTCAAATTGACTGGCACGTCTCGGGAGGATTGCGCAGGATCGACTCAAGGGACGCTTCGGCTCCTTTTTCGTCATACGCCCTGACCCTTGGCGCTCCATAGTCGAGGTCGGTCGGGAGGATAGCCTCGGAACCGTAGATCATAAAGAAAGACGTGTAGCCGGTGGCCCGGCTAGGGATCGTTCTCAGGCTACAGAGCACCGCGGGAAGCTCGGCGACCCATCGTCTGTCAAACTTGTTTAACCGGTTGATGATCCCAGGCTTGAGGTCCTGTAGGACCATGCCGTTTGCGCGCTCGAGTCGACGGCGACTAACCAGCGGCCATGGTATGACAGGGCTTAATTAAACTTGCCTCCCAAACTCGATGCTTTGTCAGGGTGCCGAAGCAAGCGCGCCCCACGGCTGCTCCGCCTCGCAACTAACGAAACCTAAAAGCTGTATACAAGAAATGCGCATGCATCAGACGATAATTTTTCCTGCGTAATCCCGCATTAACTAACTGTACCTCCGCTCAAAACAATGGGGAGAAAACCCCCACCCCACGGCGATAAGACGAGGCGAACAGGGCGGCAGGAGCAGGTGCGACCAAGCCACTGAGGTGAAGGTGAGCGCACTGCGGGACGAGGCGACGGCAATCGTCAGGGACAGGGAAATGCCGTGCACTCACTCGTCATCGCCTGCGCGTCAGCACATAGCAGCAGCCACAGGCCCACAGCAGAAAAAGCACATCGCGGTAGCCACAGCAGGTGCCTGACAGCGACGGCCGAGCTGATTGCTACTAACTCCGGACCGCCGTGGTCTCATCTTGAACAAGACAGCGTCGGTTGGTCCTGTCTCATCTGGTCATCTGTGGCGTCGAGTCTGTCCGCGCGCGTCGCAAGGTGGTTGCTGGGGTTGGTGAACGTGCCGTGAAGCCAGATGCCGATTTATATTTAGCACTCTATTTCAAGCCGGCCACTGTCTCATCTGGTCATCTGTGGCTGTTGTTGGCACTTGGCATTGGTAAAATTAGTAAAACGGTACTGCAGTGGTTAGTAGCACTCTATTTCTTCGCAAAAAAAAAAAAAACAATCTCAGTCCCACTTTTGTTCACCCTATTTCTTTGCAAAGAAACAATCTCAGTCTGAACATGCAGCTGCTGCTAGACGACGATGGCAGCAGCAGCAGCTTCATTGGGTATGTTGCAAGCAACAAGCGACCACATTTGATTAGTATTCAGCCTGTTCGTTTCGGCTGAAACGATCGTGGATTATTTCTGTTGGCTGGTTTGGTGTGAGAGAAAAATACTGTTCTGACTTATAATCCACGATCGTTTACGACCAAGCGAACATGCTAATTGGTCTTAGGATAAAGTATGTTTCATTTTCGTATCGTTGGCCGCTGGTCAAGCTTCGCAAGCAAACCCGTGGCAGTTGGAACGACCGGTGCACCATCAGTTTGTTCACTTTTGATGGCAGTAAGATCGGACTCCTCGAGTTCAGCCTGGAACCCTGGAAAAGAGAAGTGTCCCGCTGTTCCCCCTAATTTTTCTTCTCCGAATTTTGCAGCAAAGGAATGGAAGGAAGACTCCTCCGGTTCAGCCTGGAACCCAGGGAAAACAAGAGAAGTCCCCCGGCGTTGCCCCAGTTTTTCTTCTCTGAACTTTGCAGCGAAGGAATGGAAGGATATTCCTGGTTGAAGGAGTCATCGCGCTGATCTACCGTTTTCTCTTCTCCCATCACTTTCGACATCAATCTCACGCATCCTCGGTGCAAAGAGGATCAATGCAGACAGAGACAGCAGACAGCTAGCCTCTGGGCAAGCAGGGTATTATAAATGTATGTATCACTGCTTATCCGTTTTGTTTAGTCAACCAATTCAACAAACTCCATTATTCGCATGAAAAATCCTCAACTTGGTCTGTTTGTGATCATCACTAATAATATATATATACTAGCACCAGTGTACCGGCAACATGGCTCGTCAGAAAACTGGTCCAGAATTGCGCCTAAACAAAAATGGTACCACCACCGGTGCATAAAATAAATAACGTGATCCTGAAACAATGTCCTGAAAAATAGTACGACTGCCAGTCTGCCATGTGTAGGTAGGAGCCAACCGTTTGAGCTGCATCGCATGGTTCCTTCTGCAAGGGGGACGCGTCAGGCCCGTGCAATTAGGGCGCTGTCTCCCCTTCCTGCATTTCTAGTGATCCGGACCGTTCGTTCATCCAATTAAGCAACGTGCAAGTGCGACGCGACGACGAAACGGCGCAAAAAACGCGTACATGACGTCGAACACGCACAGGTCGGTGTCCGAGCGCTGCACCTGCTTCGTGGCGGCGCACGCCTGCGCTGTGCGGTACGTGCACCGGTAGTAGCCCCTGCAACCGCAGCAGCAGTACGCGTCAGTATATATATATATATATATATATATATATATATATATATATATATATATATATACTCATATGTTACCTAAGGTCTTGTTTAGATTGTAAATTTTTTCACTCTCTCTCTATCACATCAAATTTTTAAACACATGTATGAAGTATTAAATATAGATAAAAAAATAATTAATTACATAGTTTGATTGTAAATTACGAGACGAATCTTTTGAGCATAGTTAGTCCATTATTGAACAATAATTGTCAAATACAAACGAAAGTGATACAGTGCCAAATACTGATTCCTAACCTCAATCTAAACAAGGCCTAAATCAGAAACTTCTGTCACATGAATCGAATTGCTTCGCTACGAAATTCGTGCAGAATTTCTCGTGAGATACGATTCACCAAAACAGAGGCCGTACGTTATAAACATGTTGTACATATGAAATTAATCTGCATCGTCAAGTTTTCGGTGTTGATGGTTGAGGGTTTACCTGGGAAACTTGGCGCCGAGGATGTCCTTCTGGCCGTACTTTCTCCAGCTGAAATTAAACGCGACGACGACGAAACGGAGCAAGAAATTAAACGCGACGACGAAACGGAGGCCGATGACGAACGAAACTGGAAGCGGTGGTCCCAGGCACAGAATGAAACTGGAAGCGGAGGCCGATGACGCACAGCTGCATCGCATGGAAGCGCTATTCATCAGTCTGCCACGCACAGGCACAGAATAATAATCAACGCCGCGCCGTGCCCACGCTGCACAGTCTCCCCCCACGTCTTGCTTGCTTGTCCTCGCACGTTCTTCTTTTCCTACCCCGTCGTCGCCTTCTTCCCCGGTGGTTCCTTCCAGAGATCCAGTAGTCTCCGGTCCCTGCCTATAAGTACGGGCTCATAGTGTGCTCCCATTTCATCACGACACAACAACACTACTCATCGCTCACCAACGTGCAGATTAAGGAAGCAGCAGGCCGCCCACTCACTGACCGCGGTCATGGCGAGGATCCAGCTCTACGTCGCCGCGGCCTGCGCCGTCGTCCTCGCGCTCGCCGCCCCGGCTCTCGCCGGCGACCCCGACATGCTCCAGGACGTCTGCGTCGCTGACTACGACTCCCGTGAGTAAAAACGAAACCTGTCGTCGGTCATCTCAAGTCGTTTCTTTCCACTTCTGACCCGTGCGTGCACCGTGCAGCGGTCAAGCTGAATGGGTTCCCGTGCAAGGCGAACATCTCGGCGGACGACTTCTTCTTCGACGGGCTGAGGAAGCCCGGCAACACCAACAACGCGGCGGGCTCCCTGGTGACGGCGGCCAACGTGGAGAAGTTCCCGGGCGTCAACACGCTGGGCGTCTCCATCGCGCGCATCGACTACGCTCCGGGCGGCCAGAACCCGCCGCACACGCACCCGCGCGCCACCGAGATCATCTTCGTCCTCGAGGGCACGCTCGAGGTCGGCTTCATCACCACCGCCAACAAGCTCTTCACCAAGACCCTCACCATGGGGGACGTCTTCGTCTTCCCGCGCGGCCTCGTCCACTTCCAGCAGAACAGGGGGTACGGCCCCGCCGCCGTCGTCGCTGGCTTCAACAGCCAGCTCCAGGGCACGCAGCAAATCGCCATGACGCTCTTCGGCGCCACGCCGCCCGTGCCCACCGACATCCTCGCCAAGGCCTTCCAGATCGGTAACGGGGAGGTGGAGCACATCAAGGCAAACTTCGCGCCCAAGTAGAATACCAGGCAGCGTCTTCGTCTTCCAATATCTGTCTGCATTCGTTGGTTTCTCAATAAATCCCGCGGTGCCTGCCGTTAGTGATCGGAGTGTGCAGTTCGATTTGTTCATCTTCGGTTTGGTTCCAGACATTGCTCACCACGCTTGTTGCTGCTAATTTGTGTGGAGCAATTGCTTGCACTGTCCTCCTATAAATAAGATAATCAGTTTTATTTATGGCTTGCGTTGCTTTGACTTGGTTCTTGTTAAGCGTCTCCGACAAAATGACAAATTATGAGATGATGAATAGCGCTTAATCTGTGCATGCAAATTGTTTGAGAAATTAGTAACAATGATTCGCGGACGCCTTTGGCTGTCCTTGTTCCACAACTGCATGCAGTTTCAGTGTCGTCAGGCCATAAAGTCAACGGTTGACAAGATTTTTTTGGGGGGGATGGGAAGTTCTATTCAGTCCAACAATGGAAAACATATTTGAACTTAAAAAAAGACAAATTTTGTAAGACCAATAACTAGTCAAATTATATACTTCTATTCAAAGTGATTTTAAGATGAAGTAGCTTTGGTAGTAATAGACAGCATTGTGTGGTAAATTTAAAATCAAAATCTACTTTGAAGAACCGTTTTTGCTGCTAAATTACACAATACATCTATGGATGAGGAGTACTGGCCTATTGGGAGTCTTCCAACATGCCCTTGATAGTAGGAACTAAACACAATTTACACACACACACCAGTTATTTAATAATTCGGTAGTTATTTTACTAGTCTTGTTTCTAATTGTGTGTAAGGACCATTTCTGATGTGTCATAGCAACTGAACATAACATAGGGTGCAGCTAATATGATTGCAGTTTATTTGAGAAATTAACAACTATTTGTTGCTAGCTATATATAATAGTATTTGGATTAACACTACCGGAAACAGATGATTTGCCGAGTGCATTCCATCGGGCACTCGGCAAAAATGTTGTTTGCCGAGTGCTGCAGAAACCACACTCGGCAAAATAATGGCACACGGCATACCAAACTCTTTGCCGAGTGCTGAAAAAAGACTACTCGGCAATCTAGGAAAAAACACTCGGCAAAACAGAGACACACGGCAAAAAACCGCCACGTAGACATCCGTCAGTTAGTGTGCCTGCTGTTAGGAGTTTGCCGAGTATCCGTTAGTGGCACTCGGCAAAGAAGTAAGTTTTGCCGAGTGTTTTCCTTTAGCACTCGGCAAAGAAATAATTTTACCAAGTGTTTTTTTTGCACTCGGCAAATAAATAAGTTTTTGTTCTCTTCTGACCATGAAACCTTTTCTACTCTCCACATACAACATGTGGTACTCCATGTTAAGATTTGATATATTTCTAGATCTGTTTGCTATATTTAATTAATTTATTGAATTTCAAGGAATTTTTTGGTATAAGTCAAATTTGAACTGCAAGTGATTCAAATAATAGAATAAAATGAGTAGAAAAATGATATTCATGTTATTGAGTCCGGTGTGAGGCCTTACCCGGGAAATGAAAAGAAACATAATTAAGTCTTTACAACATAAGTTCAAAGGTACATTAAGGTTGAGATAACACCTTAAGGTTTACATCATTCAACAACACTCCGTGCCACACTCTAGGTTTATGACTGATATAGTGACTTGCTAATACTCCTACTCTGCTGAGGGATCGGGGGCATAGAAATAGCCTAGCTAGGGGCGTTCTCACTTGCAAAACAACTCAAAGGTCCCTGGGTAAGGGATTGAACTTCCCGGGACTTACCCAATTAATAACACAAAGTATTATTCAATTAACATTAGTAAAAAGTTGGGTTTTCTAAATGGCATTTTGTTTGTAAAGTAAATGTTGTATGTTAGCTACGTTAAGCATAACAAGGTTCAAATAAGCACAATCAATTAGATCAGGGGTGGAGCTCGATCTTCCACGAGTCCTTTCATTGTATGCTACTTTGAAGCTAGTAGTTATAGAATGTGCTCATAACTGAGGGCATGGTATTTTATCCTCCACAAGTCCTTTCATTTGCTTTCAAGACTATGTAGAGGGTATAGATACCCACTCAAGAACGACGATGCAACCATATGACTCATGGGTACACAGGGAGTATCTCACACGCTCAATCATTCTCATGCTCGTGCAAATCACCCATGAACGATTTGAGATGGTCCAAGATACTAGCTTTCTAGCTACCTTGAGCTGTTGAAATGATCGGTTGATGGCTAGAGGGGGGAGGGTTGAATATCCTATTAGTAACAAGGCACAATTACAACTAGGCACAAGTATTAGTAACAAAGCGAGCCCTAATGAGCACTATTTACACCTCAACAAGCTAACCAAAGCAAGTGCAAGCCCTAAATAGTTCTAGTAGAAAGGCTACAACTAAGAAAACAACTAGAACAACTAGCAAAGGCTAAGCTCATCTAGCACACCTACACAGTTCTAGTGAGAAAGATAAACAACAAGCAACCACTAGAACTAATTATAGAATGTGCTCATAACTGAGGGCATGGTATTTTATCCTCCACAAGTCCTTTCATTTGCTTTCAAGACTATGTAGAGGGTACAGATACCCACTCAAGAACGACGATGCAACCATATGACTCATGGGTACATAGGGAGTATCTCACACGCTCAATCATTCTCATGCTCGTGCAAATCACCCATGAACGATTTGAGATGGTCCAAGATACTAGCTTTCTAGCTACCTTGAGCTGTCGAAATGATCGGTTGATGGCTAGAGGGGGGAGGGTTGAATATCCTATTAGTAACAAGGCACAATCACAACTAGGCACAAGTATTAGTAACAAAGCGAGCCCTAATGAGCACTATTTACACCTCAACAAGCTAACCAAAGCAAGTGCAAGCCCTAAATAGTTCTAGTAGAAAGGCTACAACTAAGAAAACAACTAGAGCAACTAGCAAAGGCTATGCTCATCTAGCACACCTACACAGTTCTAGTGAGAAAGATAAACAACAAGCAACCACTAGAACTAACTAGCAGCTACTCGAATTATTTAAGCATAGGAGCTACTCCATTACTCTAGCAACTACACATGTAAAGAACAAGTGTAGAGGGGGCGTAAACTAAGGGAAAAAGTTGACACAAGATTTTAACCTGAGGTTCGATTGCTTGCCGGCAACCTAAATCCCCATTGCGACATGTCCAAGGATCATTGCTCCTCCGCAAGCTCAACAAGTCCTTAATCTTGGCTTGACATGAGCACTTGCCTATGAGCCGACTAGATCATGAGGAACACAACAAGTAGAAATCCACTAGAGCTGCTCTTCTTGATCTCCCATGGGGATGAGCACAAAAGCCACTCACAAAACCAACTTTGGGGCACCTCACAATCTCCAATTGGGCGCTCCACAGAGTCTTGCCGCCTCACAATCTAGGTGGCGGCAACTACTAAGAGTAACAAGAATCCCATAGCCAAGACGATGAACTAGTGGCACTAGATGCAAACTCTCAATGCAAATGCACTAGGTCCTCTCCAATCTCACCCAAATTCAATCTCAACTAAGCAAATATGAGTGGAGTCTTAACTTGAGCTCAAATGAGTGGATATCAGCCAAGGGGTCCAAAAGAGGTGAAATGCCTAAGCACACCACCTACTTATAACACACACAAAAAACTAGCAGAACCGTCAAAAGAGAGCTTCTGCATACTCACTGGAAAACTCTGGTACCGGAGAAGACCACCACAGGTTACCCAATGACTAGTTCAATGGCCAGATTTAAAAATGAAATAGCCGTTGAGGTAGCCTAATCTTTGATGCTCTTCAACTAGTAGCACCGCACTTTCCAGTGCCCTTTAGTGCCGAGTTTTCAAAGAAAATACCCTCTTTGGATCCAGTCTCTAGTGCTACTATTGGAGATTTCTGGTGTGTTTCAGAGAGGTACACAAAAGGTTTTAGGGCTAGAACCCTTCAGTGACCTCATTGGAGTTTCTGGTAACCCCCTTTGAAATCTGCTTCTCACTCTGTCAAACGCAGGCCTGGACAAAAAACTCAAAGCTTGTTAGCTCGCTCGACTTAGCTCGGCTTAGCTTGTTAGGATAACGAGCCAAGCCAAGCCAAGATTTTAGCTCGTTAGCTATAACGAGCCAACTCGAGCTAGCTCGCAAGCCGCTCACAAGCCATGCTTTTTTTGAGAAAAAATCCCACAGGCCGGTGCCACCCATAGGCCGTAGCCCACCGCGAAGATGCACGGCCCGTGGCCCAAACACACACACACTAGCCAAAAGGGCAACCCATCATGGAGTCACGCAGTCCTCCTCAGGCTTCTCATGCGCACAGGCACATGTCCACTGCTGTGCCGCAACCTGTAAGTCAGGCGACCACGGCGGCGCCTCAATAACGATATCAGTGTTATGCTGAAGGCAATACCACACCCAATAAGAGGTTGCCGGTTGTTTATATATCAAGGCAAATTTGGCACACAAGTTACAGGTTGCAGAGATGTACTCGGTTACAACAATCAGGAAACTCTAAACTTAGCTCGGTTATAGATAGACTATTATACAAATATATCTCAACAGCCTCTCCCTCCATGAGCCAGGTCTAGTCATTGGTCACTCTATCTCTCTCCTTTTCCTCTTGAATCCTCGATCTCCCTCTGCCGATTACCGAACTGCTCTGACCTATACACCACATGGCCTATCATCCTAATCCCTTACAATTTTCCTCGTTGGTTGTGTCAGAAACAACCTTATTGAATGATGTCAATGTTGATACCTAGTCCAAAATCTCTTGGAATGAATTTTGATGTATATTTGAGGCCCCTTATCAATGAGCTGACATAGCTTTGGAAAAATGGTGTTGAACCATGGGATGCAAAGGTAAAGAATAATTTTAAACTACATGATATTCTACTTTGGACAATTAATGACTTCCCTGCATATGCGATGCTTTCTGGTTGGAGCACAAAAGGCAAATTTGCATGTCCATCCTGCCACAAGGATACCAATTATTTGTGGTTGAAATTTTGGGTCTAAGCATTGCTACATGCGACATCGCTGTTTTTTGTCCTCGGACCATCAAAGGCACATGAACAAGATCAGCTTCAACAACGAGGTGGAAACCAGGGAGGCTCTAGTACCACTGACTGGTCAACAGGCATTAGGCCAGTATGAAAGTTTTGAACAAGTGAGATTTGGAAAGACAACATAAAAAAAGAGGAAGTGTGACGAAGATAAAAGATGGCACAATTTGAGGAGGAAAAGTATTTTTTTAGATCCCTTACTGGTCTTCTTTGCTCATAAGGCATAATTTGGACGTTATGCACATTGAGAAAAAACATATGTGACAATATATTAAGTACTTTGCTTCAAATTGAAGGTAAATCTAAGGACATCGAGAAGGCCCGGCTTGGCATGGAACAACTATGAATACGACAAGATTAGCATTCTGTGATTGACAATGATAATTATACCTTACCACCGACCTTGAACTTTTTAGATAAAGATGACAATAAATTTTATGTCAATTTCTACATGGAGTGAAGATGTCTGATGGGTTTGTCTCCAATATTAGGAGATGTGTTGACGTAAATGCATGTAAGGTGTCTAGACCCAAAACTCATGATTACCATGTTAAAGGGCATCCCCAGTGCAGAGAGCTCCTGCTCTGTGTGGGGTCTGGGGAAGGGTGTCAGTAGCAAGCCTTACCCTCACGTGTGCAATGCGAGGAGACCGCGACTCAAACCTAGGACCTTCCGGTCACAGGCAGTAAGACTCATGATTACCATGCTATTCTATAGAAAATGTTTACCCTTAGTGGTCCGAAAGATTTTGCTAGAAGATGTTGTCATTGCACTATTTAGTTTAGTAGGTTGTTCAATGCATTTTGTTCGAAGGAGCTAGTGGAAGAAGATATTGACAAACTTAGCTGTTTAATTAGAGGAACTCTTTGTCGGATTGAGATGGTATTCTCACCTGCGTTTTTTTTATATCATGATGCATTTGACGGTTCATCTAGCTAAAGAGGCTAAAGATGGAGGGCCCGTGTGTTATAGATGGATGTATCCAGTTGAGAGGTATCTACTTACTGTTAAAGGCTATATGAGGAACAAGGCGCGCTGGAAGATTCAATAGCCGAGGGATACATAGTCGAGGAGCGCTTTACATTTTTCTCTAGATTCTTGGACGTCGACACCGCTGAATTGTGTTGATCGTCATGAAAGTACCGCTATGAAAGAGACACCAGCGGTATTTTCATGACTATCAACACGATTTAGCTTGGTGATGACGTCCAAAAATTTAGAGCAAAATGTAAGACATGTTCATGTAAACCCATCAGACATGTTCACTTCATGTAAAAATTGACAAAATTATCTTCTCATCCTTATCTAACAAGCGTAAGGCTAGTGATAAGGTATAATTATCATTATCAATCACAGGATGGTGATCTTGAGATATTCATAGCTGATACATGTCAAGCCGGGCCTTCTCCCTGTCCTTAGATTTGCCTTCAATTTGAAGCAAAGTGCCCAATATGCTCCCACATATGTTTTTCTCAGTGTGCATGACATCCAAATTATGCCTTATGAGCAAAGAAGACAGAAAGAGAGCTAAAAAAACTCTTCTTCCTCCAATTGTGCCATCTTTTATTTTCGTCATGCTTGTTCTTTTTTGACGTTTTCATTCCAAATCTCACCTTTTCAAAACTTTCATACTGGACCAATACCTCTTGGCCAGTCAGTGGTACTGGAGCCTCCCTAGTTTTCACTTTGTTGTTGAAGCTAATCTTTTTCATGCGCCATGGATGATTCGAGGGCCAAAAACGACAATGTCTCATGTAGCAGTGCTTGTTCCCAAATTTCAACCACAAATATTCGGTATCCTTACAGCAGTATGGACATGCAAATTTGCCTTTTGTGCTACAACCAGAAAGCATCGCATATGCAGGGAAGCCATTAATTGTCCAAAGTAGAATAGGATGTAGTTTAAAATTCTTCTTTTCCTTCGCATCCCATGTTTCAACACCATTTTTCCAAAGCTCCTTCAACTCGTCAATAAGGGCCTCAAATATACATCAATATTCATTCTAGGAGATTTTGGGACAGGTATCAACATCGACATCATCCAATAAAGTTGTTTCTAGCACAACCAAGGAGGCAAATTGTATGGGGATTAGGATTACAGGGCATGTGGTGTATGTAACATTTTGCATCTCAAAGGGATAGAATCCATCAAAAACACTACCTAGCCTAAGATCATGAGCATCCGATGCAAACCAATTATAATTTTTGTCCACGTGCTTCCATGCCTTCGAATCAGTAGGGTGATGCATTTTTCCATCATTGACCAATCGCATTTTTGATGATGCCTTCTCCATCATGTAAAATCTTTGTAGCCGAGGAATAAGAATAAAGTATCATAGGATTTTACATGGTAAATGTTTCTTATTTGTTGTACCAGTAACACCATCTGCATCACTATTGGCGGTCCTTAACACACATTTCTTACTGCCAATTTAGGCATAAAAAGAGGAAAAATTAGCAATCTCATGCACATAGGCATTTACTATTAACCGAATTCCACATGTATTTGGAGATTCCTACTTTGCAGGACTTAAACATGAATACAATGAAAGTATACCAAAAAGGTGCATTCCAACAAGGCGTAATGCTGAATTGTGTAAAGGAATAATCAAAAGGCCCACCTACTAAAATAACTTGGGCACGAAAGCACTCAAGGAGCAGCCTAGGCCCAACTAGGGATCCACCACACAAAGGCGGTGGCAAGGCGGACTGACCAGGGTGTGGACGCACCCTAGGTGTGGGCGCACCGCCCCTGGCTCGTCTCGACCACACCTTTGAATGGCAGTGCTCTGGTGACATGCAGAGGCTGTGGCATGCGAGGTTCCAGGAAATATCCCCCCTCAAACTAACCTAAGGAGGCTATATAAGCATGGGAGGAGTCCCTTCATTGATCATTCATTCATACACAAGAAAAGAAGAAGCGGAGCTTCACTCATATCTTTAGCTTCTTGCTAAGAGTAGTATAGGGAGTGAGAGAGGGAAGAGTTTGGAGAAGTACCGAAGTTGTCGGCTACCTCCAATAGTGTGCTTGTATAGTTAGCGAAAGGAATCGCCGGAGTTGTCGGCTTCCTCTATACTTGTACCTCTATGTTCGTCTTACTAATTGGAGTAAGAAGTTCGTATTTATCTTTTGGTGTTAATTTCTTAAGTAAAGTTATCATTGTTCATTAATTACTTGTGGGTTCATCATTTGTCCTTGTGGCAAAAACTCTAGTAGAGGACTCCTGATAAAGATGGAAGTTCCTGGCCAACGCTAGAGTAGTAACCAATAGCATAGACGTGGTATATGGGCTAGAAGTTACCTTTGTTTGCCTCGTTCCCCACGGTTGAGGGGTAGTTGGCAGGTGGTGACAGCCCTATCCGTCCTTTGCGATCCCCCATGTTCAGGTTCGACGTAGAGCTACAGGTCAGAGGTACTTGGCAAACCAAGTATAAGCTGGTGCCCGAAGCAAGTCTTTAGTGACAAAGTTATCTTCACTTAGGATCTTTACCCTTAGGAAACTTCACTTAGGATCTTCTTTTTGTTAGGAAAACTAGTAAAAGAGACTATTACACCTCTGTTCCTTGTAAGAATATGATACCCTTAGTATCACCTGCTGAAGTGCTACAACGGTATATCCGTGTGCTTGCGGATTCCCTCCGCTTATGCTAAGAAATACCAACAAGCATTTCTGGCATCGTTGCCGGGGATGGTTGTCTTAATTATCTCCGAACCTAGTTCACCTGTGTATCCTTTATTTGTACCTTTCTTTTCTTTTTACTCTTTTTTACAATGGAGCACAAAACAATTCAACAACTTTCTAGTCCCAAGAGTGAGTTTGTAGAACCACCACAATCTTCGAAGTTAATCACAGCTTCCAGTTATGAACTCCATCCTAGCTTTATAGCCATGGTTTAGGAACAAACCTTTTCAGGGTTAGATTATGAAAACCCTTATCACCACTCAAGGGAATTTGAGCAGCTCTATGCTTGCCTGACCATTTTGGGCATGTCATAAAAACACTTTGGTAGAAGTTGTTTCCCTTCTCACTTAATGAGGGGGTGAACCAATGGTACGCCCACAACGTGAGGAAGGTAAAAGGTGATTGGGAAGAACTGAGGAACAAATTTTGTCTTGCATTCTTCCCTATATCCCGAATCACTGCCTTATAACTAGTATTTTGACTACTCAGATGTATCAATGTTGATGGCTATGAACCCCTCCTCTTCGGGTACCCTAGTATTGGTCCCTGACAGTAGCCCTCGAGCCTACGAAGGAGTAGGATACTCCTTCAGAGGCTTTTCCGAACAAGAGGACTCTGAAGGCCTTGGCCTTCTTTTGTCACCCACAATGCGACCAAGGGATGGTGTTTCCCCTTCCTCGAGCCCCTCCTGTAGCAGGGGTCTAGTTGAGGATTGGTTCATCTTTGTGATTGTCTTCTCTCAAACGTTTTTTCTGATAAAACGGGGGGGGCCGAGCCGTGCCACGATTTTCTTCTAAGGATGAATCATGGCATCCGGTGAGCTATCAATGGGCTAGTCTAAGTGGGGCCCTCGGTATCCCATTCATGGGGATCTGGCTTGGGTCAGCTTGATGACTAACCCTAGATTCTCAGCGGTCAATCCATATAGTTCTTGGGTCTGTTCGACCGATCTCGAGGACTAAGCATCTTTCTTCGAAGAAAAACTATGGATCATAACCGGCCGAGACTCGATCGTGGGCTGGGATGCCTGCGGCGCTTGTGTGCCTAGGTATGGGCCATTAGTGGGGCCCATCCCTTTCCATATCTCACCCTAAAGGTGCCTAGAGCGATCGTCGAACCCGTTGATGGGCCGACCTGTAAACTCCTAGGCCTAGTCGGGCCATAGAGACATTTTTAGATCCATATTCCTCTTACTCGTGATGAGTCATGGCCCATCCAGAGATTGCGTGCGCACGTCCTATGGCGGGATGTTGTGGTAGATCGTGATAGGCATGGAGATCAAGGTGGATGGTTGGTTTCCTCGCATCCGTCGCTCCTATAAAACCAAAGGGTTCGCCCCTAGGGTTCCATACCTTGTATCCTTGCCTCTGCAGCAACGACCGCCGCCACCAATCACCTAGGGTTCCTGTCTCTGCATCCCCACCACCATCGAGCCCACATCCAACCATCCCCTCCTCTAATGGATCCATGGTGCCATTCTGACATCACCTTCTAGTGTATGGAGGGCCTCGTACATTGCAGTCTTCTCCACACGTGAACCTCAGCCTAGGAGTGGCTGCTACCCGGTGAGAAGGATCTACCATCACCACCCGATGGCTACATAGTGTCATTCGCCCACTTCCATGAGCGTGGGTTCATGACCCCTACCCATAGATTTCTCTAGGGGCTATTGTACTACTTCAAGATCGAGCTGCAGCATCTCAACCCTAATGGGATCCAGCACATGGCGATGTTTGTCACCCTGTGTGAGGGATTCCTGGGGATCAGCCCACACTTTGATCTGTGGAGGTACTTCTTTGCCATCACCCTCCAGAAGAAGAGGAATAAGAGCGGCAGGCATGAGCTACACATGTCGATGGGGTGCGCCAGCATCCAACTCTAGAACAACCGGGTTGGCGAGTACCCGCCGATGCAACTATCGGCGTCCAACTCCGGGTGGCATTTGAAGTGGTTCTACCTCAAGAATGCCATCACCGCATGTCTACTGGAGTTTACCGGATGCCTAATCAAAGAGGCCCTAGAGTCATGGAGGAAGTGGGGCATTCTGGAGAAGGACAAGAAGAAGATCTAGGACCACATTGTCGCCATCCACATCCTGAAGGAGAGCAGCCTAAAGGGGTCGGGCATCATCGGAGCTTACCATGCAAGGAGGGTGGCACCGTTGATGATACGCGCTCTCTAGCTATATGCGATGGCGCCTAGGGCATCATTCGATGGAATAGCGCTTGCCGAGGGAGCGCTCCCTGACTCCGAGGTCACACAATGCATTGAGGAGGCGATGGAGCCTTCGTAGGATGACACAGGCACCCCCCTTGATTTCATCTACCTGGTGCTGGGACATCCCTCAAAGCGGCTAGAACTAGGCCATGTCGTCTTTGTAAGTTTCCCCTCCTCATACCTTGTGGGGGTATTAACCCCTATACCCTTACGGCTATGCTTGGGCCGGCCCGGATTAGGGGTCTGGCCCACTAGAAGACGACACGTGGCCTAGTCAACCTGTTCAGAATCCCACGCAAGGAATCAAGGCAGATTTGGAGGTCAAGCAAGATCCTAGTCGGTTAGAATAGGAATCCTTATCCGGCCACCTATGGCAATTGTAATTGACTAGGATTAGTTTCCAGATCTGTAACCCTGCCCCTCGAATTATATAAGGCAGGCAGGGGACCCCTCTAAAAAACATCTCTCATTGACATACAACAATACAATCAGACGTAGGATGTAGGTATTATGCCTCTATGGTGGCCGAACCTAGATAAAATCTTGTGTCTGTCTTGCGTCACCATCTTGTTTGTAGCTTGTGCATCTGTCTGCCGATAATCTACTACCTTAGGCATACCCCTAGATAGACTGCCGACCATATTTCATCAACAGTGGCACGCCAGGTAGGGGGTATGCGTACTGCTCTCTAGGCAAACAAGATGGTTATCATCCCTAGTTCCATGGCCACGCCGAACGGCCTCACGTTCACCATTGGCCAGATCACCTGGACCACTGGCTCCGACGACCTCATCTCCATGACCCCGAAGGAGGTGCGGGTTCAATCTGCGCCGACCATTGCTTCACCTGCATCGGCTATGGCTCCGACCACGGAGGATCTAGCTCCAACCATGGTGGATCTAGCTCCGACCATGGTGGATCTAGCTCCAACCATGCCAGCGTCGTCTTCAGCCACGCCGACAACCCATCGTCCGCTTCCTCGCTACAAAAGGGGGCAGATCGACAACACCGACTTGCTCGACTCCATCGATCGGGTCGGCACCAAACTTGCCGAAACCCTGGCTTTGGTAAGTTCGATTCAAAGTCAACCAAATGAACAGGTAACTATGACCCACAACAGATCTACCCGACCAGCTCGGGTCAGTCATCCTGCATGACTCGGTATGGATCTTGTGGTCACATCTACTCCTGAAGGGCACTCCATTCGTTGCCGGCCAGCCCCTGTGACGGGTCTTTGGCTCTCCGAGTATGAAGCCTCGATGGAGAACCACCAGGTCTAGCCCTACGGCCTGCGCAACTTTGTCAACATAGTCCGAATTGAGGATTATCAAGAAGAATCGGTCCACACAGTTCAAGAGGGTGGCTCAAGCTCCTCATCTGGCATCGCATCTAATGCCTCCGTTCACACCGAGCTCCAACATCATGATGATGAAGGCGTTGAATACGATCTGGATATCTCAGACCATGCCCCGGGATTCCTGTGATTCCCATCCTTCCCACCAAGGCGAGGAGACTTGATCAATGTCGTCAGTAATGATGAACCACCGACAGTCGGCGAAATAGAACAAGAAAGGCTAGCACGCGAAGCATGCAATATTGACCGGTTTAATCACCGACAAATTGAAGCCGAGGCAGAAGAGGAGGCCTGACGCATAAGGGTCCAGCCACGCAACCTTAACAATGCCTTTGACAAGGTGGGGGACAAGCAAGTCTTCAGGACTCCAAGCGCCAACGTAGCTATTGCTATGGTGACAATGCAATGACTACCCAATACACCGGAAACACAGGCAGTTCGTGATGATATATAAGCTTACCTGATGGCTGCTATGGCCTAGACCGCAGAGATTGTAAATCAAGCCTGAGCTCCATCCATCTCAATCGAATCAAGCCACAGCCGCCAGTACTCAAGTCGCTCACAGCCACCCAACCAACATGGCTCATGCAACAATGACCCATTAGACAACCGTCAAGGCAGAAATGGTGGCCATGATGGTGGTCGGGATGACAACCGCCATCGGGATGACAACCGCCGTGACTTTTGGGACGACAACCACTGAGACAACCGTGATAATCGCCGCGATAACCACGGTCATAGGGTTAATCAGGATGGCAACCGAGATCGCCGTGATGGCAATAACGATCTCTACCATTACCTCGGAGGACACGATCTTCACAATCGCATCAACCAAAGAGCCAACGATCGTGCATCCCACGAAAGCTATCGCCGTATGGAATATGATACTGCCCATGGCCCTCTGGGTTTGAAGCAGTTTACTCCACACCTTCGCCAAGTCATATGGCCTAAGAACTTTAAGCTTGAAAAACTTCAGAAGTACGACGGCAAGGAGAACCCCAAATTATGGGTCATGCTCTTTGAAACTGCGTGCAGATCAGCCATGGCTAACGAGCACATTATGTCTAACTACTTCCCAGTCGCTGTTGGCCATGCAAGTCACCAATGGCTGGTCAGCTTGCCGGCAAACTACTTTGATTCTTGGCAAGAGCTCAAGCAAGCTTTCATCGACAACTTCATTGCTACTTGCGAGCAACCCGGCAACAAATATGATCTACAGCGGATTTGAGACCGGAAAGATGAGCCACTATGCGAGTACGTCTGGCGTTTCTTGGAGATGTGCATCAAGGTCCCATCAATCTCCGACAACGAGGCAATCAAGGCTTTCATTACTGGTCTTCACTTCCATGATTCCCTACGGGACAAGCTCTTTCATAAGAGACCTGAATCAGTCACAGCGCTCCTGGCCACTGCCAAGAAATATGCGGATGCCGATGATGCTAAAAAGATAATCATCGAGGAAGCAGCAAGGGTTCCACGCTCCGACCACCCCCCACACCACGATGACTACTGCAGCAACCGTGGTCAGAACGACAATTTTGATCACTACAACCAGCGCAATGACCCCCACGACCACCATGACCAGCGTAATCAGCGGCGTAATCGCCATGATGATTATAGGGGCAAGCATGCTCAGGAAGACAACAGCAAGGTCAACACCGTTAAGAAAGGTGGCGGACGTCACAACTACAAAGAAGACTACGCCAAAGCATTGAAAGGACCCTACCAGCTCCACCCTAAGTCAAACCATACCATGGAGAATTGCCGCATTCTCAAGTCTATCTACACGCGTCAACAGGCTCCGGATATGTCCGACAAGCCTAACGACACAGGGGAACAGCGCAACGAAGACAACGATGATGAAGACGCAGATCCCTGTCACAAGTACGTCAAGCCAACCGATCGTGTCCACACCATCATTGGAGGCAAAGTGTCCATCAAGACCAAATGAGAACGCAAGCTGCTCGCCCGCACCTGCTTGAACGTGGCCAACATCGACAACCTCATCGCCGATCCGTGGCTCCCTCCTTGGTCTCACCATGAGATCTCCTTCAGCAAGAAGGACCAATGGGTGGCAATACCTGAGCCAGGACATTTTCCCCTGGTCCTCGATCCTTGTATCAACAAGGTTCAGTTTGATAGAGTGCTAATTGATGGCGGCAGTTCCATCGATATACTGTTCAAGAATAGTCTGCTAGCCCTGAAGATAACCCAGGCAGATCTCAAACCATACGAGGCATAGTTCTAGGGTGTTCTCTCCAGTCAGAGCTCTACACCTCTCGGGCAGATCATGCTACCTATGCAGTTTGGTACCCCAGACCACTTCCGCACTGACTACGTCAACTTCGTGGTCGCTGACTTCGATGACACCTACCATGCTATCCTTGGTCAACCATCACTCACAAAATTCATGGCCATACCTCACTATGGGTATTTGGTGCTCAAGATGCCTACCGAGAAAGGGGTTCTAACTCTCAGGGGCAACGTATATGCAGCTCATACCTGTGAGGACGATAGCTTCAAAATAGCAGAGGCTCACAACCTCTCTATTCGCATGGCTTAGACTATGCTCGATGCCAAGAAGACCTCGGACGACCACCTAGAGATCCCAGAGCTCGAGTCTCCATGCAAGAACATCAAGTCCAAGGAGCACAAGGTGATCTAGCTGGTCGATGGTGATCCCTGCAAAACGGCCCTTATCGGGGCCAACCTAGATCCTAAATAGGAAGACGCGCTCATCAGGTTCTTGAGGAGCAACATGAGTGTGTTCGCATGGAAACCTGCTGACATGCCTGGTGTACCTCGAAACTTGATCGAGCACTCCTTGAATGTCAACGGCAAGGCCATACCTATCAAGCAAAAGCTACGATGGTTCGCTCACAACAAAAAGGAGGCGATTAGGGTAGAAGTTACATGGCTTTTGACAGCTGGATTTATCAAAGAAGTGTATCATCTAGAGTGGTTAGCCAACCTAGTTCTTGTACGCAAAAAGAATAATGAATGGAGAATGCGCGTTGATTACACTGATCTCAACAAACACTGCCCTAAAGACCCCTTCAGCTTACCTCGCATAGATGAGGTCATAGATTCAACCGCCGGTTGCGAGCTGCTTTCCTTTCTCGATTGCTACTCTAGTTATCACCAGATCGCTCTCAAAAAGGACAACCAGATCAAGACATCTTTCATTACGCCTTTCGGCGCCTACTGCTACATGACCATGTCGTTCGGGCTCAAGAACGCCGGGGCTACCTATCAATGCGCCATACAGGCCTGCCTCAAAGACGAGATAAAAGATGACCTCATCAAGGCTTATGTTGATGATGTCGTTGTCAAGACCAAGGAAGCACATACCCTTGTTGATAACCTGGAACGCACCTTTGCAGCCCTCAATACATTCCAATGGAAATTGAACCCAAAGAAGTGCATCTTTGGTGTTCCTTCTGGTATACTGCTTGGCAACGTCATCAGTTACGATGGCATATGCCCTAACCTAGAGAAAGTCAAAGCTATCTTAGACATGAAGCCGCCCAAAAAGGTGAAGGATGTCCAGAAGCTTACTAGATGCATGGCTGTTCTCAGTCATTTCATATCAAGATTAGGCAAAAAAGGACTACCGTTTTTCAAGCTGCTCAAAGCATTTGAGAAGTTCGAGTGGTCAGAGGAAGCAGATGCTGCCTTCACACAGCTGAAACAATTCCTTACATCACCTTCAGTCCTCACTGCTCCCAAAGAAGACAAAACCCTCCTACTTTACATTGCGGCAACTAATCGAGTGGTCTCCACTACCATGGTGGTCGAGCGCGACGAGCCTGGCCACACCTACAAGGTACAGCAACCAATCTATTTCATCAGTGAGGTACTCAATGAATCCAAGACTAGGTACCCACAGATTCAAAAACTAATCTACGCCATACTGATAACATCCCAAAAGTTGAAACATTACTTCGATGGATATCGTGTGGTGGTCATGACCGAGTACCCTCTGGGAGACATCATTCGCAACAAGGATGCAAACGAGCGCATCATCAAATGGGTAATGGAGCTATGCCCTTTCTCCTTAGAATTTGCAAGCTGTACTACAATCAAGTCTCAGACACTCGTCGATTTCATCATTGAGTGGACAGACTTAAGCACACCTGCTTCTCAGGGGCCCGATGATTATTGAAAGATGTACTTCGATGACTCTCTCAACATTGATGGCGTAGGAGCAGGAGTCCTTTTCGTGTCACCATCCAAGGAGTAGCTCTGGTACGTCCTTAGGATTTATTTCCCAGCATCTAATAATGCCACCGAGTACGAAGCATGCCTACATGGTTTGCGCATTGCGGTCAAGCTCGGTGTTAAATGTCTCTATGTCTATGGAGACTCGGCTCTGGTCATCAACCAACTTAATAAGGTCTAGGACACGACCAGCGAAAAGATGGATGCATACTACAAATCAATCAGAAAGCTGGAAGGCAAGTTCTATGGCATCGAGTACACACACGTGGTCCAGAATAAAAATCAAGCAGCAGATGCACTGTCAAAGTTAGGATCATCCTGAGCCAAAGTCCCACATGGCATATTTGTTCAAGACCTACTCATGCCTTCCATCGAAGAGGAAGATCCCACGGTCGACAAGCCTCCAGACCAGCCATTGGTAGCTATGGTTCTAGCGTCAAGCACCACCGAGCCACCTCCGACCACTAATCAGCCTGACTAGAGAGTACCTTTCATCAAATACCTGACAGATGGCAGCGTTTACATTGATCAGACAGAAAACAAACGCCTGATGCGTCGCAGTAAGCAGTATCTGCTCGTTGATGGCAAATTATGGTGCAAGAACGCAAAGGAGGAAATCTTGATGAAGTGTATAACCCAGGAGGATGGCAAACAACTCCTAGACCAAATCCACTCTAGCTCATGTGGCAACCACGTGGCTTTGAGAACGCTGGTTGGCAAGGCTTTCTGAGCAGGGTTCTATTGGCCGTCAGCTATGGCCGATGCAAAGAAGCTAGTCCGCCATTGTGAGGGTTGTCGGTTCTTCGCCAAGAGAATCCACGTACCAGCACACGAGATCCAGACAATACCAACCTCTTGGCCCTTCTTATGCTGGGGACTAGATATGATCGGGCCCTTCAAACCGGCTACTGGGAAATTTACATGTGTCTTTGTGCTGATCAACAAATTTTCTAAGTGGATATAGTACATGCCTCTAGTACAGGCATCTTTAGAAAAGGCTGTCACGTTCATCGACCAGGTCATCCACCGCTTCGGCATACCCAACAACATCATCACTAATCTAGGTACTCAGTTCACCGAGAACGCTTTTTGGGACTTCTGCAATGAAAGGAGCATAGTAGTAAAATACGTCTCGGTGGCGCATCCTAGAGCTAATGGACAGGTCGAGCGGGCAAATGGTATGATCTTGGACACACTTAAGAAGAGGATGTACAGAGAAAATGACAAGGCTCCTAGAAGATGGCTCAAAGAGTTACTAGCCGTGGTCTGGGGCCTCAGAACCCAGCCTAGTCGCAATACTGGCGTATCACCATACTTTATGATTTACGGCGCTGAGGCAGTGCTTCCAGCAGATATAGCCTTCAGATCAGCACGGGTAGAGAACTTCAATGAAGACAAGGCCAATGAAGCACGGGAGCTAGAAGTGAATAGTGCAGAAGAGAAGCGGCTCGATTCTTGCATACGTATAGCCAAATACCTTACTGTTTTGCATAGGTACTACAACAAGAACGTTAAGGAGCGTTTCTTTGTGGTTGGGGACCTAGTCCTGAAGTGGAAGATGAATCAGGCTGGTGTCCACAAACTCGCAACTCCATGGGAAGGGCCCTTCATGATCAAGGAAGTTACACGACCAATGTCTTACAGGTTAGCTCACCTGGATGGTACGGACATACCCAATTCATGGCACATCGACAAGCTTAGGCATTTCTATGCTTAACTACTAAGATATGTACTCCTCTTATACTTTCGATTTAATTCAACAAAGCTATTATGATTTCTCCGACCACTCTAATGTGTCACTTTGAAGTCTATTATTATCCTAACTCGACTAGTCAAAACCGACCACCATTTCTTCCTAGGTTTTCGGAGTAGGCCCTGTCTCCGGTTCTTCCCAACGCATGCATGGGATCTGCTCTCTACGCTATGGGTGATCGGCAGGTCCCCTCTGGTTTGACTTGTCTGCGTCTACGTGTGCATAGGCTACACACCTCACACTCTGACCATAGGACAAACCAGGGCCATACAAACCTGACAGGATGATGTGTCGACTAAACTAGTACAACTAAATAGAACGCTAACATATTCTCTCTTAGTTACACCAACATGAGATCCAAGCTTAAATATGTTTTCCATAAAACAAACAAGCTTATGCTGATATACAGTTATGTTATTACAAGCTTGCCTGAAAAGGTCTAAGTTTACAATAACACAACTACATCTTCTTCTACAGCTATAGCCTATACTATTGGCTGGTTGGGTCACGTGGCACCTACTGCTCGTCGGGCCTGACATCGTGCTCGAGTCCCAGGGACTCCCATACTAGTCCAGCTGAAGAAGATGGCCCCGCCGATGCCTGGCTGGTCGAGACCGCAGGCTTCGCCGGTTGGCTCAAAACTAATGGCGTTTCCAGCTGACTTGTTGATGGTGTACCCTATACAGGTGCTGTCCCGCCTCCACACAGGTTAATGTCGCCAATTATTTTTGAAGACAAGTCCAGCTGGGTCATCCAAAGCTCATCAGCCTTGTCTGGATCTACCTCCTTTGGGTATCCAGCCTCTAGGCGCTTGAGATCGATCAAGGGGTAGTGAGCATGTACCATGCTTAGCACATGTGCGCCTGTGTACTCACCCGCCTCCTTCACGAACTCTTGGAATCATCCCATGCCTTTCGGCATCTATCGACCAGTCCGAGCTACGGCATCCTTGGCACGTCCTCTATAAGCGCTAGGTCGATAAGGTTAAGGACTGGCAAAATGCCCATTGCTACCTCCTAGCACCGGTCTTTCCATGTGTCCCGATCCTCGGTGATCTCTTGGCACCGCACCTTCCAGCCATCACGATCTTTCATCACGGCTTCCAGATGCTTCTTGGCATTGACTTTTAAAACTACAAACCGCACAAGCCATTAAAATGTCATACCACGACAAGATAAAGCGGGCAACAAAAGTGAGAAAAGGGGCTTGGAAAACTTACTTTTCAGTTCCTCTTTCTTCTTGGTCGTGTGGTCCCAAAGCTGCGACTGGTTGTGCGCCAGTTTTCTGTTGTCCTCCTTTAGGCGATCACACTCCATGACCGCACGATTGTTCTCCTCTTGGAGACGGACCACTTCGGCTTCTAAGCCTGCACTATAGCTGTTACTACCAACAATGCAACAACACTTGTCATGCACTCATTGTGATAAAGTGACTACTTACTTGTTCTTTCCTGCTCTTTGTTACTGAGCAGGACGACCAGTTTTTGGTTCTGGGACTCTTGTTCCGTCCTCTCACGATTGGCGGCTTCAAGTTGGTGACGCAAGCGTTCCACTTCCGCCATTAGCTCTTTATTGCTTGCAGTGATCCCCTCAATCTGGTCGAAGCATTTCTTACGATACCTTGTGGTCTTCATTAAGTCCTATGTGCAAAAAGCTAAGTAAGAAAGTTTGACTACACAGCAAGATCAGGTGATGAAGCAAAACATACCTGGACCTCCGTCACCAGTCGTTTCGCTGCTCGTTCAACCTTCTTGGTCTCTTCGACCTCTAGGATTTCCTCATGAACAACCCATTGGTCGTTCCGCCAGTGCGACACATATACATGTTGTCGTTTGTCCTGTGGACGGCCTAGGACCTCCTCTACTTCGTCCTCTTTGGCCTCCTCTTTGAGTATCGGCGCTGGTCCGGAGTTGGTAGCTTCCGCGATCACTATGGCCTTTCCACAGGCTATGGCATCGACAAACGTGCTCTGTGCTATCACCTCCGGTTGCTGCTCCTTGGTCTATTCCGTTACTCTTGGTGCTGAGGTGGTGCCCTCAGTAGGGTTGTTGCTCGGAGCACTTGTGCTTGGCTCGGCTCTTCCCTCGACCACCTGCTCAGGGACTGTTGTCTAGAAGCTTGTCTGCTGAGGCTCCAGCAGACCTTCTGCTATGGGTTCCTCCATGGCCGGCTGCTTGGTAGTTTTCTCTAACATTGCTGGTGGAGCCACGCCGCTCCCGGCTAGTTGGTCCGGATTTTTGGTGGACGCCGACCTAATATATCCGAGATAAGTTCAGAAGGCGACCGTAATCAATATAAATTGCAAGCTTACATCAAGGTTACAAATACTTACATGTTGGAAGCACGGAATGATGTGGCGAAGGCGCGTCTCTTTAGCCGTGCTTGCTCCACATGCTGTGCGGGCGACACCTGGTCTCCCTCTACGTCCAGCACCGACGCTAGGGCTTGGTGCTCGACCCCTCCACTGTTTGTCCTCGATGCTACAGTGGTATGAAATGTGAGTCCCACCGGCATAGAGGAGCCACCTTGCTCCGTTGACTCCAGTTGCCTCCTCCTCTTTCGAGGGACGAGTTGAAAGATGTCTGCATCCTCTATGTCATCGCCCGACAAAGTCAAGATCACCTGACGACGCTTGCTGGTCGTCGGCCGCTTACCAGCAGCTTTGGCCGCTGCCTCCTCTCCAACTCCGAGCACGGCCTAGTCCACATCCTCGCCCCCGATGCTGGTCTGGGTGGTCGGGTCTGCAACTTGCGGCCAATCTACATCAGGGGGTGTCGACACAAACACTGTCGCTCTATCCCAACCATTAATCTGGGAAACAAATAGGAGATCACACAGTAAGTTTCTACTACAATATGAGACTACGAGTACAAGGCAAGATGAGTTACCTTTGGGGGAGGTCGGGCGAGCTTGAAAGCATGCTTGATGGTGCTCAATCTAACATAATTTGGATCAGCTAAGTTAAATAGCTCTCCAATTCTGGCTCTGACTTCGATCTTGTCAAGCGCCTCCTGCCTCGTCCTCGTTGGGTTTGCGTTACCTTGGAACTCATAGCCGAGATGTACCCTCCTCTGGCAGGGCTGGATCCTTCGGCTGATGAAGTTCCCGGCCACGCTAGGACCGTCCAGTTTCATCCACAGGATCATCCCAAGTATTTCTAGAATCTGTTCTCTGACCAACTGGTCCTCTTCTCTAGAATGAACCCCATGTCGCACAGTGTGATCATTTTTGGCTCTTCGTGGATGTAGAACCACTTCTTGTACCAGTCGTCAAGCAACATGTTCCAAGGGTAGTGTAGGTACTAGGCCTTCATCCCGTCATGTAGGTTGAGGTACACACCTCCGGCTATCTTTGAGCCATCGCTTCCTTTCTTCCACAAATAGAAAAGATGGTGAAAGAAGTCAAAATGGGGCTGGAAGCCGCCATATGCTTCGCAAAGATGAATGAAGGTGGAGACAAGGAGAATCGAGTTGGGATGCATATTGCAAATCCCAATCTCGTAGTACAGACAGAGCCCCTGAAGGAAAGGGTGCACTGGAACCCCAAAACCCCGCTTGAAGAAGTCTTCGAAAACCACAATCTCACCTAGTTGTGGATCGGGGTACCCCTCGCCCTTCGGTGTGTGCCATCCTATGAGTTCCTTGTTGTGGAGTACTCCCATGATGATGAGGTCTTCGATGGTCTGCTCGTTGCTTCTCGATTTCCACCACTCCTTCGCCATGACTCTTGCTTTCTTCTAGGCGTCACTTTTTGCCATGAATCCGGCCTTGCTGATGAAAGAGGATATAGTGGAGGATTGGTTGGTGATGATTTTGGAGGTATTAGGGTTGGCAAGAGGAAGAAGAAGGCCGCGGCGGCGAATGGTAATAGGGTTCGGTAAAAAGTAACGCCCCAATTTTATACTATATTTAACCAAGAGTTCTGTCATTTCGTCTACCCAAGATTCTTGGGAGACGTGCGCACGCGCCGCAGATGGTTGTTTTCACAACCTCAAGATCTATGCCAATATATGCGCCTCTTCGTTATCAGTGTATGCACCTCTTCGTTACCAGTGTGAGAGGGCCCACGCTGACGCACCTCCTTACAGGTGCAAAGTGACAATTTGCTTGAAAGGACAAGAAGGCAGTATGACGTGCTATATCCGTCTACTTTTTTGACTAGACGTGTCAGATTGGACTTGACAGAGTGAGAAGATAAATAAATACACCAAATAATAGTACAAGTGGCATTTGGTTCTTTGCCGCACCTCTCGAGCTCAGGGACTGTCTAGACCACTATCGTGCTCGGGGACTGCCCAGACCACTACCGTGCTCGGGGACTGTCTAGACCACTATCATGCTCGGGGACTGTCCAGACCACTATCGTGCTTGGGGACTATCCAGACCACTACCGTGCTCGGGGACTGCTCTGACCACTACCGTGCTAGAGGATTTTTCAGATAAATACCGTGCTTGGGGACTGTTCTGACCACTGCTCAGAAATCACTCCCCTTGGCTACATGTGATTTGTACTCACATACAGTCGAGAGGCATTTATTTAGACCTTGCTACAAGGCTTATACTTTGCCTTCTAGCAAGCTCAGGGACTACATCGGTACGATGCACCTGCAGGTGCATCTCGTATTGCTTTTACACCGATTGGATTCTTAACTTCAGTGGAAATTCTTTTTAGACCCTGGCACCACATGCCTATGTCACCTACTACCAGGCTCGGGGACTAAGTGGGCACACTTCACCTTGCGGTGAATGTGTTTATTTTATCAACCCCTACGCTTTGACGGATTGCCAGAATTACTATTGTCCAAGGGTCACTTACATTTCTTTTCAGAAATACAAGTGGGCACACTTGATAAGGAAAGAAATATTTTTCTTTTTTCTTTAGATCACCATGCATTCTTCGGACAACCGGAATCTTCGGCTATAATCATGGTCTACTGCTTTCTGTTCTGACCAAAATGCTGGCACATTTGATTGGTCAATGTTTCAACCAGTTGGAGATGACATGAAAACGGATCGCATTAGTCGAAGGAGATTGAACGGTGTGTCATAGCATAATACATGGTGCTCGGCGACTAGCTGTGGGGTTATTAACCCCTATACCCTTACGGCTATGCTTGGGTCGGCCCAGATCAGGGGGTCTGGCCCACTAGAAGACGACGCGCGGCCCGGTCAACCTGTTCGGAATCCCGCGCAAGGAATCAAGGCAGATTTGGAGGTCAAGCAAGATTCTAGTCGGTTAGAATAGGAATCCTTATCCGACCACCTATGGTAATTGTAATTGACTAGGATTAGTTTCCAGATCTGTAACCCTGCCCCCTAGATTATATAAGGCGAGCAGGGGACCCCTCTAAAAAACATCTCTCATTAACATACAACAATACAATCAGATGTAGGACGTAGGTATTACGCCTCTACGGCGGCCGAACCTGGATAAAATCTTGTGTCTGTCTTGCATCACCATCTTGTTTGTAGCTTGCGCATCTGTCTGCCGATAATCTACTATCTTGGGCATACCCCTAGGTAGACTGTCGACCATATTTCATCGACATACCTCCTCTTCAATTGATTTCCCAACCTCTTGATACTAACTTTGAGAGGGACGGGACCAGCCAAGGGACCTCATCTTCATAGATCACCTGGCATCGTTGTCGAGGGATTCATCCATGAGGGCGGTGAATTACACCGAGGGTGAGTGACAGAGGAAGGCGAAGGAGGACAAGAGGAAGAAGAAGCAGTGGAAGCTATAGGTGTGGGAGCAAGGGGAGGACATCGACAATGACGACGATGATGATGATGGAGACAATGACGAGGTAGTCGACGATATCGAGTTGGATGACCTAGAGAACGAGGATGTGCGGACATGTATTGGTTTGTCCTTGTAGGAGTCGAGACCCTTCTCGTTCCATGGAGGGGAGGGCATGTCTAGGGAGCCGGCGGAGACGGGCCATACCATCGGCCTATCCCAGGAGCCAATAGGGGCGGGCGGCTCTACCACCGTGCCCGAAGTGCTAGCAGAGGCAGGTGGCTCTACCATTGTGCCCCAATAACCAAGGGGAGCGAGCACCTCTGCCTAGGAGCAAGGGGCAGGCTTGAAATGGCCTCGTCCTGACAAGGCAGAGCAGGGGTCGGGGTTCACCCCCAAACATATCTGCCGCCCGACGGCACTGAAGTGAGTCATCAGCTCCTCTATTTTTCTCTGTTTTGGTCAGATTTCATCGTGACTTATGCTTTTCATCTCTTGCAGTGTTGGGAGGCAGTGTAATCCTTTGGCGTTGGCGCCAAAGAAGAACATCGCCCTTCAAGTGAGGTAGCAGCCTCGGCTGGTGTCGCACCCATTTCGGGCGGGAGCGGCACCAGCGTGACTGTATCGCTGGTCGGTTAGGTGCCGCCCACGGTGGCGCTGGTGCCCTCGGTGGGATGGGCGAATGTGGGGGCTTAAGGGACACCTACAGAGGTCGCGGAGCAGCCAACGATGGCAGCGATACCGCTACCGATGATGGGGTAGATAGGGCTACCGACAGTGCTTGCAGTGCTGACCATGGTGGGCATGATGCAGTCAATCAGGACTCTGCTGACATAGGTGTAGGTGGTGGCAGTTGTGATAGGCGGGTCACAATCGGGCGCTATTGTGGTGGCGCCTGAGGAACTGGCATGACCCACGCCATCGGTGGCCCAGGTGACGGCGTCTAGCGTGGGCCGGATGGAGGGGGACACGACCGAGGGATCCTCGGAGGTCATGGTGCTGGGAGAGGAGTCAGCGTCCGTACCACTGACCCCTTCCGTCGATGGAGGGAGTGTCCTGGCGGGGATGTCATGACGAGAAGGGTCAGCGGCGATCGGAGCCGGTGGGGAACCATCCTTAGCCCTAACGTCGGTGGGCAGTGACTTGCCTGCGCAGGGTGAGCCCCTACTATGGTGGGTGAGTCCGGGGGATCCAACATCGACGCTCTTCACTCTTGACGACGCCGTAGAGAGCATGGAGCGGGAGAGCCTCGACATGGGGGTCGCATCCGTGCTCGAAGCCCTGGACCACGCCCGAGGTGCCTAGCGCGACGTTGTTGTTCCCTCCAGCTAGGTATTCGCTTGACCCTGCTTCTTGCCCTTTTCTTCCACTATATATTTTTTGTATTTTGACTATCGTCTTTTTTAGTCCCTTACCGTTCATAGTCGGGGGAAGTCTTGGTTCCTTTGTGAGCAGAAGGAAACCTAGGACCGCCTCATCGATGAGTCATGTCTACGTAGGGAGGTGACCGCTCAGCTTGTTGCCGCCCAATAGAGGGTGGCTGAGCTGACTCCCCTCGCCGAGGAGGCAAACAGTCTTCAGTCGCAGGTGGCCGAGGCCCATCAGCATACTGACGAGGCTGATAGGGCATTCGAGGCCCTATCTGCACGATCGTGGTAGGGCGACAAGGAGGCCATCAAGGTTAGGAAGGAGCGGGATGAGATTCTCTAGAAGGGCGCTGAGACCCACCTACGGATCCTCGACCTTCTAGCCGAGGTTGAGCAGGAAAGGGAGCTAAAGCTAGGGGTCGAGAAGCTCATGGCCCTAGAGAAAAGGGCGAGCCTAGATGTCAAGGCGGTCGCTTGGCTGCGCAAGGAGTGGGATGAGGTGCTCTAGACCATAGAGAGGTTCCACTCGGAGTGTGGTGCGGCTCATGAGGAGCGCGACTAGGCCTTCCGAGAGCGTGACCAGGTCTGCCAAGAGCACGATGATGCGCAGCAAAAGGTCGGCTCCATCTAGGCCAAGCTCGGAAATGCGGTGACCTAGAAGCTGGAGGCCAAGAGCGTCTCTGCTAGGTTGGCCGTGGACCTCACCGAGGCATGGAGGAATCTTTAGGCGGAGAGCGATGAGCTCGGTATCCTGAGCACCGCCCTTGGAGTGGTCTGCAATGACCTTGAGGTGGTGAGGTCGGAGGGGACCAGCTCGCTTGTGGCCCACGCCATTGAGATTATGGCTTGAGTGCGCTAGCTCAAGAGGAATGGCCTTCGCATCGAGGTTAATCAATCCTTCACGATTGCTCATTCTCATTACAGGGACAACATCGACCTAGAGACTATGAGGGCTATATGGCTCTGACTTTAGCTCAGTATGATGACATTTTCTAGCTTGTTAGAGGTTACCTTTATTGATGTAAGAATGGCTTGATGAATCAGGTATAGGACAGCCTCTACTTTTATGTGTATAGCCATGATGGAATTGCGCCATTTGATAGGGGGTTCCTATATGTGTTTGCCAAGTGAATCTAATGGTCCTAGCTTGTTAGACGAACCTTTGAAATGTTTCATTGTGAACCCTGCCGACCTTCCATTGTAGTGGGTCAAGAGGCTGATCACCTCGGGTGAAAGGGTAAATCACAACTCACAGTGAAAGTGTACAACCTTTGCAGAGTGTAAAACTGGTATATCAGCCATGTTCACGGTCACGAGTGGCCTTGGAACATTTACGGAATAGATGATGAACACTGATGATAAAGATACTCACTAATTATTACTGTTTATACTATTTATTATTCATGTTTACCTGGTCATGTGTTTATATGGGCTTGTGAATAAACTTGTTGCCATCCAATTACTAAAAGATGACTCATTAAAAGCTAATCGTAATTGAACCAGTCTCAGCCTTTTGAGCCTCATGAACCACATGTTATATTTGTTGAGTACGACATATACTTATACTTGCTTTACTTTTTAAATCTTTGGAAAAATTTCGGATGAGTACCAGATTGCTAAAGTTTGGAGAAGTTAGGCTTATGATCAACCAGTCAGTTGCCCCTGTGGATTTGGAGTCTTCGCCTGAAGATCGGAGTTGTCTTTCCGCTGTCTATACTCTGAGGTTATATTCTTTATACTAAGTACGTTATATATTGAGCATTGTCTTTTGATATTACCCTTATTTATAGCTATATATAAGATTTGACTTTATAGACTCACGTATAAAGTGTATCTAGTTTTATTCTTAAAACCGGCTGCTACACCGCTACTACTACCACTGGTGCATAAAATAAATAACGTGATCCTGAAACAATGCTACACCGCTACTACTACCACTGGTGCATAAAATAAATAACGTGATCCTGAAACAATGCTACACCGCTACTACTAACAATGGTGCATAAAATAAATAACGTGATCCTGAAACAATGTCCTGAAAAATGGTACGACTGACAGTCTGCCATGTGTCGCGCCCATGGTTCCTTCTGCAAGGGGGGACGCGTCAGGCCCGTGCTATTAGGGCGCTCTCTCCCCTTCCTCCATTTCTAGTATTTTCTAGTGATCCGGACCGTTCGTTCATCCAATTAGGCAACGTGCAAGTGCGACGCAACGACGCAACGGCGCAAGAAACGCGTACATGATCGAGGCCCCGCCGGACTGCCTGTTGCACACGCCACACGCACAGCGGCACTGACGACGACGAAACGGAGCAAGAAATTAAACGCGACGACGAAACGGAGGCCGATGACGAACGAAACTGGAACGGCCCACGGGGCACGCACGGGCACAGGATAATAATCAACGCCGCGCCGTGCCCAAAGCTGGGCGGCCCCAATTATCCGGCATCATGTGTAGCAGGTCGCCCACGCTGCATAAACAACTCTATCTCGACGCTCCCCCCACGTCTTGCTTGCTTGTCCTCGCACGTTCTTCTTTTCCTACCCCGTCGTCGCCTTCTTCCCCGGTGGTTCCTTCCAGAGATCCAGTAGTCTCGGCTGACTGGTTAGTCTCCAGTCCCTGCCTATAAGTACGGGCTCAGTGTGTGCTCCCATTTCATCACGACACAGCAACACCTCACCAACGTGCAGATTAAGGAAGCAGCAGGCGGCCCACTCACTGACCGCGGTCATGGCGAGGATCCAGGTCTATGTCGCCGCGGCCTGCGCCGTCGTCCTCGCGCTCGCCGCCCCGGCTCTCGCCGGCGACCCCGACATGCTCCAGGACGTCTGCGTCGCTGACTACGCCTCCCGTGAGTAAAAACGAAACCTGTCGTGGGTCTTCTCAAGTCGTTTCTTTCCACTTCTGACCCGTGCGTGCACCGTGCAGCGGTCAAGCTCAATGGGTTCCCGTGCAAGGCGAACATCTCGGCGGACGACTTCTTCTTCGACGGGCTGAGGAAGCCCGGCAACACCAGCAACGCGGCGGGCTCCCTGGTGACGGCGGCCAACGTGGAGAAGTTCCCGGGCGTCAACACGCTGGGTGTCTCCATCGCGCGCATCGACTACGCTCCGGGCGGCCAGAACCCGCCGCACACGCACCCGCGCGCCACCGAGATCATCTTCGTCCTCGAGGGCACGCTCGAGGTCGGCTTCATCACCACCGCCAACAAGCTCTTCACCAAGACCCTCACCATGGGGGACGTCTTCGTCTTCCCACGCGGCCTCGTCCACTTCCAGCAGAACAGGGGGTACGGCCCCGCCGCCGTCGTCGCCGGCTTCAACAGCCAGCTCCAGGGCACGCAGCAAATCGCCATGACGCTCTTCGGCGCCACGCCGCCCGTGCCCACCGACATCCTCGCCAAGGCCTTCCAGATCGGCAACGGGGAGGTGGAGCACATCAAGGCAAACTTCGCGCCCAAGTAGAATACCAGGCAGCGTCTTCGTCTTCCAATATCTGTCTGCATTCGTTGGTTTCTCAATAAATCCCGCGGTGCCTGCCGTTAGTGATCGGAGTGTGCAGTTCGATTTGTTCATCTTCGGTTTGGTTCGAGACATTGCTGACCACGCTTGTTGCTGCTAATTTGTGTGGAGCAATTGCTTGCATTGTCCTCCTATAAATAAGATAATCAGTTTTATTTATGGCTTGCGTTGCTTTGACTTGGTTCTTGTTAAGCGTCTCCGACAAAACGACAAATTATGAGATGATGAATAGCGCTTAATCTGTGCATGCAAATTGTTTGAGAAATTAGTAACAATGATTCGCGGACGCCTTTGGCTGTCCTTGTTCCACAACTGCATGCAGTTTCAGTGTCGTCAGGCCATAAAGTCAACGGTTGACAAGATCGAGGTTCTACCGTTCTAGCGGCGGGGATCTTATTTTTTTTTGGGGGATGGGAAGTTCTATCCAGTCCAACAATGGAAAACATATTTGAACTTAAGAAAAGACAAATTTTGTAAGACCAATAACTAGTCAAATTATATACTTCTATTCAAAGTGATTTTAAGATGAAGTAGCTTTTGTAGTAATAGACAGCATTGTGAGGTAAATTTAAAATAAAAAACCACTTTGAAGGACCGTTTTTGCTGCTAAATTACACAATACATCGATGGATGAGTACTGGCCTATTGGGAGTCTTCCAATATGCCCTTGATAGTAGGAACTAAACACAATTTACACACACACACACACACCAGTTATTTAATAATTGGGTAGTTATTTTACTAATCTTGTTTCTAATTGTGTGTAAGGACCATTTCTGATGTGTCATAGCAACTGAACATAACATAGGGTGCAGCTAATATGATTGCAATTTATTTGAGAAATTAACAACTATTTGTTGCTAGCTATATATAGTCGTATTTGGGATTAGAAGAAATTTAATGAAAGAGTTATTAGCTTCTAGAAGTACAAAAAAATGGGAATGAGTTGTTACATGTATTGAGTAATAAGTATTGTGAGGACCCTACAATTGGCTTGACCAAGTTAAGCTGTCAGTATCGCCTCACACTTAAATCGACCGTACCAACCCGGTTGTCCTCTGGTAACACTACCCATGTTAACCATTATAGCAAGTCATTGTCCATGATCATGTCACATAAGGACACATATAGCTCACACAAGTTCACTTGACATAAAACATAGTTAAGTCTTTACAACATAAGTTCAAAGGTACATTAAGGTTGAGATAACACCTTAAGGTTTACATCATTCAACAACACTACATTGGAAGTTTAACAACATAATACATAGAATGTCCACGAGCCATGTGTGCCACACTCTAGGTTTATGACTGATATAGTGACTTGCTAATACTCCTACTTTGCTGAGGGATCGGGGGCATAGAAATAGCCTAGCTAGGGGCGTTCTCACTTGCAAAACAACTCAAAGGTCCCTGGGTAAGGGATTGCACTTCCCGGGACTTACCCAATTAATAACACAAAGTATTATTCAAATAGCATTAGTAAAAAGTTGGGTTTTCTAAATGGCATTTTGTGTGTAAAGTAAATGTTGTATGTTAGCTACGTTAAGCATAACAAGGTTCAAATAAGCACAATCAATTAGATTAGGGGTGGAGCTCGATCCTCCACGAGTCCTTTTGTATGCTACTTGGAAGCTAGTAGTTATAGAATGTGCTCATAACTGAGGGCATGGTATTTTATCTTCCACAAGTCCTTTCATTTGCTTTCAAGACTATGTAGAGGGTATAGGTACCCACTCAAGAACGAGGATGCAACCATATGAGTGGAAATATGAGTGGAGTCTTAACTTGAGCTCAAATGAGTGGGTATCAGCCAAGGGGTCCAAAAGAGGTGAAATGCCTAAGCACACCACCTATTTATAACACACACAAAAACTAGTAGAACCCTCAAAAGATAGCTTATGCATACTCACTAGAAAACTCTGGTACCAGAGAAGATCACCAGAGGTTCCCCAATGACTAGTTCAACGGCCAGATTTAAAAATGAAATAGCCGTTGAGGTAGCCTAATCTTTGATGCTCTTCAACTAGCAGCACCGCACTTCCCAGTGCCCTTTAGTACCGAGTTTTCAAAGAAAATACCCTCTTTGGAACCAATCTCTGGTGCTACTATTGGAGATTTCCGGTGTGTTCCAGAGAGGTACACAAAAGGTTTTAGGGCTGGAACCCTTCAGTGACCTCATTGGAGTTTCTGGTGACCCCCTTTGAAATTTGCTTCTCACTTTGTCAAACGCAGGCCTGGACAAAAAACTCAAAACTCGTTAGCTCGCTCGACTCAGCTCGGCTTAGCTTGTTAGGATAACGAGACGAGCCAAGCCAAGATTTTAGCTCGTTAGCTATAACGAGCCAACTCGAGCTAGCTCGCAAGCCGCTCGTGAACCATGCTTTTTCTGAGAAAAAAATCTCACAGGCCATAGCCCACCGCGAGAGATGCATGGCCCCTGGCCCAAACACACACAGCCAAAAGGGCAACCCATCATGGAGTCACGCAGTCCTCCTCGGCTTCTCATGCGCACAGGCACATGTCTGCTGCTGCGCCGCAACCTGCAAGTCAGGCGACCATGGCGGCACCTCAATAACGATATCAGTGTTATGCGGAAGGCAATACCACACCCAATAAGAGGTTACCGGTTGTTTATATATGAAGGCAAATTTGGCACACAAGTTACAGGTTGCAGAGATGTACTCGGTTACAACAATCAAGAAACTCTAAACTATCTAAACTTAGCCTGGTTATAGATAGACTATTATACAAATATATCACAACAGCCTCTCCCTCCACGAGCAAGGTCTAGTCATTGGTCACTCTATCTCTCTCCTTTTTCCTCTTGAATCCTCGATCTCCCTCTGCCGATTACCGAACTGCTCTGACCTATACACCACATGGCCTATCATCCTAATCCCTTACAATTTTCCTCATTGGTTGTGTCAGAAACAACCTTATTGAATGATGTCAATGTTGATACCTAGTCCAAAATCTCTTGGAATGAATATTGATGTATATTTTAGGCCCCTTATCAATGAGCTGATAGAGCTTTGGAAAAATGGTGTTGAACCATGGGATGCAAAGGTAAAGAATAATTTTAAACTACATGATATTCTACTTTGGACAATTAATGACTTCCCTGCATATTCAATGCTTTCTGGTTGGAGCACAAAAGGCAAATTTGCATGTCCATCCTGCCACAAGGATACCAATTATTTGTGGTTGAAATTTTGGGTCTAAGCATTGCTACATGTAACATCGCTGTTTTTTGTCCTCGGACCATCAAAGGCACAAGAACAAGATCAGCTTCAACAACGAGGTGGAAACCAGGGAGGCTCTAGTACCACTGACTGGTCAACAGGTATTAGGCTAGTATGAAAGTTTTGAACAAGTGAGATTTGGAAAGACAACATAAAAAAAAGAGGAAGTGTGACGAAGATAAAAGATGGCACAATTGGAGGAAGAAGAGTATTTTTTAGATCCCTTACTGGTCTTCTTTGCTCATAAGGCATAATTTGGACGTTATGCACATTGAGAAAAACATATGTGACAGTATATTAAGTACTTTGCTTCAAATTGAAGGTAAATCTAAGGACATCGAGAAGGCCCGGCTTGGCATGGAACAACTATGAATACGACAAGATTAGCATTCTGTGATTGAGAATGATAATTAAACCTTACCACCGGCCTTGTACTTTTTAGATATGGATGACAATAAAATTTTATGTCAATTTCTACATGGAATGAAGATGCCTGATGGGTTTGTCTCCAATATAAGGAGATGTGTTGACGTAAATGCATGTAAGGTGTCTGGACCCAAAACTTATGATTACCATGTTAAAGGGCGTACCCAGTGTAGAGAGCTCCTCCTTTGTACGGGGTCTGGGGAAGGTGTCAGGGGCAAGCCCTACCCTCACGTGTGCAATGCGAGGAGATTGTGACTCAAACCCAGAACCTTCCAGTCATAGGCAGTAAGACTCATGATTACCATATTATTCTATACAAAATGTTACCCTTAGTGGTCCGAAAGATTTTGCCAGAAGATGTTGTCATTGCATTGATTTAGTTTAGTAGGTTGTTCAATGCATTTTGTTCGAAGGAGCTGGTGGAAGAAGATATTGACAAACTTAGCTGTTTAATTAGAGGGACTCTTTGTCGGCTTGAGATGGTATTCTCACCTGTGTTTTTTTGATATCATGATGCATTTGACGGTTCATCAAGCTAAAGAGGCTAAAGATGGAGGGCCTGTGTGTTATAGATGGATGTATCCAGTTGAGAGGTATCTACGTACTGTTAAAGGCTATGTGAGGAACAAGGCGCACCAGAAGATTCAATAGCCGAGGGATACATAGTCAAGGAGCGCTTTACATTTTTCTCTAGATTCTTGGACGTCAACACCAAGCTGAATTGTGTTGATCGTCATGAAAGTACCGCTATGAAAGAACCACCAGCAGTATTTTCATGATGATCAACGCGATTTAGCTTGGTGACGACATCCAAGAATTTAGAGCAAAATGTAAGACACTCCTCGACTATGTATCCCATGGCTATTGAACCTTCTTGGTGCACCTTGTTCCTCACATAGTCTTTAACAGTACGTAGATACCTATCAACTGAATACATCCATCTATAAACACACGAGCCCTTCAACTTTAGCCTCTTCAGCTAGATGAACTGACAAATGTATTATGATATTAATAAAACGCAGGTGGGAATACCATCTCAAGCCAACAAAGGGTATCTCTAATTGAACATCTAAGTTTGTCAATATCTTCTTTAACCAGCTCCTTTGAACAAAGTGCACTAAAGAACGTACTAAGCTGAATCAATACAACAATGATATCTTCTTGCAAAATCTTTTGGACCAATAAGGGTAACAGTTTCTGTAAAATAACTTGGTAATCATGAGTTTTAGTCCAAACACCTTACATGCATTTATATCAACACATGTCCTTATATTGGAGGCAAACCCATCAGACATGTTCACTTCATGTAAAAATTGACAAAATTTTCTTCTCATCCTTATTTAACAAGCGTAAGGCCAGTGACGAGGTATAATTATCATTGTCAATCACAGGATGGTGATCTTGAGATATTCGTAGCTGATACATGTCAAGCCGGGCCTTCTCCCTGTTCTTAGATTTACCTTCAATGTGCCCAATATGCTCCCACATATGTTTTTCTCAGTGTGCATGACATCCAAATTATGCCTTATGAGCACAGAAGACAGAAAGGGAGCTCAAAAAATACTCTTATTTCTCCAATTGGGCCATCTTTTATCTTCGTCATGCTTGCTCTTTTTTTGACATTGTCATTCCAAATCTCACTTTTTCAAAACTTTCATACTGGACCAATACCTCTTGACCAGTCAGTGGTACTTGAGCCTCCCTAGTTTTCACTTTATTGTTGAAGCTAATCTTGTTCATGCGCCATGGATGATCCGAGGGACAAAAACGACAATGTCTCATGTAGCAGTGCTTGTTCCCTAATTTCAACCACAAATATTCGGTATCCTTACGGTAGTATGGACACGCAAATTTGCCTTTTGTGCTCCAACCATAAAGCATCGCATATGCAGGGAAGCCATTAATTGTCCAAAGTAGAATATGACGTAGTTTAAAATTCTTCTTTTCCTTCGCATCCCATGTTTCAACACCATTTTTCCAAAGCTCCTTCAACTCGTCAATAAGGGCCTCAAATATACATCAATATTCATTCTAGGAGATTTTGGGACAGGTATCAACATCGACATCATCCAATAAAGTTGATTCTAGCACAACCAAGGAGGCAAATTGTATGGGGATTAGGATAACAGGCCATGTGGTGTATGTAACATTTTGCATCTCAAAGGGATAGAAGCCATCCGAAACACTACCCAGCCTAAGATCACGAGCATCCGATGCAAACCAATTATAATTGCTGTCCACGTGCTTCCATGCCTTCGAATCAGTAGGGTGACGCATTTTGCCATCATTGACCAATCACATTTTTGATGATGCCTTCTCCATCATGTAAAATCTTTGTAGCCAAGGAATAAGAATAAAGTATCATAGGATTTTACGTGGTAAATGTTTCTTATTTGTTGTACTAGTAACACCATCTGCATCACTGTTGGTGGTCCTTAACGCACATTTCTTACTGCTAATATAGGCATAAAAAGAGGAAAAATTAGCAATCTCATGCACATAGGCATTTACTATTAATCGAATTCCATAGGTATTTGGAGATTTCTTCTTTTGCAGGACTTAAACACGAATACAATGAAAGTATACAAAAAAGGCGCATTCCGACAAGGCGTAATGCTGAATTGTGTAAAGGAATAATCAAAAGGGCCACCTACTCAAATAACCTAGGCACGAAAGCACCCAAGGAGCAGCCTAGGCCCAACCAGGGATCCACTGCGCAAAGGTGGTGTCAAGGCGGACTGACTAGGGTGTGGACGCACCCTGGGTGCGGCCGCACCGCCCCTGGCTCCTCTCGACCACACCTTCGAATGGCGGTGCTCTGGTGACATGCAGAGGCTGTGGCATGCGAGGTTTCGGGAAATATCCCCCCTCAAACCGACCTAAGGAGGCTATATAAGCAAGGGAGGAGTCCCTTCATTGATCATTCATTCATACACAAGAAAAGAAGAAGCGAAGCTTCACTCATATCTTTAGCTTCTTGCTAAGAGTAGTATAGGGAGTGAGAGAGGGAAGAGTTTGGAGAAGTACTGAAGTTGTCGGCTACCTCCACTAGTGTGCTTGTATACTTAGCAAAAGGAATCGCTGGAGCTGTCGGCTTCCTCTATACTTGTACCTTTATGTTCGTCTTACTAATTGGAGTAAGAAGTTCGTGTTTATCTTTTGACGTTAATTTCTTAAGTAAAGTTATCATTGTTCATTAATTACTTGCGGGCTCATCGTTCATCCTTGTGGTGAAAACTCTAGTAGAGGACTCCTGATAAAGACGGAAGTTCCTGGCCAACGCTAGAGTAGTAATCAATAGCGTAGACGTGGTGTCTGGGCTAGAAGTTACCTTTGTTTGTCTCATTCTCCACGGTTGAGGGGTAGTCGGCAGGTGGTGATAGCCTCGTCTGTCCTTTGCAATCCCCCACATTCGGGTTCAACATAGAGCTACAGGCCGAAGGTACTTGGCAAACCAAGTATAAGCCAGTGCCCGAAGCAAGTCTTTAGTGACAAAGTTATCTTCACTTAGGATCTTTACCCTTAGGAAAACCTCACTATCCTAGTTATCTTCTTTTCATTAGGAAAACTAGTTAAAGAGACTATTACACCTCTTTTCCTTGTAAGAATATGATACCCTTAATATCACCGGACGAAGTGCTACAACGGTATATCCGTGCGCTTGCGGATTCCCTTTGCTTACGCTAAGAAATACCAACAAGCATTTCTGGCACCATTGTCGGGGACGGTTGTCATAATTATCTCCAAACCTAGTTCACCTGTGTATCCTTTATTTTTACATTTCTTTTCTTTTTACTCTTTTTTACAATGGAGCACAAAACAATTCAACAACTTTCTAGTCCTAAGAGTGAGTTTGTAGAACCACCACAATCTTCAAAGTCAATCACAACTTCCAGTTATGAACTCCGTCCTAGATTTATAGCCATGGTTCAAGAACAAACCTTTTTAGGGTTAGATTATGAAAACCCTTATCACCACTCAAGGGAATTTGAGAAGCTATGTGCTTGTCTGACTATTTTGGGCATGTCACAAGAAACACTTCGGTGGAAGTTGTTTCCCTTCTCACTTGACGAGAGGGCCAAACAATGGTACGCCCACAATGTGAGGAAGGTAAAAGGTGATTGGGAAGAACCGAGGAACAAATTTTGTCTTGCATTCTTCCATATATCCCAAATCACTGCCTTACGACAAGAGATACTCAACTTCCAACAAAAAGATTAGGAAACCATAGGTGCAATCTGGGATAGATTTTCAATCCTATCACGTTCTGGCCTAGAGTTGTCTATACCCAACCACGTATTGCTGCAACACTTTTGGTTAGGTCTTAGCAATGAATCTGCCCTACAACTTGACATAGCTACCGGAGGATCATTCACGCACAAAACCATAGAGGAAGGAGAAACCCTCCTAGACCACATTCTAGATAACACTCCTCCTTTAGAACCCCTCTATGTAGAACCTATGTTAAGTCATGAGGAAGTCTCTTTGGTCGAGGCTGAACTTACACCTTCTATCCAGAGACCCTCACTCGAACCAGAAGATCCAGAGGAAGGTTTTCAACCTTTGGACCTTCCACCTTTCAAGGATGACTTTTTCGTCGGGGAATACCTCGAACTACTCATGCCAAAAGAGGCCACCAGTCCCTATCACTCCTTTGGACCCTTTAGACAAAGAATTCCTTATGGAATACATCAAAGAGTTGACTGCCATTATGAGCAGAGAATGGATAGAAGAAGCGGAGTTTTCTTCTGAAGCAATTCAGATTTGCACCCCTTCTTTAATCATTCAATGCGACATTCGTGACGACATAGTGGATGTGCGTTATAATTCGACTATTGGAGCAAACATAATGTCTACATCTTTCGCATCCACCTATTTTGGCAATGAACCCTTTGCTCCAACAAACAAATCCCATAGGATTGCTTCATGATCAAGTTTGAAAGGGCATGGACTCCTATACAATATAATGGTACATCATGACAAAGTTGAATTAGCTCTGGATTTCCATGTTTTTGACATTCAAGAGTTTGATGTCATGGTTGGGCATCCCCTAGAGAAACTCTTTGTAGCACCACCTAAATCAGGGGAATTGGATGTAAAGTTGGGGAGAGACACTTTTTCCATTCCTATAACTCGAGCCAAAAACACGGTGGTAGACACTCTCTCCTATCCAAAACCACCCAAGGAAGTTATGTCAATCTCACCATTTGAATCTCCTAAGTCGTCATTACAAAAAGATGCCAAACTCTTTATAGAAAAGGAGGACGATTTAGGTGAAACCATAGAACTTCCTAAGGAGGAAGCACCGTCAGGACCCCCAATTGAACTTAAGCCCCTACCCGCTAGCCTACGTTACACTTTTCTTAATAGCGACAAAGAAACTCCTGTAATCATTAGTGATAAGCTTTCGGAGGAGGAAACAACCAAACTCATCACCATCTTAGAGAAACATAGGCCAGTTTTTGGGTATTCTTTGCAAAATCTTAAGGGGATAAGTCCTACCCTTTGTACCCATCGCATTCCAATCGACCCCTCTAGTGCACTGTCTAGAGAACCCCAGTGTAGACTGAATAATGCGATGCGAGAAGTCATGAAGAAGGAAGTCCTCAAACTTCTTCACGTTGGGATAATTTATCCTGTACCACACAACGAATGGGTTAGTCCAGTCCATGTGGTACCCAAGAAAGGAGGAATGATGGACGTAGAAAATAATAAAAATGAGTTGATTCCACAATGTACCATCACGGGGTGGAGAATGTACATTGATTACCAAAAACTCAACACGACTACAAAGAAAGACCACTTCCCATTGCCTTTCATTGATAAAATGTTAGAGTGGCTGGCGAAGCATTCTTTCTTTTGTTACCTCGATGGGTATTCGGGGTACCATCAGATTCCCATCCATCCCGATGATCAAAGCAAGACTACTTTCACGTGCCCACATTGAACGTACATGTATAGACGAATGTCATTTTGATTGTGTAATGCACCCGCTTCGTTCAAACGGTGTATGTCTATTTTCTTGGACATCATAGAAGAAACCATGGAGGTTTTCATGGATGACTTTTTGGTGTATGGGAAAACGTTTGACTAATGTATGGAGAATCTAGATAAAGTCTTGCAACTATGGGAAAACTTTTGACCATTGTCTGGAGAATCTAGATAAAGTCCGCTTTATCCTTGTTTTAAGCCTTGCATGTCAAATTTTCCCACCTGTACATGCTGAGTACAATAAGTACTCACCCTTGCTATTCCTCAAATAAAATTAAAGGTTGCTGAGAAGTTGAAGCTTGGGATGGGCATCCAAAGGACATACCCGGATGTTAGGCGCATGTTCTATTGTCGACCTTCCTATGGAGGGCGTTGATGCTTCACCTTTATTTTAATAAGACGCTATGCCTATAATTCAAACTCTGATGATTTTGTAATAATAATATACTCTTTTTTGTACACTATTATTGATTATCACTGATGAAGTCAAGTCATATGTGTGGAAATTCATCCTGGCACACATGTGATGTGCACCCGATTTTGGCTCTATGAAATCGGGTGTGACAGAAGTGGTATCAAAGTCATGTTGACCATAGGACGCGCAGCCTTATTAGAAATGGTCTTACCTAATTGGTTTTGCTTCTTACCAGGTTCTAATCATCTTTATCTCTTTGGTGGAGCTTACCCTTTTTACCACATAACCTTTATCTTTACCTTATGCCAGTCTTAAATATATTCATCTATCTTGAGCATCCCTTGACCTTTGCCATGTTTTCTTATCAATAGATGGCCCGCCAGCTATTGACTTGCCGTCGAAGCTCCATCCGCTAGCACCATAATCGCCCGATAGAGTTCCCCCTCATGGGCGAGACCTCTCACATTCAATTCTGCCACAGCCAGTGTGTGGGTGATGGGGCTAGCCTTCCTATCGAGAACCAGCGGAGGAGGTGCCTCCCTAGGAACAGCCCCTAGAATAGCCCCAAGAGGGAAAACCAGCTGCAAAGGGGGCACCCCAGCCTACTGTAGGCTGGGATCCCGGTGATGACGGGTGTGATGATCCCGACGATGGTGGCGATGACCTCAAGGGTGGTGGAAACCATCCCAATGCCCCTAGGGATTGGATTGCCACCCACTGCTTCATGGACACTAGAGACAACTTCTTCCACTAGAGGCTTTGTGACCTCCTGCACTGCCAGTATGGGTTTGGGACGTTTAGCATCCAATATGAGAGCACCCACTACTACCACCCCTGGCATGAGGCATACTGGAAGGCCTACATCCACATTGGCAAGCCGAGCCCATACCTCCGGGCTCTCTAGGTCATGTCCACACATGAAGCTCCATCTCCTCGCTCCACCCAGATGGTAGCCCTCAGCAATGCTGCTCGCCAGATGCTCATCGCCTATCGAGACTACTTGTTTGACTCCATTAGGGAGGACGAGGACCGCCACTACCCACGCAGGCGCTGGGGGGAGATTATGGCCCAGATTGAACCAGTCACGGGTGTAGACAATGTAAGGATGGAAACAACAGTGGAACTCCTAGCCATCCTGAACTCAGAGCTCAATGCTTCCCTACTGGAGCTGAGGCGGGTGCGTCTGCAGCAAGGGCAGGATTGGGATGCACTCGATAATCTCCAAGCTATCTTGAATGAATAGGATCAGGTGCAAGGACCGTATGGCCTACCTCCTCCCCGCTTTGTCATGAGGACCCCCCATACGGCACCATCCTGGGCCAAACAAGAATCGAATAGACGTTAAAAAACCAATGTAATAAGGAATTTAGTAGCACGCTTGGATCATTAGATTTTGGATAGGCAGTAGCTATGGGTTCTTTAATTAATAATTAATGATGTTCATACTATCGTGCGGGATGATATGAAAGGATTTAGACTGAAACTTGCGGTGATCTTGCCATCGTCATCAGAGTTAAATAAACGGCTGAAGTGTCCATGAAAAAGAGGAAACATTTTGAGAAGGTTGAATGCTTAGTGGTTCAAAAGGGCACACCTTGACACATACAAACTCAGAACAAATCCTCATAAGTCCATGCCAATCAAGAGCCTGATGAGTTTTGGGCATTTGAGGTCATGAAAGACATTCCAATGAGCCAGGAAGAGATGACTAAGTTACTATGTGTTCATGTCATGGCAATTCAGGGTGAAGCGACGTTGAAGTAAGCTACATGCTTATTTTAATTACTTTAAAAAAAATATGGTGCTCTCTTATAATTATATAACCATCGTCTGTGTCTAATGCTTTGCAGGAGGCCTTAGGTTAAAGATTTTCATCCCTCCATGATTGCGCTAAGTGTCATGAATCTACAAAAGTTGTTAATGGACGATTGAGACATCTCTAAGAACTGTTTCAACTTAGGTGTCCGCTTTCAGGCAGCTCGAGAGTACAGAACACTAACACAATACAATAGTATTATGAAGCATCACATGGGCCTAAGCTTCTGTGTAAGCACAGTTTTAAAATTATTATCGTACTATATTATATTATCTTATTTGTTGTTCTTCTAATTATATAAAATAGGCCAAGTTATACTAATCCTGACTCTCGATATCCTTCTCCTCCAGAAAATATGTGCTTTAACATAAAGTCTAGAATACCGTAAAAGATACAATGCAAAAGAAATGGCTACTGCGATTGGTGTATCTAAAAATACAGAATACAACTTACCATAGTGCAGATATGTTATTACTTGTTTCCTATATGTTATTCTAATCATGTTTGCAGTTTCTTTTGCCGTGGCTATAGATTCAAAAATATATGCTTTATCTATTCCACAAGCAAAAGAAGGCGCTTATCATGATTGACTCTAAACCTATTGAAAAATGGTGTAAAGACACACTAGTGCTCATATATGTCAGTCAAACTCTTGTATTATATTTGCGATACATGGCCACAGTGAATGTACATAGTCATGGATGGAACGAGAATTTCTTCAAATAAAAATTCATCCATAAATAAAACATTGTAGATGACAGAGATGGGTAACTAACTCATAGTCACCATCGCTTGCAATAATAATACGTATGATTTAACTATTTCTATATATTGCTGATAGTGAATTTTGCCACAGACACTCAAGTGGATACCTTATTCTATAGTATATGTCTGCGTAGAATAGTCATAAAGCCACACATATTTATACGGTGAGTATAACATACTTTATATTAAGGTTTTGTGAGATTTTTCAAGACACGCAATATTACCCACGTGACAGGTACTAATATTTACATATATACTCAAACCAATGTACAGAATGGTATGGAGATGCGATGAAACTAATTTATGGATTTATTGGCGCACGAAAGAAATAGCTATTGGAGATTTTTTCCTGCTGATATAAAACATTATCTTAGCCACATCATGGAAAGGTCTATACAGCAGAGTTTATGAGCCTGCGATGCCACGCTCTCCGTGACTGTGTTAATTTCACGAAATTTGCTTCTTAGATTAAATATCACTTTAACATCAGTATTTAATTTCACAGTATTATTATCTTATCGTGCGATCCGTGTGTTTTTAGTACAAAAGTTTAGCTACCCTGTAGCAATACACGGGCACGCTATCTAGTACTCCCTCCATACTGGTAAAGAAAGTCGTTTAGGACAGCATTTAGCATACCAAGGAGTGATTAATTAGGGTAGAGTTTTCCCTACCTATCCCTATTAAATACGGTTGCGGGTACTTCATAGACAACAACCTCACGTAGCTTGATTGGTTAGCGCAGCAACTCCCAAGACTTGAGGTTCCAGGTTCGATTCTTCATCGGCGCAATTTTTTGCCGTGCGCTTCGATTTTTGCCGTGCGCGATTTTAGTGTTTGCATGGCACTGTATGGTTGCATGGCGCGCGCTGGCCGAGCGTTTTTTGCGTTTGCCTTCATCTATTGCGCGCGTGTGGGTGTGTTTTCGTTGCATCGCGTGCGCTGGCGTTCCGTCGCTTGTTTTTCCTTCTTTCGCGCGTCTGTTTTTATTGCATGGCGCGTTGGCGCTGGTGCTCGCTCGCGTTTCGCAATTTAAACGTCCTGTGCAACTCGCTTGGATAGGAACGAGCGAGTTCATTTGCTAGCTTAGAGTCACACATGGCCAGTTCATTTGGTACCTTTGATCTAAACGCGCCGGTACTGGAAGACGAAGACAGCAATGGTGGGTTCGACCTCAACGAGTTTCCGTTGGAAACTGACAACAGTAATGTCTCATAGTATCATGACCAGTTTAGATCTTATTAGTTTCATGTGTCACATGGCCAGTTCATTTCTTACTAGTTCAATGATTCCTTTTTGATAGGATTTGATTTGAACTTGCCACTGGACGAATATGGTGCAGTTGATTTTGATTTTGTACAAAACCTCGCTGGTAAGATAAACCTCCCTTGCCTTTTTAAAGTAAACTTTGCTCGTAATCAAAATCGTTGGATTTAGTGTGTTTATTTTTTTACAACTAGAACATTTTGTTGAGGCTTCCGTTCAAGTCAACCAGCGCAGGAAAGACATGACAGAAGAAGTCACAAAACAAGTTTATCAAGATTTGTTGGCTAGAAGCAAGAATAGCAAACTAGGCAAGAAAGATACGAGAATTGTTGCTGATCATTTTGGACTACACATTCGGTCTGTTCAGCGCTCGTGGAAGCGTCGTAAAATACCACTTGCTCATAGCATTCCGGTTGTGGTTGTTAGTCGAAAGAAGGGTAGATGTGGCCGTAAGGCAATCCCTATTGATTTGGAACAATTGTGCAACATTCCTCTCAAAGAAAGAATGACCATAGAAGATGTAGCAAACTTAACATGAGCAAATGGAAGATACAAAGGTATTTGAAAAAAGGTTTTCTTAGGCATCACTCTAGTAGCATCAACCCATACCTCACATATGCTAACAAGAAGTCTCGGTTAAAGTGGTGTGTTGAATGATTGAGAAGGGTTTGCTTGGTGATCTAAGATTTAAGGGGTTTTTTGACTTTGTGTTCATTGATGAAAAATAGTTTTATCTCTCTCAAAAATCTGAGAAATATTACTTGCTACCTGAGGAAGATGAGCCCCATCACACTTGTAAGAACAAGAATTACATCTCTAGGCTCATGTTTTTGTGTGTTTGTGCTTGGCCGAGGTTTATGGATGGGGAGTGTATTTTTTATGGGAAAATTAGTTGCTTTCCCTTGATCACTTATGGAAATGCTGTAAGAAGAAGTAAGAATCATCTTTGTGGAGCCCAAGTTACCAAGCCCATAACTTCAATCACAAGAGACGTGATTAGAGATTTCATGGTAAACAAAGTATTGCCTACCATCTAAGCCAAATGGCCAAGAGAAGATGTGAACAAACCCATTTTCATACAACAAGATAATGGTAAATGGGAAGGTGCATTATCTTGTTGTATGAAAATTGGTTTGTTCACATCTTCTCTTGGCCATTTGGCTCAGATGGTAGGCAATACTTTGTTTACCATGAAATCTCTAATCACGTCTCTTGTGATTGAAGTTATGGGCTTGGTAACTTGGGCTCCACGAAGATGATTCTTACTTCTTCTTACAGCATTTCCATAAGTGATCAAGGGAAAGCAACTAATTTTCCCATAAAAAATACACTCCCCATCCATAAACCTCGGCCAAGCACAAACACACAAAAACATGAGCCTAGAGATGTAATTCTTGTTCTTACAAGTGCGATGGGCATCATCTTCCTTGGGTAGCAAGTAATATTTCTTAGATTTTTGAGAGAGATAAAATCATTTTTCATCAATGAACACAAAATCAAAAACCCCCCTTAAATCTTGGATCACCAAGCAAACCCTTCTCAATCATGTCAACACACCACTTTAACCGAGACTTCTTGTTAGCATCTGTGAGGTATGGGTTGATGCTACTAGAGTGGCGCCTAAGAAAACCTTTTTTCAAATACCTTTTTATCTTCCATTTGCTCATGTTAAGTTTGCTACACACATCTTCTATGGTCATTCTTTCTTTGAGAGGAATGTTGCGCAATTGTTCCAAATCAACAGGGATTGCCTTACGGCCACATCTACCCTTTTTTCGACTAGCAACCGCAACCGGAATGCTATGAGCAAGTGGTATTTTACCTCGCTTCCACAAGCGCTGAACTGACCGAATGTGTAGTCCAAAATGATTAGCAATAATTCTTGTATCTTTCTTGCCTAGTTTGTCATTCTTGCTTCTAGCCAACAAAACTTGATAAACTTGTTTTGTGACTTCTTCTGTCATGTCTTGCCTTCGCTGGTTGACTTGAACGGAAGCCTCAACAGCATGTTCTACATGTAAAAAAATAAACACACTAAATCCAATGATTTTGATTATGACCAAAATTTAGTTTAAAAAAGCAAGGGAGGTTTATCTTACCAGCGAGGTTTTGTACAAAATCAAAATCAACTGCACCATATTCGTCCAGTGGCAAGTTCAAATCAAATCCTATCAAAAAGGAAGCATTGAACTAGTAAGAAATGAGCTGGCCATGTGACACATGAAACTAAAGATCTGAAGTGGCCATGATACTATGAGACATTACCGTTGCCAGTTTCCAACGAAAACTCGTTGAGGTCGAACCCACCATTGTCGTCTTTGTCTTCCAGTACCGGCACGTTTAGATCAAAGGTACCAAATGAATTGGCCATGTGTGACTCTAAGCTAGCAAATGAACTCGTTCGTTTCTGTCCAAGTGAGTTGCACGGGGTGTTTAAATAGCAAAACGCAAGCGAGCGCCAGCGCCAACGCGCCATGCAACAAAAACATACGCGCGAAAGAAGGAAAACAAGCGACGGAACGCCAGCGCGCGCGATGCAACGAACACACACCCACGCGCACGCAACAGACGAAGGCAACACACACAAAATGCTCGACCAGCATGCATCATGCAACCACACAGTGTCATGCAAACGCACACGCGCAACAGACAGAGGTAAATGCTAAAATCGCGCATGGCAAAAATCACGCACGCGAAGAATCGAACCTGGAACCTCAAGTCTCGGGAGTTGCTGCCCTAACCAATCAAGCCGCATGAGGTTGTTGTCTACGAGGGACCCGCAACCGTATTTAATAGGGGTAGACAGGGAAAACTCTACCCTAATTAATGACTCCTTGGTATGCTAAATGCTGTCCTAAACGACTTTCTTTACCAGTATGGAGGGAGTATAGTCCAAGCCTAGACCTTGAACCACCAGTTGCACTTTATCCATTGTGTCCGGGATACAATGGCCTTTAATTAGGGAGCATCCTTGAGAATAGATTAAGTACGCTCTCCATTGCAGTGTTAGAAATACCATACAAGCACTTAATCTGAAAAAGTTACACAATAAAAGAAACCTTATTAAGTAGCCTCTGTGTGCAACCTAGATATAATTCCTTTTTTGTTTCATTTAATAATTTGAAGATCTTGGCATGTTGATTCGGCTCTTCATTGTCCATATCTTTGATCTCTACCTGTATAGCAACTTTGATTAGGGATCTAATCATATTAGTGGCACCACCTTCTTCACTGTCTACTCCAACATCCGGTGTTGCGACTTCTTTATTGTCTACTCCAACTTTAGGTGATTGTCTACTCAAACATCAGGGGGTGCGTCGTCATTGTGTAATCCTTCATCAATAGGTGTGGCGCCTTCATTGTCTCTCCTCTATATCTATAGTCCAATCCCTATTGGACTTATTTCCCATGTAAATTTAGAGTCCTTATAGATTTGGACTTCTCCTTTCTAAGCAAACCTATGTTATTTTCTAAACAAACCCTATATCTTTTCCTAAACAAAACTCTAAGTTGTTTTCCTAATTTTTATTCAAAACTTCCCATCTATTCCGAATTTCCTTCTTGGGGAGGGAATTGAGGGACGGCAGGGGTCGCACCACCTTGGTCGCGCGCAGGAGGCAGCTGAGCCCGGCTCGGGCCCTGCATTGGGCCTCGCTGGGCCCACTTGGCCAGACGTGGAGGGTCCAAATCAGACATGTGATAGTAGCCCTCAGTTGTTTTGAAGAGTTGTTTTGAAGAAATATAGTTCACAGACATATTTCCTTCTTTGATTTGAGGAAGAGTCCGGTTAAGAGTACTTCACTTCTAGAGTTCTAGTGGTGTGATTATTCATACTCTATCCTAGACGCAAGTTGTATTTTCAGGTTGCTTGGTGGGCTAGCCTACTAAAATAGAGAAAAATGTTATGGCTCATATATTGCAATAATCTATGATGGAAACAAGTTGCATTTTGAAATTACCTGCAGTGATGTTTGTTCAATCTATGGAGTCATTTCATTTCTTTCACACAAGGTTGGTGTTGTGGCAATATTGAAGTACTCATTCTGCAATAGTAGGCATGTATAGCAGCTAGCTGAACCTGGATTAAAAAAATAACATATTTTTTTTCAGGCAACACAATTTATATTTTTGCTATAGAAACATAAAAATGCAGAACTAACAAAATGAAAATATTATTTTCGCATGTTAGGTTTCCTATACAATATTCAACACTATTCTTGTTTTCATACAAACCATACATAGCAGGTAGTAGCTGATAACTCATTTGGTTACAACTATAATGTTAGTTGGGATGCCTAATTGCATCTATGCCTGGACCTAAAATAAGAGTTTCATAATAATAATTTGTCTATGACTGAACCTAAACGAACTGTTGTTTATCATAGAGCATTTTGTCTAACTTATGCTTATTTCCTTTGGATTGAACAGACTCTGTATCTGGTTAGAAGGATACAAATTAAGTACAGGTCTGCCCCCCAAATGAAAAAGGTCTGCAACCACACCATTTGGTACTGGATTCACTTACGTATCGGCAAAACTCAAACATGTTCAATTCCCCACATGGATATAGACATATAGTACAACACACACAGTACAACATGCAGTGATTGACGTTGCTCCTTCAAGGGGCAGCAAGAGACTAAAGCGACTGCATACAGCAAGAAAGAGAACCACCGCTACTACGGCGATGTCACAGCAGCATCGACAGTATCAGAGAACCGTACTGCAACCCTAACCCTAGATTCCTAACTCGAAACACACCAAATCGAACACATTCGTCAGCAGGAAGAGATGTCATAGGAGCTCACCACAGCAGAGAGAAGGAGCACAGCGTGACGAGGCAGCGCAGACAAGATCGACACCGGCGCACTAGCTCCGGGCCCGGTACGGGGTAGCACGGCGGGGTGCGCCCGATCCGAAAGCTGTAGCGGTCTCGGATGACATTGGTTGGGGCGGCAGCCAACTAGCCCGCCCGCCGAGGCCAGGGACGGCGGCGTCGTGGCCAGCCAGCCCACCCGGCTATGGGCGGCGGCGGCGGCAGCCAAGGCTAGGCCGGCGGCGCGGCACGCGGCAAGCCCGGCGCGGTGGGCGGCTGCCCGCCCAGCAGCCTAGGCGCACGGCGCGGGGAGGAGCCGGAGCAGGGACGCGCCGTCCGCGAGAAACGGAGGGAGTCGCGTGAGAGAGATGCGCGCACAGGAGGAGTCCGGGCGTCAGAATATGGATTTCATGGAAGAAGGAAACGTGTAGGGTTTCACTAGGTATATATTGTTGTGAGACGTCGGACGAAAAGGATGGATGAGATCCGCTATAGGGTTAGTACTCCCGTCTGCACCATTAAATATTTTTAGAAGTTTCCCTAAAAAAAATAAATATTTTTAGAAGTGATTTATTATTTTCTAAAATAACATTTACATTTTTTAGACACACGTATCAAGTACTCCATCCGTTCTAAATTATATGTCGCTTTGACTTTGTAAGTATATCTATTTTGTTATGTATGTAGACATATTTTATATCTAAATGCATAGCGAAATGGATGTGAAAAAAGGTCAAAGTGACTTATAATTTTGAACGGAGGGAGTAATAATCAAATTCGTTTATGTACTCATAATATTTTTATATGAGATATACTACATATATGTTGTTGTGTAGAAGTTTAAAAAAATTTAGAAGTGAATTACTATTTTCTAAAGTTTAAATAAATTATTATGTGCTTATTAAAAAGTATTTCCAAATAGAACTGCGTGTACCTCAAATAATACTAAAAAATTACACTAAATTATATTTAGGCTCATATATTTTATTATAGCCCATGACCTAAAGATAGATAAAGAATCCAATTGTTTACTATGGATAATTCAATCTTCTATCTCAAAATTATACCAAAATAATTATAATACTATCATAAATTGGTCTACAAATTCTAAAAATTGGCATGTGGGCATATTATGAGTGTATAAGCTTTCCATAAAATTTTCAAATCATTTCAATAAAGTGAGACTTTACATTGTTCACAAATAAATATATCTCTCATATAGTTTCATATAACTACGCGAGAGATGTATCCATTTATGAACAACGAGTATTATTAATTTTCTAAAATCATTTGGATTTTTTATGAAATGACTATACACAAAAACATGTCATCATGCAAGTTTATATAATTTTCTAGCCAAATTTAGATATTATTACAATTATCCTATGATAATTCTACAAAATAATTGTAATAATATTTAAATATCATCAGGAAATTCTAAAACACAACGTGCCTTGTAGCTCAAATGGTTCATCTTTGCTTCCCTAGCTATGCCCGAAGTGGCCAGGTTCGATACCTAAGGTGGGGTGCGTAAGAAGCTGTTTTCTTTGCAGTGTTGGGCCATTGATAGTCATTGATCAAATATATTGTGCATAATTTGACATGAAAAAAAAGATGACTTGGTGGTTATCGTACATCCCCCCCTCCCCCCGTTTTTTCACTTTTTTGAGTGCCATATTGCAAAAAATGAAAATGCACATAAATAATTTGATAAAGTTTTGAATATCTTTTACAGTTAATATTATAGAGATGTTTTTAAATTTCATTATACGATGAAAGACAATTTTTGTAACTAAATGTAGATATTATTACGATTATTCTATAGTAATTTCAAAATATAATTATTATAATAATTTTTAAATATGGACAAAAAATTCTATAAACCGGTACAACAACATAGTTTGGTTCCATAGCTTTCAACAAAAAATTCAATTCGCTTTAATAAAGTGGAATTATACATTGTTCATAAATAAATACATATGTGAGAGATATACCCATCTATAAACAATGGGTAGTGTTGCGCTGTTAAAAACAAATAAAATTTTTGTATGATTATACACCCAAAAAAATCATGCAAGTATCCAGAATTTTCTAACAAAATTTAGATATTATTACTATTATTCTATGGTAATTTCATAAAATAATTGTAATAGTATCCAAATATAGTCAGAAAACTCTACAAAATGGCATGGCAACATATTTTGGGCTCATAAGGTTTCCACAAAAATTTTAGTTCATTTTAGTATATTGGGATTATATATTGTTCATAAATAGGTACATCTCTTGTTTAGTTACATGTAACTATGTGAGAGTATCGGTTTGTGAACAATGTGTAGTACTGCTTTACTACTTTGTTAAAGTCCTTTGATTTTTTGGAATGATTATACACCAAAAATGTATTGGCATGCAAGTTTGTAGAATTTTCTAACCAAACATAGATATTATTATGATAATTTTATTGTATTCCATAGTTAGCTTGTTATACATTGTTAGTATGCAAAAACAAACACAAACACCTACATAGTGTAGTGGTGGGTGTGCTTGGTGTTCAAGTGGATAATCTTAGGCTCAAGTTCCTATGGTGTGTTTTTTGGTTTGTTTTTTTAACCATTTTTTAGTTGTATTAAAAGTTAACTTATAATACAAAGATTTTACTATGCATGGTTAAACAAAAACACCAACATAAATATGTAGTGGTAAGTCAACTCCCTTATGATTATGATAGGAGGGTCTCCGGTTCAAGTCCTACTTGTGCATCTTTTTGTCTTTTTTATATTTTACTAGTTGTATTAATGGTTAACTTATAACATAAAGAGTATTGTGCATGAAATAACACAAACATGAACATAACTTAGTGTAAGTCTACCCCCTCATGATGGGTGGGTCTTAAGTTCAAGTCACACCTTTGCCTCATTTTTGCCTAACTTTTTACATTTCCTAACATGTGGTCCTGGCAATGAGTTTTTGGAGGGTTTTGGAAATGCCATGGGGCTTAGGAAACAATTTTGGATGGGCCCTAGCCACCAAAAGTCCCACCAAATACAAGTGCCGCTAACGACATCGTAACATGTTACTGCATTCGTTTAGGATTCTAGTTGCAATAAGTATATAGCAATTGTAACACTATTGAAGATTATTATAACCAAAAAAATCATGGAAATAGGAACATGTTATTGCATCGATTTATAATATTCATTACAATAACCACCTACCTATTGCAACACCACTAAATATTATTGCAACTCGACTGTGGTAATAGTTACAACCAAAAGCAACCAAATCCAATATGGTTGTAATAACACCAAATAATTGCAACAAAAATCAACACTAATGCAACTCCCAACCAACTGCAACATAATTCTAAAATGGTCGCGGTAGCACCTTCCTGTTGCAACGAAAATCTCACATATTGCAACACAATTTATTTGTAGCAATATAGTCACATATTGCTACATGTTACATAAAGGTTGCAATACGACCTACCTATTGCACCCAAATTAGTGGTGTTGCAATGGTGTCTCGTGGCATTAGGCCAAAAATCTAGTAGGCATGAGTGGCTTACCTTGAATCAACTTGTGCTAAAGAACAAGACTTGGGGAAAGAAAGGATTATATTGGACTCCTTTCTTGGTTCTCCATCTTCTTTCTCCTCCTCTTTTCTCCACCCAATGGCTAGGGGAATGAACTCTCCTAGTTCATCCTTGCCATGGTGGTAGTGGAGCTGGTGGTGGTGATGATCTTGTCCTTTCCCTTCATCATTCTCCCTTCCCTTCCTCCTCCTTGCACTACTGGAATCTCGCTTTTTCTGTGTGTGCGAAAACACATAGAAAAATGCGAATACCGGTAGAAAAATATTTTTCTAACGGTGTACCCTCAGAAAAATACCCACAGAAATATAATGACAGAAAAATAAAATTTTTCTGTGAGTTCACCGTCAGAAACAATTTTTCTGTGGGTCTCACACGCACAGAAAAATTGTTTTCGCCCAGATTAAAACTAATTTTTATGTGTGTTAATCCACACAGAAAAAAAGAAATAAACGCACAGAAAAACACATGTTTTTTTTCTGTCGGTCTAGGTGAACTCACAGAAAAATTCATTTCACCCAGATTAAAAAGAATATTTCTGTGTAGCCAGCCTCACAGAAAAAAAGAGTTAAATGCACAAAAAAATTATTTTAAAACAGTAGCAACAGCATATTAAAATATATATTTTCCATACAGTAATTTCTGTGCATGACAACAAGGTTTCATTCAAATAATACACAAATACAGTACTCGAAGGGACCTTGATGGATGACCACACAACCGATCAAGTATCAAGAGTACCAAAACAAGTATCACGCCCGATGTGGCTGGGTGACAAGCAAACTTCAAATGACCGACATCAAAGTTCTAAACCATGACGAGAGGACGACTAGGACACCATGATGAGCTTCACTACTGTGGAGGTGGTAGCTGCTCCTGCTGCTGCTATGAGGAGTGCGGCGACGGAAAGGTGGTAGTGGTAGGCATGGTCGGCAACACTCCTGCAGCGACAAAGAAGCAAGTGTTAGGACTAAGTTCTCTAGGTTAGGACTAGGTAACTCATAAAATCCAGGAAGGCAAAGAAAAACCTAAGTCAATACCGATCGAAGCTGAGCCTAATGTAGTGTATCCCTAACAGTAGGGATGAAAACGGTACGGATATTTTCCGACCGTATTCAAAACCAAATCCGTTTAGAGGGGTTGAGATCTGTCCGTATTTGAGTCCGGATATCCAACATCCGATACCGTATCCGTATCCGAATACTCAAATCGCATATTTATGATGTCGATATCTAATCGTATCCTATCCGACATAGTTGACACTATTCGTATTCGAATCCGAATCCGGACAGAAATATGAAAACAAATGTAATATCGGTGATATCCGTCCGTATCCGATCCATTTTCATCCCTGCCTGAGAGTATGATGTTGGATAGGACGCTGGAGCTACACCTGCAAGAAAGGCGAGGTTTGAGTTAGAAAAGCGTAATAAGGAAATTTAAGGAGTGAAATGCGCAAGGGACACAACTTGAGCAATAAATAACAAAGGAATACTTAGAGTCGCCGGCTAGAAGATCTGGTAGAGGTGTGCAGCAAGGCTGACCTATGACTGCCTGATCTGCTCAATGTTTTGAGCATTGGCCGCCACATCACTACGGACTCCCTGCAATTCTTCCCTGGTGGCAATCTTATGGCAAAAGGTAATTGAGGAAAGGAAGCTTCAAGCAAGTGTTGTATAATACTTAAGTTGGAGAACAAAATATTCAGAAAGGCAGCTCGTGGAAAAATGGCACAACAATGAACTCAACTTGGGAACAAAATGCTAGTGCTGCGAATGATTCTAGTGACTGGGGAGGCTGGGGTAGTGGAGTTGGAGCTGCTGCAAAGCCAGCAGATCAAGATAATTCATGGAAAGTGCATGCTAAGGTGCCGGACAATTCCACTGATTGGGGAGGCTCGAGTAGTGGAGGTGGAGCGGCTGCAAAGCCAGCAGATGAAGATAATTCGTGGGAAGTGCATGCTATGGTGCAGGACAATTCCACTGATTGGGGAGTTCATCATTTCCTAAGTTACAGAAATTATTTCACACAACCACAGAACAGCAGTGACATGCTTAAGCAAGTTGCATCATAATAAGAGCACTTAGTTGCAGCCCAAATTATTAGCATATCTAATTTTTCTCAAAGACACAGTAGCCGGGGCTTAGAAACTAAAGATCTTATATGATATAGTGTAGGACAAGGTTAACTGACAATAGCCAGGGCTCAAGTTGCATACATACTTATCCCATGGACAAGGTTAACTGACAGACCCAAGTCCCCGATACCCTACTATATTGCAATAAATTCTAAAAATAAACTGCATAGTTCAATAAGAGCCAAACCTGATCCAATCTGAACAAACATTCAAGTCCTAACTCTTGGCATCAATCGCAGCACAAAAACAGAGCTTGTATCAGCACATCTACCATACACTAAGAAAAACACTAAAGACAACTATGATACAAATCAGAGAGCATCCTATTGAAGTCAAATGTTGAGAGAATCACACTTTGAGGTGCTACGCCAACTAGCAATTTCACAAAAATAAGCTCATATTTATCAAGTGCAAGCAGTCGGTTCTTACTACTGATTTTACAGTTGGGGTCATCAAAAGTTGAGAAATCAAGTGCCAATCTCAGACTCTGAAAAGGTTGGAACAATGTTAGGCCAATTCAAAACCAGGAAGGTATGCACTAGTAGAAGTGTACAGTCTGATTATAGTGGCTCATCAATGACTAATATAAAGCAAGAACTAATAAGTAATAACATATAAAGCAAGATACAGATCATGGTATGTATACCACAAACTTTCTATATCAGTTGACTTCAGTTTATTAATTGGACAATTATAAACACTAGGAGCATGCTTTCCTCGATTCATGTAATAAAGAAACCAAATGACTATGCCAATCTATCGGCACACTAGTGATCAGAGAATGAAATTGAACCATTTGTAAGTTGTAACCTACCTCTAGCTGAGAACATCCATTGAGCAATTCCTGTAGATCAAAGAAATTTACCACCAGTCCCCTACGTGCACCAAGAGAGTTGAGAGAAAGCAGTAAATAGAACAAAATATCTTAAATTGCTATATCTACCTAAATGGAAATGAAAACTCACAAAATATTCCACTGATTGGGGAGGCTGGAGTAGTGGAGGTGGAGCAGCTACAAAGCCAGCAGATCAAGATAATTCATGGGAAGTGCCAAGTATAATGCAGGATCCAGTTGGGGTGAGAAAGATAAGATGGAGTCTGATGAGCATCTGAAAGTCCCAAAAGAATCAGTTATTGAGATGGGGTTTTATTTCTCCCATCCATTAGTCCATAGGTGGTTGTGCATGGCATGTAGCCCAGGTACACAAAATACCAATAATAAGATGGTGATCAAATGATGTAGTATTCAACACATTGGCCTCAGATATCAGTTGCTCCTCGGTTGACCTTGAGCTTGGAGCATAAGAAACAAGTAAGAAATAAGTTCCAGTACCTCAACACAAGCTCAAGGTCATCAGTTCTTGGCATGCTTAATATGATATCATCATTGGCAAAGTAAGTGAGGCCGCAGCTTAATGATATGTTGGTACAATTTCAAGATACTCAATCATAGGTGGCTGCCAACGGCAAAAAAAAACAGATAGAAGAAAACGAAGATAATGTCCCATGGTTTGATGACAGTCATGAGAATCATACAGAATGCACAAAAAACAAATTGTAGCCACCTCAGAGTTTATTTTTCATGTTGCATCATTGGCCAAATAGATATCAAGAGTTTGAACATCACAGTCATATCAAGAGATTGAACATCAGTGGCATAAATTCTAGATGCTTCAGCACAAAGAACCCTCACTAGAATCAGAGCTATGGACTTAAGCAAGACGCGGCTACCACACCATAGGGTGCTCCTCTAGTGCCTAAAGTTAAGTAAACATCATCAATCAAGGCACTTTGCTCAGTTTGTAAATCGGACTAGGCATCATCATGTGCAAAATCTAGGCGACAACACATGTGTACAACAAATAAGAGGTGCACATCACACAGATCTGAGGGTAGAACAAGACAAAAGCAAATGTAAACATGTAGATCAACAAAAATGTCGCCCAGATCTAAGTATCTAAGAACATGAACCCTAATATCAGTGGACGACAAATAAAATCCACAAACGATTCAACAGAAATCACCGCACTAGAGAGGGGTAGGAGATGGGGTAGGTGAGATATACTATCAGGAGCACTGGAGGACCAACACGAATCCGCCAGTGGAGGTTGACCGTATAGGTCAAGCGAGCTCGATGGGGAGGAAGAGGAGAGAGCGCACCAAATCAGAGGAGGAAGGAGAGGCGCGAAATGGGGGTGGTAACCCTAGCCTAGGCCCCAGGACGACAAGATCTCCCGCGCAAGCCGAAATCATTCCCACCAAGCATCAGTGGCATCTAGGACCGAGAGGGAAGGAGAAATCGAGAAGATGGAGGCGTGTGGGATGGTGGAGGGGAAAGGTATGGAGAGGAGCAGGCATATGGTGCGAGCCGGGAGACAGATCTGGTGGAGGAGGGGGTGATGGCCTCACCGGTGGAGGAGGGGGTGGCCGCCGCGACGGTGGAAGAGAGGAGGGGGAGGCAGATCTGGGGGCGGCGGGCGGCGAAGCTCCTTGGTGCGGCAGGAGGTAGATCTAGGGGCGGAGGCACCGCCATCCAGCGTTGCATGGGCAGCCACCGCCGTCTTCCGAGGGAAGGTAGGGGAGGAGTTGTAGTGGAGGAGGGGGTGGTGGCCTCACCGGTGGAGGAGGGGGTGGCCGCCGCGATGGTGGAAGAGAGGAGGGGGTGGCCGCTGCGAGACCTAGGAGCGACGGGAGTGCGGGCGTGGTCTCGGGCGGGTGCGGGCGGCGCGTTTGGGATAGGGATGGGCGGCCGCGTCTGGAGATAGGTTTAGGGTTTTTTTTTCTGTGTATATAGTTTTTCTGTGCGTGTATCTAGTTTTTCTATGAGTTTTGAAAAGACCGACAGAATAATGTCAATTTTTCTGTGTGTATTGACACGCACAGAAAAATCACGCAATTTTTCTGTGGGTTTTCGAATATTTCTGTCGGGATTTTTGAAACGCACAGAAAAATTACGAATTTTTCTGTGTGTATAGAGAAACACGCACAGAAAAATTCATCACCCACAGAAGTATTCGAGTTTCCAGTAGTGTTGGTGCATTGATGACTCAAGAGCTAGAGAGAGAAAGGGAGTTGGAGAGTGTACGAACTAAGTTTTGAGGTTTCCAGGCAAGAATGGATTGCCAGCTCGTGCTGACTCGTGGGGCCACAAGCAAGGGGTGGCTGCTAGCTTAAGTTCTGCATGGACAGTTTCAGGTGGACTATATGTTTGAAAGCACTCTAGGCGACTACAGATGTGCACATATAGACCATTTATTAGATCAGACGGGTTGTCTGTCTAATCGCAACAGAGCCAATTTTCAGTGTTCTAACTCATCTAGTTTTCCTAATATAATCTTTAGATGTCAGTTATGCACATGATGCTCATAATAATCATAATTCAATAGCGAGTCATGACAAGTATCGTGCTTATTTGTTAAGTGTTAACATTGAAATACATTTTCATTCATTTGACATAGATTTTTTATGTTTACTTTACCCTATGTTATTTTCCAAGGATGAACATTTTATACATACATTAATATGAAAGAGACATGCTAATAATTTGATAAGAAAAAAGATGTATGTGACTGCACGACATGGATGATCAGCAATCAAGTTATTTATTCAACTTGCTATCATATTGCATTACTGTTATATAGACCTAATTTAATGAGCAAGGGTTTTCGTGACCACATTAAAAGGAAGAACAGAGTTTTAAACATTACAAGCGCCCCTAAGCCATGACTTACCCGAGAGGGCCCTACCCTAAGCATTCATAAAATTCTATTAGAGCAATCTTAATAATAGTCTTATTGCTAAGCTAGTCATAATTTTTGCTAATGTGGAGGAGAGAAAGGCGGAGCCTACAAGCAATAAGTTGTGTGCACAAGAGCTTATTTAGTGGATGGTATGCCAAGATAGCAAGTGAATGTGACAAGAACGTCTAAAAATCTTGATTTCTAGGGGCGAGCCATGTTGCAGATCGTGCCTAGAGTTGCTTGGAGATGATTTTTTATCCTAGGAAACACAAACACTCGTATTTCGTGCTTGACTTGCCCTAAGTTTTTTCTTAAATTTCTATTTTTATGTTGGTTCTAAAATGTCTACAAAATCAACTTTTAGGGACATGCCACGTTATCGAGTGATCCTAGAAATCGATTTCACTTATCGCTCTTGTTATTATTTTTTCACCCCTAAAAATACTTAATTTCTAGGGATTCCTAGTAATAGAAGAGGTTAGGAAAACCACCTCTACAAATCAAATATGACTATTTCTAAAAATGTTCTGTGTAGCCGTGACAAAACCATCTCTCTTATATTGGAACAATTAATTAGGGTATGGAGTGAAATATTGCAATAGTGACACCCTTAATATTCTCATTGGAAGTACTGTAGAAGCTGAGGTTTTCTCCCGATACCATAGGCAAATACTAGTAGAACGGCTAGAGGAGCCAGGGAACTTCAAATTTTTTAGCGTTTTATTTGAGAACTATATCTAATAAATTATTTGCTCTAGCGCATAGCCTCATAGAAATACTTGATTAGGGAACCGCCACTACCAGCGATGGAGCTAGCGGTGGGGCTGGGGGGCTCTAGCGCCCCTACCGATCCTGGGCACATGGAGCCCCCCTAAGTTCCTCCCTTAAAATTTATGCATATATATATTAGGTAGGAGGGGCTAAGGTTAAGAGAAGATAAAAAAATCTCTATTCTTTTGTTCAGCCCCTCCTAAATTTTTTTCTGGCTTCGTCCCTGGCCACTACAAATAAAATATGATCATTTCTTAAAATGTTTTATGTAGTATCGATAAAATCATCTCTCTTCTATTAGAGCATTTAATTAGGCTATTGATTGAAAATATTGCAATAATTACACCCTTGGTATTTTCATGGACAATTATCGTGGAAGGTTTTTCTCTCGAGACCATGGACAAGTACCGTAGAGTCGCTAGAAAGAGCTGGGGAAATTCAAATTTGTAGCATTTTATTTTAACTATAACTATAGCTAAGAAGTTATTTGCTCTAGCATAGTCTCATAGAAAGTTCGTTTAAGAACACATATTAAGATATTGATTCCACCGTCCTGCAATCCTTGATTCCTCGACCCTTGATATATACATATATCCTCCTCACAAGGCCGACTTGTGGGGGAGCTTTGGGATATGACCTTGTTCTTGTAGGCATATCACTGTCTTGTGTAAACTTTCTTTCAGAGGAGTGAACTTCATGCCCAGAGCCTGTGGTCTTTTTGTACAAAACTTGTACGGTTTGACCTTTGGTGCATTTTCATCCTTACACCTAAATGGTGGACAAAAATAGGAGTAAGTAAAATATCACACACACAAGTTTTTTTACAGATCAAAGGCTAAATTAAGTTGCTTTAGTGATCTTTTAACAAACTATGGGAGTTTGTTTACATTGTTCATAAGTCAAGAACGAATAGTCAATTAAACAATACAAGAAGCCATTTTAATTTTGTCTAGGCCGGAGTACTATACTTGCTGCATATGGATGACGATTTTTTAATATTCCTAGATTGTTGTTTTAACTTCTGAAACACACCTTGAAGCATCATTATTTGTCTTACAAGATGATTCCAGCAAATTATCAACACAATATTATGTTGAAAATACTTTAATTTGGTACAAACATCTTATATCATTTCTTATAACTAACGTAAAGTACTAGGGCTGATGCTTTTGTGCCATGTTTTTTTTTGTTTTTAAGAATCATATGGATTTTCCACAAAAATAGTGCTACAAAGTAAACTCGTCGTCATTGCAAGGATATCTCAATATGTTTGAACTTGAAATAAGTAGTGTAGAGACTAGAGAGAGAGAGAGAGAGATTTACTTAGCGGTGATCGGATACTGTGGGAAGACCTCTCTCATAATTTGAATAAACTCCAACCGGTGCACCACTTCGCCAATGCAGAGGTAGCGTCCATACGCAGTAGGCGCTACTAGAGAACAGACTTTAGAACGAGGTTCATCTTGACATTGAAGGCGGTGATGGGGAGAAGACACTAGGAGAAGCAGAGAAGACATTTATTCAATGGCGCAAACGCTTCATCATCATTCCTGGGGCGCCACCGCTTCCCCTACCTCACCCTAGGTACGAATGAAAGTGAATGAAATATTATTTTCCATTAATTTTTTATTGGCTTCAAAAATAATTAATACACAACTTGTTTTTGTAGCAGGGTCTCCCCCAGCCTAGCCTAATCGTTCGTTCCCCATCTCATCACAGCGTCGTGGGGGGCGAGACGACTTCATCCCCACGGCGATCGCCAACTCCTACACCGGCCCCATCGCCTCCACAACAATCTCCAACTCCTACACCGGCCCCACCGCCTCCACAACGATCTCCAACGCCTCCACGCCGATCTCCACCAACACCGGCCACATCGCCTCCACGCCGGTCTCCAACACCGCCCCCACCCCCACCCCCACCCCCTCCACAGCGACGCACTACAAAGACGTCTAAGGTCCCGGCGGCAAAGAAGACCCTGAGAAAAAGAGTTATTTCTCAAGAAATACTTCCTGAAAAGACTGATGAGCAAATAGCAGCTGAAGAAGACAAAAAAGTGAAAGATTTTTTTATAGATACCAAAAACAAGAGTCAAGCGAAGCTTAAGGAGAAGCCGTACTTTTACCTACCACGAGAGGTGCTGAGGCAGAAGGTCGATGCTCACAAGAAAAAGATCATTGAACTTCGTAAGCCTTCGCCACTATCAGACTATGACCGCTCCCTCGTGAAGTCACATGATGCAGGTAAGAAAAGGAAAAGAGCATCAGGGAAAGGATGTCCCACAGCTCGGACAACAGAAGCAACCAATGCAAAATCTTGTTGTTGCTAATAAATATGGTTCCAACATAGAAAGTCTATCGACCAGACAACTCTGGAGAAGTGTCGGTTCAAGCCCTTAATGCTTTTTTTTAAAGATACTGGTTTAACCTTGGATCAATTGACGGGCAAAGCTCCAATCCAGAACCTGGAAGTTGATACCTGGAAGACTTATAAATATGGCAAAAGTCTATACAACCCTGCAGCTCTGAATGAATTGGGTACGCAAATATACTTGCTCAACAAGTGGTACATGCAGGCGTGTGGCAGGGGTGAGCAGTGGATCTTTGTCAGATTTAGAGACCATCGTTACTTCCGTGGCGATGACATCTTACATATTAGTTTCGAAGAATTGCATCAACTATTCCACTTGGACGCTCTGGACAAATCAATCATTAGCTCCTTTTGTTTGTAAGTGATTCTTACTTTTATTTAATAAACTCACTTCCATGCGTACGTGTATATAATTATCCTCACATGTAACTTATATTTATATACAGATTCCAGATGTCAGAGCTTCAAAGAATACAAGACACCAGTGTTGGCTTTATTGATCCTTATATCGTATTCAAAACCGGTATTATTGTCAAGGAGCGGTGAGTATCTGAAGCACAGGAGAATATCATGATGTTCTTCGTGAAGCAGCACGACAAGACAACAATACTTTTCCCCGTACAACTTTGAGTAAGTGTTAATAATAATGTAGTCTACACATTTTATGTAATATCAATACAACTTATATGCATATACGTGTGTGTATAAACTAATGCAGGTTTCACTGGATACTCATTGTCATTGAGTTAAACTCAAATCGGTTAGTAATCTTTGACTCGTTGAGAAAAGAGCGGGCACTATACCAAGATATGATAGACATTATCCAGGGGTAATTTCGATCTCTCGCGCACAACTATTATTGAATAGACTTTGCCATAATTTATTAACGATCGTACATTATTGGTCGCACAGGATTTGGAAAGAGTTTATTCGGTAACATCGCAAGGATTGCAAGGCACTACTTAATGTAGTTGAAATACCAGTAAGTTGTACTATATACACTTCCCCACGTGTTTAATTACTATATCGTACTTCAATTTACGTGTGAGATGATGAGAATAATCTTCTTCTCGTAAAGTGGTGTTTGCGGCAGGAACCAGGTAATAACTTGTGTGGATACTACATTTGTGAATTTATCACTGCGCACATAAGAAGAACTCCTAAAGATGTCCTCAGAGTACGTATATATCAATTTTTTATTTATTTTTAAATGAATATATATATATATATGTATTAATACTTTTCCTTTTATTTCAAATGCAAGACTGAATGGTTGAAACGAAGGGTCATGCAAAAAGACCATCTGAAAGCAGTTCAAGAGTCAATAGCAGAATATCTTCTAGAAAAAGTGCTAAATCCCAACGGCGAGTTCTACTTTGATCCTAAGGAATAAATGATGTAAATTAAATGTTTATTGATATCGTTATTTTTAGAACAAGATTATGAAAGTGTTGTATATATACATATATATATATATATATATATATATATATCTAATATATATAGGTTCATACTTTATTCGAATATAATAATGCTCGAGATGAGAATTAGATGTAATTATATGCGTGCGTGTATTTATATTAGCAGCGTAGAATACGTATATAAAAACATATTATATATTAAACAAATACGTGTAACTGAACTGAAAATAAATTAAAAAAAAGAAAAAGAAAAGGAACCTTTAGTTCCGGTTGGGGGTTACCAACCGGGACTAAAGGGTGCGGCCACGTTTGCTTGGCTGGAGGGCCTTTAGTCCCGGTTGGTAACACCAACCGGGACTAAAGGTCCCTCTTTAGTCCCGGCTTGATGACCCGGGACTAAAGGTGGCACCTTTAGTCCCGGGATCGTTGTCCCGGCGCGGTAACCGGGACTAAAAACCGTTACCGCCCGGGACAACAAGTCCATTCTGTAGTAGTGAGGGGTTTTGAACACCAACACATGGGCACGCGCAACATCCTGCACATCGACAAACCCGGAGACAGCATTCGGGCACGCCTTCCTGGTGCCCTTCATGTAGGAGACAATGAGCATGTACATCGCCAGGTGCAGCGCCGGCTGCAGCGTTTCACCTAGCGTGAACGCCGGCACGACCACCACCAGGTGTATCCCTCTCTTGGATGCCTCCTCCATGGCTGTTTTCTCAGCAACCGTCTTCGCGACGAAGTAATAGTTCTGTAATTCAACATGCATGTTCCGTTAACAGGATATATATATACACTTAGGGACGGTGAAAGATCGATTAAAATTTCTGAATCAGTTATTCATCGTTAGGTCAGCGCTCTTAGACCTTTGTTTTTAAGCAGAATTCAAGGTCACTCCAGCAACTCTCATCCACAACCTGATCAGGACTCCTGTTTGGGTTCATATGGACAGCACCGTAGGATGAAGTGTACACCACGCGTTGCACTCCCATATCTGCAGCAGCGTTGATGCCATTCTTCGTTCCCTCAATAGCAGCAGCCATGAGTTCCTGCATGTTTCACATGATACAGGTACATACATATATACTTTGTGGCTTACGACATGGAAGACGCCCTCACAAAGTACTAGGCTGACGGTAGAATCGAACTAACAGGGTCGTTCTCTGACACCGGGCAGGCGACATGGAAGACGCCCTCACAAAGCCTAAATGCCGCAACGAGCGACTTGTAGTCCAACACATCAGCACGGCACACAGAGAGGCGTTCTTTGGCTCCGTCGTCCAGTGCATGCAGATGGGCATTCTTGCGGTCCTCTATACAAAAGGGGGGAAAACTGAGTCATTATCTGCGAGAGAAGCATATATACAAAATCCCACCGATAAATAAAATAAACTGAGTGGTCTCAGACTACGTACTCACCAGGGTTCCTTGCGGTGCCCCTCACGCGGTAGCCACGCTGGAGCAGCTCTTTGACGAGCGACGACCCAATGAAGCCTCCGGCTCCGGTCACGCACACCAGCGGCGGCTCGCCGGCCGGCGGAGCCATATGCTCGATCGATCGGTCCTCACCGTTGATTGCTGAGCCGTCGATCTATGTTTATTTGGTGCGCGCTAGCTCCGACACCGTCACAAGTGCTAGCTAGGCAGTGTGTTGTTTCTTTTCTGCTACTAGCCTACTACATATACAGCCTCTTTATTGGCTATCGTTTTGAGCAAGGAAAACGAGAGAAGGCTAGGTCCAACAATGTGATCCATGCCCTATCCGCTAAGCAGGACATGCACCACATGAACATAACGTTCTAAGCGAGTGTTCCTGTCATTATCTTGACGATTAGTAACGGGTCTTCATGTGCAACACATGAACCTAACCTACTAACAGTTGTAGTGGGACTAGAAGGATCCAACGGTTGTCCAGGCGTGCCGAAGCACCTGCACCACGAAATAATTGCCTCGTCTCGCTCTCATGTAGTTGTTTTTTTTCCTTTTTCATCAGTAGGAAAAATATCTTCCTTCAGCTTTACAGTTCTTCATTCATGTGTCGATTATACTGTAGTATACACTTGGAAAAGAGAAAGGAGGGAACAGACTCATGCAAAAATGGTTTCTAGAAGGATGTCTGTCATGTAGCAGTAGCAGTCATTAGAACCAATGTGATCGATCCATGACCTATCAATGCTAGTGAGAAATAATTTGCCTCATCTCGCTAGCACATCTACATATCCGTCGGCTGTCCAGACGTTCATGCCGAAGCACCTGCAAGGCTGCAAGACGAAATAAATTGCCTCATCTCGCTCCCATGTCGGCTCTGTTCGCTTCTCTTATGATCCGTCTTTTTGAGCTTGTTTTTTCAGCCAGAACAGTGTTTTTCTCTCACAACAAATCAGCCGGAACAGTGTTTCGGCTTGTTTTTTCAGCGAATTAGCGAACGGGGCCGTTGTTTCCCTTCTCGGAAATGCTTCCGGTAGTTGGTCCGTTCGTCTGGACGCTGGTTTCCTGGGCCCGTGAATGCTCCTGTTGGTGGTCCATGATGCCAAACGGCCGAACACCCGTATTCCCTTGTCCACACGCTTCCAATCAAATCAGCTCGTCCAGCCTACCATGTTCATAGCGCTGCGACCGCGCTCTAGCACCACCGCGCCATGGCTGCCCTCCACGCCGTCTGGGTGCCCACCGGCCATCCCATCCGCCCTCTATGTCATCATCGCCGTCGTGCAACTCCCACCTTTCCGTCGGTGCGCTGCCACCCAGCTTTGTGACCACACCGTGACTGGGCTCCATCATGACCGTGCCACCTCAGTGTTCTCCACGGCGTCCGGGCGCCCATCGGTCATCCCACCTACCCTCTGTGTCGTCCATCGTGCCACCCCCACCTTGCCCTCTGCGCGCAGTGTGCCTGAAAGGTCCTAATGACTAGAGGGGGGTGAATAGCCTATAAAAATTTCTACAACATTTATGCCAAGTGGTTAGATAATTATAAAGCGAAGCGAGTATTGCACTAGCCTACTAAAAATGCAAGTCACCTATCCACAATTCTAGTGATTATGATCTCTAATTCACACAATGGCTAAGTCACTACTCTCTAAGTTAGTGAGCTCTCAAAGACCAACTAAAGAGCCTCACTAACCAAACAAACAAGACACAAGCTAGCTCTCAAAATTAGTTACACTAAAGAGCTTAGCTACACTAAGAAAGTAAAATACAAGACAGATAGTGAGATTATACCATCGTGGCAAGAGGAGATCAATCAATCACAATAATATCAAATGAATTCCTCGGACACAAGATGACACAATGATTTTTCACCGATGTTCACTTGCTTGCCGACAAGCTAGTCCCCGTCGTAGCGATTCACCCACTTGGAGACTCACACGCTAATAGGCATCACACGCCTAACCCGCAATTGGGTGCCACACAACCAACACAAGATGGGGATCCACATGCTATGAGCAATCCACTAGAGTACATTTTGGCTCTCCGTCGGGGAAACGTCAAGAACCTCTCACAATCACCATGATCGGAGCCAGAGACCATCACCTTCCTCTGCTCGACGATCCTCGCTGCACCAAGCCGTCTAGGTGACGGCAACCACCAAGAGTAACAAGAGAAATCCACAACGAAACACAATCACCAAGTGCCTCTAGATGCAATCACTCAAAGCAATGCACTTGGATGCTCTCGAATGTCACCAAATGATGAATCAATCAAGTAGGAGTGGATGGAGAGGAGTTTCTCAGCTCTAAGGGATGAAAAGTATGTCAAAGTGCCAAGGGAGGACACCTAAGACCGGCCCTTTCACTTAAATAGACATCCCCAAGACCTCATAGCCATTGGGTCATTTAAGTGACCGTCAGACTCGCTGGCACAGGCCGTCGGACCGTCCGCCGCTCAGTCCAACACCCTGCCGCTGCCACTCACGCGGTGCCACGCGTCCCATTTGAAAGGATTCGACCGTTACACGCCAACAGTCGCCTGCCACGCACTGATTACCAACATCGAACCCAGCGTCGGACCATCCAACAGCTTGAGTCTAATGCCCCCCAAATCTACACCGAGAGATCTAGAACCGGAAAAAACCATCAGACTCAAGTCCGACGCTCCCCGTCCGACTCAGGGGAGAGTCCGAAGCTACCACATGTCTCGCATGCATGCGCTGCACCGTTTCTTGTGCGGAGGAACAGTGCGACAGGTCGGTCCAACACTGCTGACCCCTAGGGTCCGACGCTCCTGTGCATGCGCCTCTCAGCTAGGGTTAGCCGTCGGACTCTACTGAGTAGGGTCCGATGCCCCTTGAACTAGGGTCCGATGCCCCTGTTTCACTTCTTTTCAAGCGCAATCACTTCACCCTTGTGCATGTGTTCCAACTCCAAGTATTCCAACACTTGTGTACGTGAGTTCGCAACATTCTAAGCTAATTTCCAAGGGTGTTAGCGCTCACTAGAATCTAAATGAATATGCAACGAGTTAGAACATCTAGTGGCACTTTGATAACTGCATTACATGATGAGTTTCACCCCTCTTAATAGTACGGCTATCTATCCTAAATGTGATCACACTCCCTAAGTGTCTTGATCACCAAAACAAAAAGCTCTTATAAATTATACCTTTACCTTGAGCCTTTTTGTTTTTCTCTTTCTTCTTTTCCAAGCTTTGAGCACTTGGTCATCACCATGGCTTCCACCATCTTCATGATCATCATTCACTTGCTCCATCACTTGGATTAGCACTAACCTATCTCATATACACTTAGAGCAAAGGTTGGCACTTAGGGTTTCATCAATTCACCAAAACCAAACTAGAGCTTTCAATCTCCCTCTTTCTGGTAATTGATGACAACCCTTTCATAAAGATAAGAACTAAAATTCATTTGAATCCATATTGCTTGCCCAAACATTTTTACCATGCGTAAAGGATTTGGTCAAGTTTCATGAAACCGAATTGGTAGCATTAGCTCTCCCAACATGTGTGCTAAGAGTTTGGATAGAAGCTTGCACATATGCATGGATTAGAGTTGTGGGAGAGTAATGTCTACCAAATGATGCTAAGATATAAGAGATAAACCTTTCAAGCGTGATACCAATCGGAGTGCACAAAATATACCATCATTAGCACCATGATTAGTTAGATAGGTCTTGCAAAATATAAACACTAGATACCTTGTGAGATCAAATTAGAAACAAGTCTCTAGTACCACTTATGAAAACAAATGCAAGGCATATCTAACTATCATCCTATGCATGCTAGTTTTTCATTTCATCAATCAAACCTACAACTAGCATACACCACACAAGCATGGATATTGAATTTAAAAACTTGGGCCATGCAAGCAAACATATGAAATGCACATTCAAATGCATCAATAAAGTTTATGAGCTTGCTCCCCCTACTTGTGTGCTTAGATTTAATTAATCCCTTACTTTATCATTTCTCTTTTCCTATGTTCAATTTCTCTCCCCTATCTTTGTGAATTACTTCTCCCCCTTTGTCATCAATGACCATAAAGGTTCAATTTTAGATAGGTTAAGATTATCAATGTCAATCAATGGAGTGAGGATCATTTTCCCAAATTTGGTTCAATCTAGAACACTTATGAAAGATATTTAACTCGGTTTGATCTAAGGACAAGCTTCTTCACACCTTGGTTCAAGGGTTCTCTTGACCATGTTGAGTTAAATACTTATAGCTTATTTTCTAGATCAAACACTAGGTTCATAAGCCTACAAACATGTCATATGCTACCACTAGATCAAGTCAAGCATAGAAGCAATAGTGGTACCATAAAAGCATCAAATTCATTTGATTTTCATGAATGAGCCTATAAAACATGAGGAATGACTAGATACACTAAACAAGTCCTTATCAAAGAATGTATGCATGCCAATCAACTTATACCATGGATTGCTCGAAGGACAGGCATGTCATATAAGTGTGTGTGGGGGGGGGGGTGCATCAACACATATTTGAGAAATCCAATATGTTCAACTCATTCCTTAGCTTGCAAAACCTTTTCTCATCTAATTGCTTTGTGAATATATCGACAAGTTGATCTTCGGTGCCTACACTCTCAATTGAAATGTCCCCTTTTTGTTGATGATCTCTTATGAATTGGTGGTGGACATCAATGTGCTTTGTTCTTACATATTGTCGGTGCGAAAAGTGACCAACAAGTAAATATTTGTAGTTTTGCCGTGCAATGTGATCGGATGTGGCCTAGCACTCAATGACAAAAGATTTATACTAGTCTAGGCAACGTGCCCTACGTCTAGTTTCAGTTGGTCGGTAACTTTATTCCTAAGCCTAGGTGCTCAAAGTTTGTTGTGGGGTTATAAACGAGTAGGAATAAGAAGGGGGTGTTAAAGTCCTGGTCGGACTCTAAACCGAAAGGCCAAGAGTGACGGAAGCTCTAACATGAGCTAAGTATTGCAGCGTATGCTCTGTGTAGCTTTAGAGTTCTAGAGCTATGGAGCTGTTTGAATGCACGGGTTATCTAGAGCCAACCAGAGAGAGTCTGAACGATCATCCCTGGTGGGAGAGAGCGCATCCCCTTTTATAGGTGAAGGGGATGGTCTTACAAGTTAGAGAGTGAGAGATTGTACGTGTGCTACCTAGTCTTGTTGCTCATGCCATTGGGTACGAGACAATTGCCGATGCCCATAATATTGTTCATGCCCAGATGCGCCTAGTAGGTTTTACCATGTTCGCCTGGTATGGTAAATGTCGGCGCCTACAATACTGTAGGACAAATGTTGGCATCCACAACACTGTTTGGGTTCTGACACGCCTAGAATGTTGCATGGTACCCATCTGGCATGGCCTGGTGGCACTATCCTACAGGTGTGTAGGGTATGGCAGGATATAGTCCTCGGCATTGTGGTTGACTTGAGCACCTTGCCTTATATGCTCCACCTGGTCCTTGGGTCCTTACCGAGCGAGCGTCCTCAGTCGGTCGTTCCCAGTTGGCTCCGACCGTGTCGGTCGGGGAAGAATCACAAGTAGAGGTCCGATGTTTCTTCAATCGAAAAAGGAGGTCGGAGTTAGATTGTGTCCCCTCCTTGGCTAGGCATTCCGGTCGGAAACCGAATTGTTCTCTCGGCCAGTCGTTAGGTAACTAGGCCGGCCCGAGAGGCACGTGTTGTCGCTATGCCGTCTATAGGGCCTAGTTTTTGCTGGGAAGCAGGCCCATTGGGGACCCCGGGTTATGAACCCGACAGGAGCCCCCGAGCCATTTTTTGAAGGGGCTGTTTAGACTCATTTTACGAGAGCACCTGGTGGGTATAAGATCATGGGACACCATCGAACAAGATGGAGCACCAACCTAGGCGTCGGGCACTATCAAGGGGCTAGGCAAGGCAGAGTCACCAACCCAAGTGTCGGGCGCTACCAAGGGGTTGGGAGAGGTGGAGTCGCCAACCCAAGTGTTAGACGTGGCCAAGGGGCCAGGCGAGGCGAAGCGCGGACCTAGGAGTCAGACACGGCCGAGGGGTCGAGCGAGGCGAAGCGCGAACCCAGGTGTCAGGCGTGGCCGAGGGGTCGGGCATGGCGGAGCGTGGACCTAGGTGTCAGGCGTGGCCGAGGGGCTAGGCACAACGGAGCATGGACCTAGGTGTCATGTGCGGCCGAGGGGTCAAGTGCGATGGAGCGTGGACCTAGGTGTCAGATGTGGCCAAGGGGTCGGGCAAGGCGTAGCGCGGACCTAGGTGTTGGGCCCGGTAGAGGGTTCAGGCAAGGCGAAGTGTGGACCCCGATGTTGGGCATGGCCGAGGTGTCGGGGACAACAGAGCATGGTCCCAACTGTCGGTCTAGTTTAATGTGTTACCCCATATGTGGTTTCCACAACCGAAGGGGTTGAGCTAACATCACTTGCCTCGACGGCTCTAGTTACGTGCTCGGTGAGCTCGCTAACGGGTATGTCCAAGTGGAATTCGGGTGCATCGTTCGTAACGGGGTCGGCATGGCCCTCATGTGGCATTCCACTACTCCTTAACCCACCTCCTGGTAGATGCCCAGGCCATTCTAGAGACAAACTCAGGTGGCCCACTGGACTCCCCTCAATGGAGATTCTATGGGCATGGCTTGAGGTTAGGATCGAATGAGAAGGTCAAGATGACCCTGTCTGCTCCTGAGCAGATTAGGCAAGGGCTGCTGAGGCTCTTCTGCATTTTCTCTCCTAGCTTTGTTTGACATGAGGCGACGTCAAGCCCTTCGTGGGCCGGCCTTCGAACCCTAGTCGGTTGTCTCTCATATTGAATGAGGCGACTACCGCTTTGTGACACAACACGAAGCCTTTTGTTGCAACAACTGCATATGCAATGCTTGGATGTATGGGATGAATGTATGGATGCATGCATGAGAATAGATGAATGGATGATCATGTACCTAAAAATAGGAAAGGGGTTTTGGTAAATTACCTTGATGGCTTGAGTGATGGGTTTAGAGAGCTCTTTATCGGATATGTCCAAATAGAATCTGGGCCCGTCGTTCATGATAGAGTCGGTATAGCCTGCATGGGGGCATCCCACTACTCCTTACCTATCTCTTGGTAGCCACCTGAGCTGTCCAATCAACTTAGGTGACCCGTTGGTCTCTCCTCGATGGAGATCCCATTGGTGGGCCCTTCTAAACCCTGCTAGGGAAGGTAGAGGGTCATTTGCGTGTGGTTGTGCCTTGTTTCCCATGCCCGAGTTGTAGTAGTGGTGGGCCTTGCCCAGGCCACATCCCATTAACCAAGTTACATTTCATTGGGCAGGGCGCGTCCCATCATCCAGGATGTGTCCCACCGCACGCCTCCCCATATTAAGTAGCGGGAAGGGAGAGGGTTTTCCTCCCATTCCTTCGCCTTTCTCCAACTATTGCCTCTTCTCCTTCTTCCTTTTCACCAAGCCCGTTCATGTGCCACGGTGGTTTCTAGGAGAGAGGGAAAAGTGAGGGAGAGGAAAACTTACAGATCCGTTCGTGAATTCGAGGAGTGATGTCGAACTGGAGGCCATCCAACGTGGATGAGGAGGTGATGTCTGCCTTCACCGAGAAGGGGCTGCTCTTGTCGAAGGAGGTGGTGCATTGGAGAGCTCCTGGGCTGGGAGCAGTTGTTCCGCAACCCTAGGCCAATGAGGTCATCTCCTTCCTCGCTTTCCATGAGCACGGGCTTGGGTACCCCACGCACTTGTTCTTGCATGGACTCCTCAATGAGTGGGGCATGGAGCTGCAGCACCTCAACCTGACTAGGGTGCTGCACATCACCAGCTTTGTCACCGTTTATGAGGCCTTCCATGGGATGGAGCCACACATGGACCTCTTTCGATGGATCTTCAGCGAGCAAGCCCTGTTCGAGGGGAAGTCACCAGAACCACACCAGTTGGGGGATTCACTTTGTAGAAGAAGCCGAAGCCATCGCCCCCTACCCTACATACTCCCCCTATGACTCCAATCGGGGGGTGGCACGGCTTGTGGTTTTATATCAGGAACCTAGTGGAGGCACCATTCTTGTCGTTCACCAAAAGAAGGCCGGAGAGGAGGGAAAGCTGGTCATGGGGTCCTGTCGGTCGGCAGAACAAGTTGGAGGTTATCAAGGCAGAGCTTTAGAAGCTTGTGCAACATTGCCTCAATGGGTTGTGGGTCTTCCACACATTCTTTCATCATCGGGTCACCCCATTGGCGAAAAGAACATGGCCGATGTGGGAATGCATCGGCCCAACAGATCCTAACCGCACGTCGCCAGAGGAGTTGCCAAAGGACAAAGTCTGGAGTCGACTTGATCGGGTGCTGTAGCTGAGGGATAAAGACTCCCTTGAAGGAAAGACCAGACCTCTCCACACCATGAAGCTATCCAATCTGGTTTGCTTCCCCCTTCTTTTCCCATGACCTTTTCCTACTTGCTCTTCTTGTTTTGACTGATTTCGAGTTGCCCATTTCATAGGGACTCCTAGGTTATAAATCTTGGTCGCACCTTCTGAGGGGGCTAGAGGGCATAGCTCGGCAAGCTGCCCAGAAGGAGGCGGCGCTTGCTAAGAGGAAGAAGAGAGCTAAGAAGTCCTAGAGGAGGTTCAAAAAGGAGAAGGAAATCAACCGGTGGGTCTGGGGGGCAAGAGCCAGAGCGATGTGGTGGCAGAGCTCGAGTCAGAGGAGCCCACAGAGATGGGTGGCAACGCGAGTGCCTCTGAGGATAAAGGAGATAGGGGCACTAAGGCACTATCATGACCTCAGTGGAGTGCCATGAGCAAACGATTGCACTCTCATTCTCAAATAGCAATGGTACTTGAACTTGATTCCAAAGTCATTCAAGGTGGCCTTCATCCAAATAATTTGTGCACAACAACTACCAACGTATATGTATTTGGTTTTGGCGGTTGATAATGCAACACTATTTTGATTCTTTGATGACCATGAAATAAGTGATCTTTCCAACAATTGACATGTGCCCAAGGTGCTATTCCTTTCAACCTTGCATCCCACATAATCGGAGTCTAAATATCCAACTAACTCAAACTTTGCTCCTTTGGGATACCACAAACCAATATTTTGTGTATGCTTCAAGTACCTCAATATTCTCTTTGTTTCCTTCAAATGACTCTCTTGGTGAGGCTTGAAATCTTGCACACATGCACACACTAAACATGGCATCCGGCCTTGATGCGGTCACATAGAGTAGGCTTCCAATCATAGAGCGATACAACTTTTGATCCACCATGTTGCCACTTGCATCACTATCCAAATTGACATTTGTTCCCATTGGTGTACTAATTGCTTTGCTCTCATCCATGACAAACTTCTTGAGCATGTCTTTGATGTACTTGCCTTGACTCATAGATGTACCATTCTTCATTTGCTTGATTTGAAGACCAAGGAAGTAACTCAACTCTCCAATCATGGACATCTCAAACTCATTGGCCATCATCTTCCCAAACTCTTCACAAAAGTCTTGATTGATTGATCCAAATATGATGTCATCAAAATAGATTTGCAACACAAACAAGTCATTTCCAATCTTTTTGGTGAAAAGTGTGGTGTCAACCTTTCTTATCTTGAATCCCTTAGAGAGGAGAAAGTCCCTCAACCTCTCATACCATGCCCTAGGTGCTTGTTCCAATCCATACAATACCTTTCTTAGCTTGCACACAGGGTTAGGCTTCTTGTCATCTTTAAAACTGGGAGGTTGCTCAACATATACCAACTCATTGATATAGCCATTGAGAAATGCACTCTTCACATCCATTTGATAGAGCTTGATGTTTTGAGCACAAGCATAGGCTAGCAAGATTCTTATTGCCTCCGATCTAGCAACCGAGGCATATGTTTCTCTAAAGTCAAGACCTTCCATTTGAGTGTAACCTTGTGCTAATAATCTTGTTTTGTTCCTTACTACTATCCCATCTTGATCTTGCTTGTTTCTAAAGACCCATTTGGTTCCAATCACATTGTGGTTCTTTGGTCTTTCAACTAACTCGCATACTTGATTTCTTGTGAAGTTGTTCAATTCTTCATGCATAGCATTTACCCAATCAACATCCTTCAATGCTTCTTCTATCTTCTTCAGTTCAATGGATGACACAAATGAGAAGTGCTCATAAAATGATGCCAATCTTAATCTTTTTTGTATACCTCTTGAGATATCTCCAATAATAGTGTCCAATGGATGATCCCTTGCAATATTGGTTGGTTGGAGTATTGGAACTTGATTGCTTGCACTTGCTTGATCATTAGGTTGAGATGATGAGCTAGCTACTTGATCTTGCACATTGTCATGAGAGCCACTTGTACTTGCTTGATTTGTATCATCTTACTTATTTGAGTTAGAGAGCACTTGCACTTGATCATCTTCATCATCAATCACTTGTCTTGGCCTCAATTCACCAACATCCATGTTCTTCATGGCATTTGAAAGTTAAATGCCTCTAACATCATCAAGATTCTCATTTTCATCTTAGGAACCCTTGGTTTTATCAAATTCAACATCATGAACTTCCTCAGGAGTACCAATGGCCAAATTCCACACTCTATATGCTTTGCTTGTAGTGGAGTAACCAAGCAAGAATCATTCATCACATTTCTTGTCAAACTTGCTCAATCAAGTACCTTTCTTCAATATGTAGCATTTGCAACCAAATACCTGAAAATATGCAATGTTGGGACTTCTACCATTTTAGAACTCATAAGGTGTCTTCTCTTTCAATGGGTGACAATAGAATCGGTTGCTACAATAGCAAGCCATGTTGATTGCTTTGGCCCAAAATGATTGACTCACAATGTACTCACTAAGCATAGACCTTGCCATGTTAATAAGTGTTCTATTCTTCATCTCAATAAGGCCGTTTGATTGTGGAGTGTATTTGGCCAAGAATTGATGTCTAATTCCAAAATCATCACACAACTCATCAATTCTAGTGTTCTTGAACTCACTACCATTGTCACTTCTAACTCTCTTGATGGTTGTTTCAAACTCATTGGGAATGACCTTAATAAATGATTTGAATATTGCAAACACATCACTCTTGTCCACTAGAAAGAATGCCTATGTATATCTAGTGTAGTCATCCACTATCACAAAACCATATTTATTTTCACCGATGCTAGTGTATTGTGTTGGCCCAAACAAGTCCGTGTGAAACAACTCAAATGCCTTGCTAGTACTCATTATGATCTTCTTAGGATGGGTGTTTCCAACATGTTTCCCAGCTTGACAAGAGCTACAAAGTTTGTACTTCTCAAATACCATATCTTTCAAGCCTGTAACTAGATCATGCTTAATCAAGATATTCAATGGTTTCATTCCAACATGACCAAGCCTTCTATGCCATAACCAACCCATGCTAAACTTAGTGAACAAGCAAGTTGACAATTGAGTTTCACTAGCATTGAAATCAACCAAGTATAGATTCTCATATCTAAAGCCTTTGAAGATCAAGTTAGAGTCATCTACACTTATGATCTCTACATCATCTACTCCAAATATGCACTTGAATCCAAGATCACATAATTGAGCTATGGATAGCAAATTAAATTTCAAGCTCTCTACTAGCAACACATTAGATATGCTCAAGTCATTGGATATTGCAATCTTACCAAGCCTTTTGACCTTGCCTTTGCCATTGTCACCAAATGTGATACTATCATAACTATCATTGCCATTGATATTGATTAAGTTGAATATTCTTGCATCACCAGTCATATGTTGAGTACACCCACTATCAGGAACCCAATGCCTTCCTCCGGCTTTGTAATTGACCTACAAAAGAAGATCAATTCTTTTTAGGTACCCAAACTTGTTTGGGTCCTTGAAGGTTAGTGACCAAGCTTTTTGGCACCCAAATGGCTTTTTTCTTTGAGCCCACAATTGGAGTACCAACAAACTTAGTCTTCACTCCATTCACACCCTTGGTAAGCAAATAACAAGAATCAAACTTAATTGAGGATACATTAGTGTTCTCGTTCTTGTTCTTGTAATATTGCTCTACAAGTCCAACTTGCTTGCATCTATTGCAAAACCGACCATTGCCCTTCACAAAACTAGTCTTCTAAGTGACAAAGGTTGCCTTGCCTTTCTTGGGGGTATAGCCCAATCCATCTTTGTTGAGAGAAAATCTTTGGCTACCCAAGCACTTTAGCAAGCGGGCCTCACCACCATAGGCATTGCCTAAGGTGCAAGTGAGCTCATTTACCTCCTTCTTGAGGGTTTCATTCTCAACCATTAATGAGGCATCACAAGTGAAACCATCACTACTAGATGAGGTGGAAGTAGAAGTGCTACAAGAAGGGTTAGCAGGAGCAACACTAATAGGCTTATAGAAAGATTCATCAATAATATCACATGTTAAGACTATGTCACATGTTTCAATTACTTTTTCATTTAGCTCAACAAGAGTGGAATGAGCTTTCTCAAGCTTAGTGTGAGCCTTGCAAAGTTTCTCATAGGCATCCTCTAGCCTCTCGTGAGATGCATTGAACTCATTAAAGGCTTGCTTAAGGGCTTTTAGTTCCTTATGCAAGTCTTTGCTTTCCCTTCTCTTGATGTCAAAGTGAGTTTTAGCATCTTCTAGCATGTCAATTAGTTCATCTTTAGTTGGTTCATCATCATCATCACTATCACTTTCACTTTCACATCCATCATCATGAGATCGTACCTTAGTGGCCTTAGCCATGAAACAAGTAGATAGAGTGTCGAAGAGAGAAGGCTTCTCATTTATAGCAATGCTTGCAAGAGCCTTCTTCTTGGTGGTCTTGTCATCATCACTTGAGGAAGCATTACTATCCCAAGTGACCACATATGAACCACCCTTCTTCTTCTTGAAGGTCATCTTGTCCTTCTTCTACTTCTTATCCTTCTTCTTGCTCGTCTTGTCATCATCTTCATTTTCACTATTGTAGGGGCATTGAGCAACAAGATGATCCTTGCTACCACACTTGAAGCACCTTGATTTATCCTTGTTCCTTGATTATGACTTCTTCCTACTAGCACAATAGCCCTTCTTCATCATGAATTTCCCAAATCTCTTCATAAAGAGAGCCATCTTCTCAACATCAATCTCATCAAAGCTTTAGTCTTCATCTTCACATGATGTTTCTTGCTTTGCCTTGCCCTTGGATGATGATGTGGCTTTGAATGCCACACTCTTCTTCTTCTCATCCTTCTTGTCATCTTTCTTCTCCTTGTTCTTCTCCTCTTTCTCATCATCATCTCTATAGGTGTCATCGGTCATCACATCTCCCAATACTTGGTTTGGTGTCATGGTGTCCAAACCACTCCTCACTAGAATAGTGACCAATATGCCAAATCTTGATGGTAAGCATCTCAAGAACTTGTGGGAGAAGTCCTTGTCCTTCACCTCTTCACCAAGTGCTTTGAGATCATTGACAATCACTTGTAGCCTATAGAACATCTCTAGCACACTTTCATCTTCCTTTATCTTAAAGCTTGTAAACTTCTCCTTGAGGATATATGCCTTGGCACCCTTCACCGCTTAAGTGCCCTCAAATGATTTCTCCAATTTCTTCCATGCCTCATGAGCCATCTTAATATTCTTGATTTGCTCAAATGTTCTCTCATCCACGGCATCACGAATAGCACTAAGAGCAATGTCATTGTTTTGGAGCAACACTCTTCGCCCGTGTAGGGAGCTTCTAGATTTACTACCTCAATCTTGGTCTCCACCACCTTTCACACCTTTCTATTGATTGACTTAATATAGGTGGTCATCTTCGCCTTCCGATAAGGATAATTTCAGCCATAAAATTGGGGGGCTTCTTAGTGTTGTTGATTTGAGCCATTCTGACACCGAAGGTTGTTAAGCCTCAAATCACGATAATCACGGCTCTGATGCCACTTGAAATGTCCTAATGGCTAGAGGGGGTGAATAGCCTATAAAAATTTCTACAACAACACTTATGCCTAGTGGTTAGATAATTATGAAGCGAAGCGAGTGTTGCGCTAGCCTACTAAAAATACAAGCCACCTATCTATAATTCTAGTGATTATGATCTCTTATTCACATAATGGCTAAGTCACTACTCTCTAAGTTAGTGAGCTCTCAAAGACCAACTAAAGAGCCTCACTAACCAAACAAACAAGACACAAGCTAGCTCTCAAAAATAGTTACACTAAAGAGCTTGGCTACACTAAGAAAGTAAGTACAAGAGAGATAGTGTCGCAGAACCGACCAATTTATAAGAATACAAGTATAATGGCAATCCGCAAGCGGTCGCACTGTCATACTTGAACCCATATAAACCCGGTAGTCCGTCGAGTACCACGACGGGTCTCGATAAACGATTTACAACAACCAAGATCGTACAGGATTCAATATGCATGCCACATATTACATAAAGTTCACAGATACTTTTCGTCATCAGAGTACGAATAAAAGTTATTACAAAACAAGTTTGATAAACAAAGCGGAAGCAAACAAGTTCGAGATAAAGTTTTTCCAACATAGTTTAATACAGTGCCAAACCAGATCACGGTCCACAAAAGCAAAGATAGAAATTACTAAGGAAGCCTGCCCACGGCTTACTCCTCATCCACAGCGGGATAGAAGCAACTCTTGCAATAACCATGATACACAGTGCCATCTGCAACAATGGGAAAATAAACCCTGAGTACGAGAAGGTACTCAGCTAGACTTACCCGTCATGAACCAGAAATAAAATGACTCCAAGGATTATGCACGGCTGTATAAGTGGACGTAACTTGACAACATTTTTGCGAAAAAGGCAATTAATCTTTGTACACTTGTGATTCTTTTATCAAGTTAATTATAACTATCCATTTCTAGGTTAGCAACTATCCTATGCCAAACATGTGGTATTTTATTTAGAATCATACAATAGTAACCATAGCAAGTATTGTAATTCCATATTCATCTGAACCATCATGTTTCATAACACAGTTACTACGATGTTGGAGCTAGCCAAGTTTCTCACTATCCGGGAGAGACGGCGATTCGAATCGATTTCAACCAGCTGGGAATTTATTCCTAACACAAACCTAGGCAGACCAGATCAACGGTCACCTTAGGTCACCTTTGGTACAACTCCGGTACACATTTCGCGGGTTCGTACTGCGCCGCACAATCTGGAACACCAGATGCCAGGATGCTCAGGCCAAGCCTGCCCTTGGGCTCAGTCTGATCGTTCCCCGGAAGGAGCGCACAACAGAACGATTCCCGGCCTAAGTTGAATTACTCGGCTTCGCGGTCGGAACGAGTTATCCGGCCAGCTAAGTGAGAGGCATGCGTTCAATCTTGTCAGAAGTTCCAACAATGGTACGGTCCTTGATCGACACAGACGGGGATAAGTCCACACCCAAGACCTCCATGCCTTGTTGCTTCCCTATCGACCTCCCGTCCGGTCTCAATTTACTTTTACCACATGGTTCTGTTCCACGATAGCAGATATAGCCAACCGTGCTCCGGTACCCACCTGTATCTCGCAGGTGACAGGACATCACCCGACTTCTACCGGTCTAAGCATGGCTAAGCATATATTCGATCCTGGACCTATACCGGTTAAAGGGTTAATATCTGGACAAGGAATGTACATGCATCAAGTGGTTTCATTCAACTCTTATAACCTAATGCATCAATCATAAATACGTAAGTAAACATTTGTAAATTACTGGGAGACTTATAATGCTCCGGGGCTTGCCTCGCAGAAAGGAAGTAGGACGATGGTCAGGGCACTCTGGAAGCTCTTCAGGGTTCTGCTCCACGCCTTCGGGAGCGGGGACTTGCGGATTCTCCTGCGGGTTCCCTTCCTCGGCTTCTTCGAATTCCAGCAACGTGATCTCTTCCTCCGATCCTAGATGCATGAGTATGGTATGAGTATTACGAATGCATAATGTTAACAAGTGCATCGCGTTGTTTGAGTAGGTGCGTATCTCTTCTCACTTACTACTTAACTACTCCTACAATGCATCGACTATGCCATAAACAGTATCTACTTGTTTCACTCATAACTGGAGTTCTACAATTCCAAATCTAGTGATCCTGGACTTTCTGGAAAGCTTATCAAATTTTCTACAACTTTGTTATTAACCATTTTTATAGTCCACATCAGTTTCAACATGCAACTCATCATATCCTAGAATCAGTCCGGAAATGACTTAACATGCAATATAAAGTAATAACACCTCTACTTCATGTAATTATTCACAAATTGACAACCTAGAACCTACCAACAGTTTAAGCATACCAAACATAGTTAAGATAATATAATGGCAAAGCCCAAACTATTTATTAAATTGCCCTTATTATTTTATTTAGATATCTAGGTTAAATAATAAATATATATCAAATGTGCTTAATAAATTCTCAGAAATTTACAGAGCCTTAATAATGCTATCAAAGGACTACTATAAAAATTTCATGTCATTTTGCTAAGTAGAACATCCTATACAAAAATGATAAGGAAGCACGGCTTGAAATAGCATAAATGGAAAATCCTATTAAAAGGTGTCAAGCAACAGATTTCTTATTTTTCTTAACATCCATATGGTACTAATATCACCTCCAATTAATTTCATGAATTTTGGACTTATAATTAATTTATAAAAATTCATGCAAGGATTAACTATTTATAAAAGAAAAATCTATAACTATAGATCTACATATGCACTGGTCCTCAAATTTTTATCCAAGTTCATGTATAACAAGAATAGCCTACCACAAAAATTTCATAATTTTTGGAGCACAGGAACTCTAGACATAGAATAAACAATTTTAAATGCATTCAAAAGCACATTTGAAATCCCTATTTAAATCTCCAGAAATTTCTACTGTTGAAGCCAAGAACATAATTTTCCTAAATACTACACTTCCTAAGGAACACAACCATATTTATTTCAACATTTTTGGAGCTACCAATCTGCAGATACAAAAATAACAAAACCAATCAAAAACTGGATTCAAAATGGTTTAGCCTACACTACTGCTGTCGCTGACAGGTGGGACCCGCTGGTCAGGGGACCCCACGCGTCAGTGACACGGAGCAGAGCAGCGGCGCTGCTGGGCACTGCGCGGCTGCGGCTCGACGACGGCGAGCTTCGCCGGCGGTGAGGTCATCAGGGTAGGACCTACATGACCTGGCGAACCTATTGAGCCACTTGGCCGGCCCTATTACTGACCCTAGAGCTAGCGGCGGTGGCCATGGCGGAACGGCGAGGCTGGACCACGGCAAAACGCTGGCGACGTCCTCGGTGGCCCGACCTAAGGCTCGGATGAGCACCGGGGTACTACGGCGGACCTAGCGCACTAGCTAACGCTTGGAGAAGGGGACTGTGGCGGCGTGGCCACGACGACGGGGCTTGCGGCGGAACTCCGGTGAGGCGGTGTGCGGGGCTAGAGCTCACCGAGCTTGAAACGGCGGGCACTGGCTGGCGCAGGGAGTCGCGGGGAAGACGGCTATGCGGTTGCGGTGATGGAGAAGCGGCTAGGCGAGGCTTGTGCCGTCAACGGCGACGGCGGCGCTGCTGCTGTGCTTGCGGGCGCTGCGAATGGCGAAGGAGGAGCCGGGAAAACGAAAATGTAGGCGCTGGGCGTTGCGGGCGAGCGCTGGCGTGAAGAAGGCGCGCTCGGGCGCGGCGTGGCCTGCGCGGTCAGGGCAACGGCGACGCGCGGCCGACGGAACCTCCATGCGGCGACTCTGCTCTGAAGCTGGTCGGCCACTGTGCCGATCGATTCAGTCGATTCAGTTTCGTCAGAACGTGATGGCCGAGCCTGACAGCGCGTTTTCTCGTTGATGTACCGGCTAAACGGTGGCTCCTTCGTGCAAACGTACTGAATAGAAGTTGTAGAACCATGTACCATCTCCAACTCCTGTTAAGGCAGCATACTCTAATTCGCTCTCTAAACCGAGTAAAATCATGCTCAAAGTCGGCTTGTCAGGCTGACAGTCGAGCAAACACTTAGAAAATTTGTTAAGTGTTGAAATCAGGATTTTGATGATTCTTGTGATCCAATTTCCAACATGTTAGGAGCTGAATCAGTCAAAGGCCCAAAAATCAAAGTTGTTCCTTATGTTAAACACTTCGACTTTGCTTTAGTGAACTCCTCCATGCAAGGTCCCTAACACCTAGTTCAACTTTAGTCAAACATGTCACTTTGAAATCATGATACATACACAAACCATGGCTAAATGACCAAACTAGCCTTAGCACTAAATACCAAAGTTGTTCATGATGATACTCTAAGCATGTTAAAACAATTTGCAAGGTCATTTAAGCATTTCATGCAGTAGTCACTCATATGGCTATTCAGGTCAACACATGAAATAACACTTAAATGCTTGATCAAGAAATGTGGCCTTCATGAACAAGGTTCCTTTTGTTAACCTAAGTGTAGCTAAGGTGTTGTAGGGACTAGCACTACCCACTTGCATTCATTTGTACATGATCATATGCATATGTTCTAAGAAACATGAGATAACAAGTAATGTTTCATATGTTTCGATCAACTGTTTCAATTGTAATTGATGATTTATGAATGCTTGATGCTCATGCTCAGGTTATGCAAGTCAAGTTATGCAAAGCTAACACCCGAGGTGTTACAGCCCCTCCCCCTTATAAAAATCTCGTCCCGAGATTTGCAAGACCTACCATTCTTGGAAAAAGGCGGGATAAACTTCTTGCAGATAATCTTCTCTTTCCCATGTAGCATCTTGTTCACTATGATTGTTCCACACCACCTTATAGAACTTAATGATCTTACTCCTTGTTACTCTCTCCATCATTTCTAATACTCGAATTGGCTTTTCTTCATAGGTCAGGTCCGATTGGAGCTGCACGTTGGTGGGTGCAATAGCTTCTTTCGGTACTCGAAGACATTTCTTTAGCTGAGACACATGGAACACATCAAAGATTGCACTCATCTCTGGTGGTAGTTGTAGCTTGTACGCAACATTTCCCTTTCGTTCCAAAATTTTGTATGGCCCTACATATCTTGGTGAAAGCTTCTTTTTCATCCCAAATCTCTTCACACCTTTCATGGGTGATACTCTTAAGTACACATAGTCACCTACTTCAAAAGTTAGTGGTCTTCTTCTTCTATTGGCATAACTCTTCTGTCTTGATTGAGCTGCCTTCATGTGTTGTTGGATGATACGTACTTGTTCTTCGGCTTCATTGACAAAATCAATACCAAAATATCTCCTTTCACCGGGCTCAATCCAATTCAATGGAGTTCTGCACTTTCTGCCATACAAGGCTTCAAATGGGGCCATCTTGATACTTGCTTGATAACTGTTGTTATAGGAGAATTCAGCCAAAGGTAGCCATTTCTCCCATGACCCTTTTGAAGATATAACACAAGCTCTAAGTAAATCTTCTAGAATTTGGTTTACTCTCTCTGTCTGTCCTGAAGTCTGCGGATGATAAGCTGAACTTCTGATTAGCTTGGTTCCCAAAGCTTGGTGTAAGTGTTCCCAGAAACGAGCTATGAACTGCGGTCCTCTATCCGATATTATGGTCCGGGGTACTCCATGCAACTTCACGATCTGGGAAACATATAACTCAGAATATTTACCCGCGTGATATGTGGTGTGAACTGGTACAAAATGGGCTGACTTTGTGAGACGATCAACAATGACCCAGATTGAATCGTGACCTTGGGGCGTTGTTGGAAGGCCTGTGATAAAGTCCATACTGATCTCCTCCCATTTCCATCCTGGAATAGGCAATGGCTGAAGTAATCCAGCGGTTTTCATATGGACGGCTTTCACTCTGCTGCAGTTATCACATCTAGCAACATAGGCTGCGATCTCTTTCTTCATCTTAGTCCACCAAAAACGATTTCTTAGATCTTGATACATTTTACTACTACCCGGGTGGATAGACAATTTGGACGAGTGAGCTTCTTCTAAAATCTGATTCCTTAGCTCACGGTCTTTTGGCACCACTAGCTGGTCCTCAAACCATAATACACCTCTTTCGTCCAATCTAAAGTGTTTTGTTTCTTGCTCTTGCATTTTTCTCTTGATGTGACTTATTCCTACATCTGTCTGCTGTAGCTCTATGATTCGGCTCTCAAGCGAACAACTGATTATGATATTGTGGAGTACGGCAGGATGTAACAAGTTGAATCCATCTTCCAATAGTGCTTCCATAGTGTTGCAATGGGACTTCCGACTAAGTGCATCAGCTACTACATTTGCTTTACCCGGATGGTAATGCACTTCCAAATTATAGTCCTTAATCAATTCCAACCATCTATGTTGTCTCATGTTCAGTTCTGGCTGGGTAAAGATATACTTGAGGCTTTTGTGGTCAGTATAGATATGACATACATTGCCCAACAAGTAATGTCTCCATATCTTTAGTGCATGGACAACGGCTGCAAGTTCCAAATCATGTGTAGGGTAGTTGGCTTCATGTTTTCTCAGTTGCTGAGAGGCATATGCAATTACTCTCCCTTCTTGCATAAGTACACATCCCAAACCTGTTCCTGATGCATCACAAAATACATCAAAAGGCTTTTCAATGTCTGGTTGTGCTAGCACTGGTGCGGTAGTCAACAAAGTTCTGAGGGTGTGAAAAGCTGTTTCACATTCTGGTGTCCACTTGTATTTCTCATCCTTCTGAAGTAATCTGGTCATAGGCTTAGCTATCTTTGAGAAGTCTGGAATAAACCAACGATAGTATCCTGCTAACCCTAGGAAACTCCGAACTTCATGCACCGAAGTTGGGGCTTTCCAATCCATGACCTCTTGCACCTTTGATGGGTCTACTGAGATTCCATCTCTGGATAAAATGTGACCTAAGAAAGGTACTTTGCTCATCCAAAATTCACATTTGCTAAACTTGGCATATAGCTTATGTTCCCTTAGTCTGGATAGGACAATCCTCAGATGCTCTTCATGATCTGACTCAGTTTCTGAATAAATCAATATGTCATCGATAAACACGACCACGAACTTATCAAGTTCGGGCATGAATACCGAGTTCATTAGGTACATAAAGTAGGCTGGAGCATTTGTTAGTCCGAAAGACATAACCAAATACTCGTATAAGCCGTACCTAGTAGAGAAAGCAGTCTTCGGTATATCTTCCGGTCTGATCTTTATCTGATGGTAACCTGATCTTAAGTCAATTTTGGAGAATACTTTTGCCTTCGCTAGCTGATCGAACAAGATGTCGATGCGGGGTAACGGATATTTGTTCTTGATGGTCACAGCATTGAGTGGTCTGTAATCTACACACATTCTCAGTGACTTATCCTTCTTTTTCACAAACAATGCTGGACATCCCCACGGAGATGAGCTAGGCTGGATAAGACCTTTGTCCAATAGATCTTGCAATTGAACTTTAAGTTCTGCTAACTCATTGGGTGGCATTCTATAGGGCCTTCTGGATATGGGTGCGGTACCTGGCACTAATTCGATCTTAAATTCCACATCCCTATCCGGTGGTAGACCTGGTAATTCCTCTGGAAATACATCCGGAAACTCACAAACCACTGGGATATCACATATGGTGGTGGCTTGGATGGCACAGGCTAAATGTTGGGGTTCGAAATCGCGGGAGAGTGGAACTAGAAAAGCTTTCCCTCCCGTGGGTTCTCTCAACATGATAGTACGGGTGCTAGTGTCAATGAGAGCACCATGATACTTCATCCAATTCATGCCTAAGATTACACTTATCGACAACCCCGGCAATATTATCAAATCTGTGGTGTACTCCCGCCCTTGTATCAAGATGAGTACATTTTTGACTATCTTTTTGGTAATAACAGTTCCCCCTGCTGAACTTATGTTAAAACCCCCTTTACTTACTTCAATTATTTCTTGATCATGTCTAGATGCAAATGCTTGACTCATAAATGAATGAGAGGCCCCTGAATCAAATAAAACAACAGCGGGGTGTTTGTTGACAAGAAACATACCAGCCGTGACAACTTCTCCGGCGGGCACTTCCTCCACAGCGGTATAATGCACTTGTCCCTGACGTGCCCTGGCATTCACCTGCCTCTGATTGTTCTGGTTTGGGTTGCCATTCCTCTTGGGGTGGGGGCACTCCTTGGACCAATGACCTAGTTGGTTGCAGTTGAAACAAGGTTGATTACTTTTGAATCCGGTGGAGCTGTCCTGATTACCATTCCCTTTTGGTAAGGCAATAGTGAACGCCTTACGAAACGGTTTCTGTGGCCTGTTATTCTGAGCTTTCGGTGGCGGAGGCCTGAACTTGGATGCAGGTGGACGAAATGGTGGCCTAGCTGCGATAGGCGCTTTTGACTGAAAAGATCCGGATGCACTGGCCTCATATGCCCTCTTGCGACCCTTAGCAACTGCATGCAGGTTGTTGTGGTTTTCTTGGGTCAAGGCATCACTAATAAACTCATTGTACGTGGCACATCGAGAATTTGCCATAGTCTTCATTAGTTTGGTACCCAACCCTCGCTTGAAACTCTCAATCTTTTTCTCTTCTGTATCCACGAAACCGGGAGCATATCTTGACAAGTTGTTGAATGCGTGCATATATTCTGTGAGTGACTTGGTTCCCTGAGTGAGCCTCATAAATTTTGCTGCTTTCATGCGCATCAGGCCCGGGGGAATATGGTGTCCCCTAAAAGCCAGCTTGAATTGATCCCAGGTCACTCTCGCATTAGCAGGCAGAGACGACAGAAAGTGCGTCCACCAGATTCCTGCTGGTCCTTGCAGCTGATGAGAAGCATATTCAGCTTTGAGGTGCTCGGTGACCCTTAGCAGACGAAATTTCTGCTCGATGGTATTCAGCCACTCATCGGCCTGCAGTGGTTCCTCAGCCACTTTGAAGATCGGAGGCTTCGTGTCTAGAAACTCCTTGAATGTACTGTGCTGATTTGGCTCGGCCCCTGGTTGCTGTGGGTGGCCACGAGCAGTGTTTTGCGCGATGAGGCGCAAGGCTTCTTCCATTGTCCTCTGGCTACCCAGGAACTGGGTAAAGAATTCCTGAGCAGATGGTGGCGGTGGGGGTGGCAAGTCATCATGGTTGCCATCCTGGCTGCTGCTAGCTCCTGCACGGGTGCGCGTCATCTGCGAAGTTGCAACAATAAGCGATTATGGGTCGATGCCAAGAGATTGCAGACGAATTAGGTACTCATGCCAAACTGAAATTACTGGAGAAAAATTCTCGAAAGCACAATAAAAACAGAGGCATAATAATTCATTCTCGCAACATGACATCGCCAATTTGACCACTTATCGTGCTCATAACGCATGCAAGTTAAAGCGTGATGACCGACAAGGAACTAAAATTGCATTAACGTTTACCCAAACGTGCGATTAGCATTACATGATAGTCTGGTTACTAATGCCAACTTGGAACTACAGGTCCATTACATAAATAAAGGTGATACATTAGTCTTCCCACTACACGCTAAGTGATCTAATCCTCATCATGATCACTATCGAGGTCGGACGCAGAATCATTTCCTTCCCCAGGTTCTACTTCTTCTTCAGGTGCCACTTCTTCTTCTTCCTCGTACCCTTCTAGATCCATTTCTGCGGCTCCAGGTGGTACATAAGGGTGGAGCTGATTGTGCAGTAGGTGAACTTCTTCATGCAGATTATCATTGTATCCCTCCGCATTGGCCAGCTGTTGTTCCAGCTCAAACTGTCGAGCTCTCAGGACATCTTCCCTGGACCAAGCTGCATTCCGCTGATGAGTTAACCTAGTCATCTCCTCGGTGAGCCTTTCAATCTCGGCGTTGTGCTCCCTCTGAAGCTGACGTCGGTCCTCGCAGGCATGACCAAGAGCACCAGACACACGTCTGAGGCTACCTTCAACTCCATCCAACACTCTCATCATTGCAAACATGGCGCTCATTGCAGGGTTATCGCTGTTCTGCCTTTCTGCGGCACCAATTTCCAAGGGTCTTCCTCTTGCCTGCTGCCATGAGTCAGTGGAGGGGTTACCTCTTGGAAAGACTCCAACCAAAGCGGCTGCCAGCTCCTGAGGAAAACGATCCATGATATCCCTCAGGATCCCAAAAGCTGCCCTGCCAGCTGCTTCTTCAGCAGTCCTACCAGTCGACTCATAACACCAGCCTGTCCACTCAGAATCGTCACCTCGGGGGCGGACAACGGCCTCCACAGTAACTAAGAGACCTTCTCCCAACCGCTCATTCGCCCAGAAGTAGCGGGGTTCCATTCCATCAGGATAGCCTACATAGCTGAGCACTCTCCACAAGAGGGTAGGCATCCCAAACTCTCCAAGGAACGTGTGACGTTGACGGGTACGTGGAGCAAGCTGACGGCTAGGAGCTCTACCTCCGGTGGACTTGCGAGCAGTCTGCTTGGTGCGTGCCATCTGCACCATCAACATGTACCCTTTGGTGAGACAATGCCATAATGGATAAGAGTTACATAACCGAGTAAGAATCTTTATAAGGGGAGGAACAATTGTAATTATGTGAATGGTATTTTAACATGATGCATGCTCGTGCCGTACGTCCTCACAAACTTAGGAAAAATTTGTTTCTAACGGTAGACACGGTGGCATACATACGTTCTCTCATAAATAGCGTAACTAGTCGAGCTACACGTTTCATTGTTAGTGTACCTGCATAAAATTTCATTTCAGCCCTAAACCCATAAAGAATATGCAGAATGTAATTGTAAATACTTCCATATATGTATCCCCATACATATACTTCCGTATCAATCTACCCAACAATAATTTAAACCCACAATTAAATACGTACCATATACACATGCAAGCATGCATACATAGCCGTACCAGAACTAACTCTTCCCGACCGCACGCTCACATCTTGCGGTCATATACTCATCTTACCTTGGCGTAGAGGCATTTGATCCATACATTACCACTCAAGTGAATGGCATCCATACTATAGCACGCCGTATGGATGACGAAGTAAAAACCCCCATGTTAGTACTTAAATAGCCACCTAATAGTCCTTAATTTGGGCATAAGGAAAGTGATCATTGGCACACTTTAGATTTCAAATACCCATTATATAACTATTAGTTGCTAGAGAAGGGTTTTCGGAAACAAAAACTTTTGTTTTTAAATACACTTGTGACAATTAACGTTGAATCCTGCTCTGATACCAGCTGTCGCAGAACCGACCAATTTATAAGAATACAAGTATAATGGCAATCCGCAAGCGGTCGCACTGTCATACTTGAACCCATATAAACCCGGTAGTCCGTCGAGTACCACGACGGGTCTCGATAAATGATTTACAACAACCAAGATCGTACAGGATTCAACATGCATGCCACATATTACATAAAGTTCACAGATACTTTTCGTCATCAGAGTACGAATAAAAGTTATTACAAAACAAGTTTGATAAACAAAGCGGAAGCAAACAAGTTCGAGATAAAGTTTTTCCAACATAGTTTAATACAGTGCCAAACCAGATCACGGTCCACAAAAGCAAAGATAGAAATTACTAAGGAAGCCTGCCCACGGCTTACTCCTCATCCACAGCGGGATAGAAGCAACTCTTGCAATAACCATGATACACAGTGCCATCTGCAACAATGGGAAAATAAACCCTGAGTACGAGAAGGTACTCAGCTAGACTTACCCGTCATGAACCAGAAATAAAATGACTCCAAGGATTATGCACGGCTGTATAAGTGGACGTAACTTGACAACATTTTTGCGAAAAAGGCAATTAATCTTTGTACACTTGTGATTCTTTTATCAAGTTAATTATAACTATCCATTTCTAGGTTAGCAACTATCCTATGCCAAACATGTGGTATTTTATTTAGAATCATACAATAGTAACCATAGCAAGTATTGTAATTCCATATTCATCTGAACCATCATGTTTCATAACACAGTTACTACGATGTTGGAGCTAGCCAAGTTTCTCACTATCCGGGAGAGACGGCGATTCGAATCGATTTCAACCAGCTGGGAATTTATTCCTAACACAAACCCAGGCAGACCAGATCAACGGTCACCTTAGGTCACCTTTGGTACAACTCCGGTACACATTTCGCGGGTTCGTACTGCGCCGCACAATCTGGAACACCAGATGCCAGGATGCTCAGGCCAAGCCTGCCCTTGGGCTCAGTCTGATCGTTCCTCGGAAGGAGCGCACAACAGAACGATTCCCGGCCTGAGTTGAATTACTTGGCTTCGCGGTCGGAACGAGTTATCCGGCCAGCTAAGTGAGAGGCATGCGTTCAATCTTGTCAGAAGTTCCAACAACGGTACGGTCCTTGATCGACACAGACGGGGATAAGTCCACACCCAAGACCTCCATGCCTTGTTGCTTCCCTATCGACCTCCCGTCCGGTCTCAATTTACTTTTACCACATGGTTCTGTTCCACGATAGCAGATATAGCCAACCGTGCTCCGGTACCCACCTGTATCTCGCAGGTGACAGGACATCACCCGACTTCTACCGGTCTAAGCATGGCTAAGCATATATTCGATCCTGGACCTATACCGGTTAAAGGGTTAATATCTGGACAAGGAATGTACATGCATCAAGTGGTTTCATTCAACTCTTATAACCTAATGCATCAATCATAAATACGTAAGTAAACATTTGTAAATTACTGGGAGACTTATAATGCTCCGGGGCTTGCCTCGCAGAAAGGAAGTAGGACGATGGTCAGGGCACTCCGGAAGCTCTTCAGGGTTCTGCTCCACGCCTTCGGGAGCGGGGACTTGCGGATTCTCCTGCGGGTTCCCTTCCTCGGCTTCTTCGAATTCCAGCAACGTGATCTCTTCCTCCGATCCTATATGCATGAGTATGGTATGAGTATTACGAATGCATAATGTTAACAAGTGCATCGCGTTGTTTGAGTAGGTGCGTATCTCTTCTCACTACTTAACTACTCCTACAATGCATCGACTATGCCATAAACAGTATCTACTTGTTTCACTCATAACTGGAGTTCTACAATTCCAAATCTAGTGATCCTGGACTTTCTGGAAAGCTTATCAAATTTTCTACAACTTTGTTATTAACCATTTTTACAGTCCACATCAGTTTCAACATGCAACTCATCATATCCTAGAATCAGTCCGGAAATGACTTAACATGCAATATAAAGTAATAACACCTCTACTTCATGTAATTATTCACAAATTGACAACCTAGAACCTACCAACAGTTTAAGCATACCAAACATAGTTAAGATAATATAATGGCAAAGCCCAAACTATTTATTAAATTGCCCTTATTATTTTATTTAGATATCTAGGTTAAATAATAAATATATATCAGATGTGCTTAATAAATTCTCAGAAATTTACAGAGCCTTAATAATGCTATCAAAGGACTACTATAAAAATTTCATGTCATTTTGCTAAGTAGAACATCCTATACAAAAATGATAAGGAAGCACGGCTTGAAATAGCATAAATGGAAAATCCTATTGAAATGTGTCAAGCAACAGATTTCTTATTTTTCTTAACATCCATATGGTACTAATATCACCTCCAATTAATTTCATGAATTTTGGACTTATAATTAATTTATAAAAATTCATGCAAGGATTAACTATTTATAAAAGAAAAATCTATAACTATAGATCTACACATGCACTGGTCCTCAAATTTTTATCCAAGTTCATGTATAACAAGAATAGCCTACCACAAAAATTTCATAATTTTTGGAGCACAGGAACTCTAGACATAGAATAAACAATTTTAAATGCATTCAAAAGCACATTTGAAATCCCTATTTAAATCTCCAGAAATTTCTACTGTTGAAGCCAAGAACATAATTTTCCTAAATACTACACTTCCTAAGGAACACAACCATATTTATTTCAACATTTTTGGAGCTACCAATCTGCAGATACAAAAATAACAAAACCAATCAAAAACTGGATTCAAAATGGTTTAGCCTACACTACTGCTGTCGCTGACAGGTGGGACCCGCTGGTCAGGGGACCCCACGCGTCAGTGACACGGAGCAGAGCAGCGGCGCTGCTGGGCACTGCGCGGCTGCGGCTCGACGACGGCGAGCTTCGCCGGCGGTGAGGTCATTAGGGTAGGACCTACATGACCTGGCGAACCTATTGAGCCACTTGGCCGGCCCTATTGCTGACCCTAGAGCTAGCGGCGGCGGCCATGGCGGAACGGCGAGGCTGGACCACGGCAAAACGCCGGCGACGTCCTCGGTGGCCCGACCTAAGGCTCGGATGAGCACCGAGGTACTACGGCGGACCTAGCGCACTAGCTAACGCTTGGAGAAGGGGACTGTGGCGGCGTGGCCACGACGACGGGGCTTGCGGCGGAACTCCGGCGAGGCGGTGTGCGGGGCTAGAGCTCACTGAGCTTGAAACGGCGGGCACTGGCTGGCGCAGGGAGTCGCGGGGAAGACGGCTATGCGGTTGCAGTGATGGAGAAGCGGCTAGGCGAGGCTTGTGCCGTCAACGGCGACGGCGGCGCTGCTGCTGTGCTTGCGGGCGCTGCGAACGGCGAAGGAGGAGCCGGGAAAATGAAAATGCAGGCGCTGGGCGTTGCGGGCGAGCGCTGGCGTGAAGAAGGCGCGCTCGGGCGCGGCGTGGCCTGCGCGGTCAGGGCAACGGCGACGCGCGGCCGATGGAACCTCCACGCGGCGGCTCTGCTCTGAAGCTGGTCGGCCACTGTGCCGATCGATTCAGTCGATTCAGTTTCGTCAGAACGTGATGGCCGAGCCTGACAGCGCGTTTTCTCGTTGATGTACCGGCTAAACGGTGGCTCCTTCGGGCAAACGTACTGAATAGAAGTTGTAGAACCATGTACCATCTCCAACTCCTGTTAAGGCAGCATACTCTAATTCGCTCTCTAAACCGAGTAAAATCATGCTCAAAGTCGGCTTGTCAGGCTGACAGTCGAGCAAACACTTAGAAAATTTGTTAAGTGTTGAAATCAGGATTTTGATGATTCTTGTGATCCAATTTCCAACATGTTAGGAGCTGAATCAGTCAAAGGCCCAAAAATCAAAGTTGTTCCTTATGTTAAACACTTCGACTTTGCTTTAGTAAACTCCTCCATGCAAGGTCCCTAACACCTAGTTCAACTTTAGTCAAACATGTCACTTTGAAATCATGATACATACACAAACCATGGCTAAATGACCAAACTAGCCTTAGCACTAAATACCAAAGTTGTTCATGATGATACTCTAAGCATGTTAAAACAATTTGCAAGGTCATTTAAGCATTTCATGCAGTAGTCACTCATATGGCTATTCAGGTCAACACATGAAATAACACTTAAATGCTTGATCAAGAAATGTGGCCTTCATGAACAAGGTTCCTTTTGTTAACCTAAGTGTAGCTAAGGTGTTGTAGGGACTAGCACTACCCACTTGCATTCATTTGTACATGATCATATGCATATGTTCTAACAAACATGAGATAACAAGTAATGTTTCATATGTTTCGATCAACTGTTTCAATTGTAATTGATGATTTATGAATGCTTGATGCTCATGCTCAGGTTATGCAAGTCAAGTTATGCAAAGCTAACACCCGAGGTGTTACAGATAGTGAGATTATACCGCCGTGGTAAGAGGAGATCAATCAATCATAATGAATATCAAATGAATTCCTTGGACCCAAGATGACACAATCATTTTTCACTGAGGTTCACTTGCTTGCTGGCAAGCTAGTCCCCGTTATAGCGATTCACCCACTTGGAGGTTCACGCGCAAATAGGCATCACACGCCTAACCCACAATCGAATACCGCACAACCAACACAAGATGGGGATCCACAAGCTACGAACAATCCACTAGAGTACCTTTTAGCTCTCCACCGAGGAAAGATCAAGAACCCCTCACAATCACCACGATTAGAGCTGGAGACAATCACCTTCCTTCGCTCAATGATCCTCACTGCACCAAGATGTTTAGGTGGTGGCAACCACCAAGAGTAACAAGAGAAATCCATAGCGAAACACAATCACCAAGTGCCTCTAGATCAAAGCAATGCACTTGGATGCTCTTCAATCTCACCAAATGATGAATCAATCATGTAGGAGTGGATGCAAAGGAGTAGCTTATCTCTAAGGGATGAAAAGTATGTCAAAGTGCCAAGAGAGGGCGCCCAAGTCCTTTCACTTAAATAGACATCCCCAAGAACTCATAGCCATTGGGTCACTTAAGTGACCGTTAGACTCGCTGGCATAGGCCGTTGGATAATCCGATGCCTTGCCGTAGCCACTCATGCGGTGCGACGCGTCCTGTTTGAAAGGATTCGACAGTTATGCGCCAACGGTTAGCATTGAAAACGGTCGGAATTTTTCCCGTTCCGAATCGCCCATTTTTCGACATTTGATCTGCCCCTTTTTTGTTTTTTGAAAAAAAAATCCAGAAGCGGTATGGAAGGCGGGATGGAGGTTGTCGGATTCGGAACAGAAACGGGAGAGGTGTTTTTCATCCGTATTGTTAGAATTTCATATTTGACCAGAATTTTACCGGATTTGTTCTGGATTTCACCTGGAATGTAGGCAGGGTAGGGATGCGCAGTAGCCAATGACCGGCGCGGACACACAGATGCCATGGCCCGCTGCTCACCAGGCTACCTGCCACCACCGCCGCTGCCTTGTCAGCCATGAAACCCACACTGTAGGCTACTTGCGCCACCACCCGGTCGTCTCCCACTACCTTCCAGTCGCCCCGTTCCTATCGACTAGCCAATGGGGAGAATACGATAAGGGAGAGAGAATAAGAAAATAAAATAAGAAAGAAAAGAAAAAAGAGGAAAAAGAAAAAGAAAAAAAGAGAAAAGAGCGTTGTAGACCTTTGTGAACCATGAACTTCAGTTTGTCAGTTCTAAGCTCTTGTGTTTTTGCATGTGATTGTGATTTTTGAGTATAAACTATAAAGATGTGTGGTATTCAGGCACAAGTTTTCAGTTTATGACCATTTTTGTTGAATTTCCGACCATATTGGTTTGTTTCCATACACCCACATATTCCGATTCCGTTTTCGAACCGACATTTTCCAAACCCGATCCCATTTCTGCCAAAAAATATTGAAATGGAAGTAGAAATGGGGGTTTTCCATCTATTTTCGTCCGTTTTCATCGCTACCAACGGTCGCCTACCATGCACTGATTACCACCGTCGGACTCAGCGTCAGACCGTCCAACGCCCTCCAAATCTACACCGAGAGATCTAGAACCAAGAAAAATTGTCGAACTCAGGTCTGATGCTCCCTGTCGAACTCAGGGGAGAGTCCGATGCTACCAAGTGTCTTGACCATGTGTGCTACGCCATTTCCCATGTGGAGGAACAGTGCGACAAGTCGATCCGATGCGCAGACCCCTAGGGTCCAACGCTCCTACGTGTGCGCCTTTCAGCTAGGGTTAGTCGTCGGACTCTGCCGAGCAGGGTCCGACGGCCCTTGAACCCGGGTCTGACACCCCTATTTCACTTCTTTTCAAGCGCAATCACTTCACCCTTGCGCATGTGTTCCAACTCCAAGTATTTCAACACTAGTGTACATGAGTTAACAACATTCTAAGCTAATTCCCAAGGGTGTTAGCACTCACTAGAATCTAAATGCATATGCAATGAGTTAAAACATCTAGTGGCACTTTGATAACCACATTACATGTTGAGTTTCACCCCTCCTAGTAGTATGGTTATCTATCATAAATGTGATCATACTCCCTACGTGTCTTGATCACCAAAACAAAAAGCTTCTATCAATTATACCTTTGATTTCTTTTTCTTTTTCTCTTTCTTCTTTTCCAAGCTTCGAGCACTTGATCATCACCATGGCTTCCACCATCTTCATGATCATCATTCACTTGCTCCACAACTTGGATTAGCACTAACCTATCCCATATACACTTAGAGCAAGGGTTCGGTCGATCTCTAGCTTGTCTGTAAGTACCATCATGACTTATACTTCTGTTTGTATGGCTGCATCGGTTAAGTTCGACCTCCACTATGAACTATAGTATAAGTTAGTTATCGACTCTTATCTAGTTCAAGTATTGGCTGTATCGGTTAAGTTCGACCTCCACTGCTCAAATTAGATTAAGGTTAAGTTATCGGCTCTATCTAAGGGTGGCGTCCTTCGGGTAGATTCATTAAGTTACCGATCTTGCTGATGTTGTTATTGTCATTAATTTTCAGCAACATCAACCTGCCCGGTCGAGATCGATCTAGATCGTCCTTACATCCTTTTAGTCCATCATTTGCTTTGTTACAATACGATGTTTCTTACTTTGAGCGACGGGTTATGTTTCATTGGCTATTCTATTTTGATCTTGATTGTGCATAGTACGCGGTTAAGGCATGTCCGATCTTGAGGTGGTTTGCTGGCTGGTTAAATCTGGTCTATAGTTCATTGTTATGGCTGCAATGATCTGGCCGATCCCCATTGATAGCACTTTAGATTGGAGGATGCTAGCTGGTAGATTTGTTCTCGATCAGGCATGACCTTAATTGTTTGCTATGCCTGCATTAGCTAAATAGCCGATCGCCTATGCTTTTAACTCCTTTGGACCCTTTAGACAAAGAATTCCTTATGGAATACATCAAAGAGTTGACTGCCATTATGAGCAGAGAATGGATAGAAGAAGCGCAGTTTTCTTCTAAAGCAATTCAGATTCGCACCCCTTCTTTAATCATTCAATGCGACATTCATGACGACATAGTGGATGTGCGTTATAATCCGACTGTTGGAGCAAACATAATGTCTACATCTTTCGCATCCACCTATTTTGGCAATGAACCCTTTGCTCCAACAAACAAATCCCACATGATTGCTTCACAATCTAGTTTGAAAGGGCATGGACTCCTATGCAATATAATGGTAGATCATGACAAAGTTGAATTAGCTCTAGATTTCCATGTTTTTGACATTCAAGAGTTTGATGTCATGGTTGGGCATCCCCTAGAGAAATGTTTTGTAGCACCACCTAAATCAAGGGAATTGGATGTAAAGTTGGGGAGAGACACTTTTTACATTCCTATAACTCGAACAAAAAATGCGGTGGTAGACACTCTCTCCTATCCAAAACCGCCCAAGGAAGTTATGTCAATCTCACCATTTGAATCTCCTAAGTCATCGTTAGAAAAAGATGCCAACCTCTTTATAGAAAAGGAGGATGATTTAGGTGAAACCATAGAACTTCCTAAGGAGGAAGCACCGGCATGACCTCCAATTGAACTTAAGCCCCTACCCGCTAGCCTATGTTACACTTTTCTTAATAGCGACAAAGAAACTCCTGTAATCATTAGTGATAAGCTTTCGGAGGAGGAAACAACCAAACTCATCACCATCTTAGAGAAACATAGGATAGTTTTTGGGTATTCTTTGCAAAATCTTAAGGGGATAAGTCATACCCTTTGTACCCATCGCATTCCAATTGACCCCTCTAGTGCACTATCTAGAGAACCCTAGCGTAGACTGAATAATGCGATGTGAGAAGTCGTGAAGAAGGAAGTCCTCAAACTTCTTCACGCTGGGATAATTTATCCTATACCACACAACAAATGGGTTAGTCCTATCCATGTGGTACCCAAGAAAGGAGGAATGACGGACGTAGAAAATAATAAAAATGAGTTGATTCCACAATGTACCATCACAGGGTGGAGAATGTACATTGATTACCAAAAACTCAATGCGACTACAAAGAAAGACCACTTCCCATTGCCTTTCATTGACAAAATGTTAGAGTGGCTGGCGAAGCATTCTTTCTTTTGTTACCTCGATTGGTATTCGGGGTACCATCAGATTCCCATCCATCCCAATGATCAAAGCAAGACTACTTTCATGTGCCCGTATTGAACGTACGTGTATAGACGAATGCCATTTTGATTGTGTAATGCACCCGCTTCGTTCCAACGGTGTATGTCTATTTTCTTGGACATCATAGAAGAAACCATGGAGGTTTTCATGGATGACTTTTCGGTGTATGGGAAAACTTTTGACTAATGTATGGAGAATCTAGATAAAGTCTTGCAACTATGGGAAAACTTTGGACCACTGTCTGGAGAATCTAGATAAAGTCAGCTTTATCCTTATTTTAAGCCTTGCATGTCAAATTTTCCCACCTAGACATGCTGAGTACAACAAGTACTCACCCTTGCTATTCCTCAAATAAAATTAAAGGCTGCTGAGAAGTTGAAGCTTGGGATGGGCATCCGGAGGACATACCCGGGTGTTAGGCGCATGTTCTATTGTCGACCTTCCTGTGGAGGGCGTTGATGCTTCACCTTTATTTTAATAAGATGCTACGCCTATAATTCAAACTCTGATGATTTTGTAATAATAGTATACTCTTTTTTGTACACTATTTTTTATTATCACTGATGAAGTCAAGTCATATGTGTGGAAATTCATCCTGGCACATATGTGATGTGCACCCGATTTTGGCTCTATGAAATCGGGTGTGACAGAAGTGGTATCAAAGTCATGTTGACCATAGGATACGTAGCCTTATTACAAATGGTCTTACCTAATTGCTTTTGCTTCTTACCAGGTTCTAATCATCTTTATCTCTTAGGTGGAGCTTACCCTTTTTACCACATAACCTTTATCTTTACCTTATGTCAGTCTTAAATATATTCATCTATCTTGAGCATCCCTTGACCTTTGCCATGTTTTCTTATCAATAGATGGCCCGCCAGCTATTGACTTGCCATCGAAGCTCCATCTGCTACCACCATAATCGCTCGATAGAGTTCCCCCTCACGGGCGAGACCTCTCACGTTCAATTCCTGCCGCAACCAGTGTGTGGATGATGGGGCTAGCCTTCCTGTCGGGAACCAATAGAGGAGGTGCCTCCCTAGGAACAACCCCTAGAATAGCCCCAAGAGGGAGAACCAGCCGCACAGGGGGCACCCCAGCCTGTTGTAGGCTGGGATCCCAGTGATGATGGGGGTGATGATCCCGACGATGGTGGCAATGACCTCGAGGGTGGTGGAAACCATCCCAATGCCCCTAGGGGTTGGATTGCCACCCACTGCTTCAGGGACACTAGAGACAAGTTCTTCCACTGGAGGCTCTATGACCTCCTGCACCGCTAGTACCGGTTTGGGATGTTTAGCATCCAATACGAGAGCACCCACTACTACCACCCCTGGCACGAGGCATACTAGAAGGCCTGCATCCACATTGGCAGGCCGAGCCCATACCTCCGGGCTCTCTGGGTCATGTCCACACATGAAGCTCCATCTCCTCGCTCCACCCAAATGGTAGCCCTCAGCGATGCTGCTCGCCAGATGCTCATCGCCTATTGAGACTACTTGTTCGACTCCATCAGGGAGGACGAGGACCGCCACTACCCACATAGGCGCTGGGGGGAGATTATGGCCTAGATTGAACCAGTCATGGGTGCAGACAATGTAAGGATGGAAACAACAGTGGAACTCCTAGCCATCCTGAACTCAGAGCTCAATGCTTCCCTACTGGAGCTGAGGTGGGTGCGTCTGTATCAAGGGTAGGATTGGGATGCACTCGATAATCTCCAAGTTATCTTGAATGAACAAGATCAGGTCCCAAGGACCGTATGGCCTACCTCCTCCCCGCTTCGTCATGAGGACCCCCCATACAGCACCATCCTGGGCCAAACAAGATTCGAATAGACGTTAAAAAATCAATGTAATAAGGAATTTAGTAGCACGCTTGGATCATTAGATTTAGGATAGGCAGTAGCTGTGGGTCTTTAATTAATAATTAATGATGTTCATACTATCATGTGGGATGATATGAAATGATGGAGACTAAAACTTGCGGTGATCTTGCTATCGTCATCAGAGTTAAATAAACAAAGGGGTCTCTAGATCTTGATAGTGATGAAAATATTTGAAGCTCAACTGAGTGTGCCATAATAGAGAATCCAAACATTGCTGAAGTGTCCACGAAAAAGAGGAAACATTCTAAGAAGGCTAAATGCTTAGTGGTTCAAAAGGGCACACCTTGACACATACAAACTCAGAACAAATCCTCATAAGTCCATGCCAATCTAGAGCCTGATGAGTTTTGGGCATTTGAGGTCATGAAAAACATGCCAATGAACCAGGAAGAGATGACTAAGTTACTGTGTGTTTATGTCATGGCAATTCAGGGTGAAGCGATGTTGAAGTAAGCTACATGCTTATTTTAATTACTTTAAAAAAATATGGTCCTCTCTTATAATTATATAACCATCGTCTGTGTCTAATGCTTTGTAGGAGGCCATAGGTTAAAGATTTTTATCCCTCCATGATTGCGCTAACTATCATGAATCTACAAAAGTTGTTAATGGATGATCGAGACATCTCTGAGAATTGTTTCAACTTAGGTGTCCGCTTTCAGGCAGCTCGAGAGTACAGAACACTAACACAATACAATAGTATTATGAAGCATCACATGGGCCTAAGCTTCTATGTAAGCACAGTTTTAAAATTATTATCGTACTATATCATATTGTCTTATTTGTTGTTCTTCTAATTATATAAAATAGGCCAAGTTATACTAATTCTAACTCTCGATATCCTTCTCCTCCAGAAAATGTGTGCTTTAACACAAAGTCTAGAATACCGTAAAAGATACAATGCAAAAGAAATGGCTACTATGATTGGTGTATCTAAAAATACAGAATACAACTTACCACAGTGCAGATATGTAAGTCGCTTGCTCCTGCTTTTATTACTTGTTTCCTATATGTTATTCTAATCATGTTTGTAGTTTCTTTTGTCGTGGCTATAGATTCAAAAATATATGCTTTATGTTTTCCACCAGCAAAAGAAGGCGTTATCATGATTGACTCTAAACCTATTGAAAAATGGTGTAAAGACACACTAGTGATGATATATGTCAGTCAAACTCTAGTATTTAATTTGCGATACATGGCCATAGTGAATGTACATAGTCATGGATGGAACGACAATTTCTTCAAATGAAAATTCATCCATGAATAAAACATTGTAGATGACAGAGATACGGTAACTAACTCAGAGTCACCATCACTTGCAATAATAATATGTATGATTTAACTATTTCTATATATTGCTGATGGTGAATTTTGCCACAGACACTCAAGTGGATACCTTATTCTATAGTATATGTACGCGTAGAATAGTCATAAAGCCACACATATTTATACGGTGAGTATAACATACTTTGTATTAAGGTTTTGTGAGATTTTTTAAGACACGCAATATTACCCACGTGACAGGCACTAATATTTACATATATACTCGAACCAATGTACAGAATGGTATGGAGATGTGACGAAACTTATTTATTGATTTATTGGCGCACGAAAGAAATAGCTATTGGAGATTTCTTTCTGCTGATATAAAACATTATCTTAGCCGTATCATGGAAAGGTCTATACAGTAGAGTTTATGAGCCTGCGATGCCACGCTCTCCGTAACTGTGTTAATTTCACGAAATTTGCTTCTTGGATTAAATATCACTTTAACATCAAGTATTTAATTTTATAATATTATTATTTTATCGTGCGATCCGTGTGTTTTTAGTATAAAAGTTTAGCTACCCCGTAGTAATACATGGGCCCGCTACCTAGTACTCCCTCCATACTGGTAAAGAAAGTTGTTTATGACAACATTTAGCATACCAAGGAGTGATTAGTTAGGGTAGAGTTTTTCCTACCTATCCCTATTAAATACGGTTGCGGGTCCTTGGTAGACAACAACCTCACGCAGCTTGATTGGTTAGCGCAGCAACTCCCAAGACTTGTGGTTCCAGGTTCGATTCTTCATGGGCACAATTTTTTGTCGTGCGCTTCGATTTTTGCCGTGCGCGATTTTAGCATTTGCATGGCACTATATGGTTGCATAGGCGCGCGCTGGCCGAGCGTTTTTTGCGTTTGCCTTCATCTGTTGCGTGCCTGTGGGTGTGTTTTCGTTGCATCGCGCGCGCTGGCGTTCCGTCGCTTGTTTTTCCTTCTTTCGCGCGTCTGTTTTTATTGCATAGCGCGTTGGCGCTGGCGCTCGCTCGCGTTTCGCAATTTAAATGCCCTGTGCAACTCGCTTGGATAGGAACGAGCAAGTTCATTTGCTAGCTTAGAGTCACACATAGCCAGTTCATTTGGTACCTTTGATCTGAACGCGGCGGTACTGGAAGACTGAAGATGGCAATGGTGGGTTCGAGCTCAACGAGTTTCCATTGGAAACTAGCAACAGTAATGTCTCATAGTATCATGACCAGTTTAGATCTTATTAGTTTCATGTGTCACATGGCCAGTTCATTTCTTACTAGTTCAATGCTTCCTTTTTGATAGGATTTGATTTGAACTTACCACTGGACTGAATATGGTGCAGTTGATTTTGATTTTGTACAAAACCTCGCTGGTAAGATAAACCTCCCTTGCTTTTTAAACTATACTTTGGTCATAATCAAAATCGTTGGATTTAGTGTGTTTATTTTTTTTTACATCTAGAACATGCTATTGAGGCTTCTGTTCAAGTCAACCAGCGAAGGAAAGACATGACAGAAGAAGTCACAAAACAAGTTTATCAAGCTTTGTTGGCTAGAAGCAAGAATGACAAACTAGGCAAGAAAGATACAAGAATTATTGCTAATAATTTTGGACTACACATTCGGTTAGTTCAGCGCTTGTGGAAGCGAGGTAAAATACCACTTGCTCATAGCATTCCGGTTGTGGTTGCTAGTCGCAAAAAGGGTAGATGTGGCCGTAAGGCAATCTGTGTTGATTTGGAACAATTGAGCAACATTCCTCTCAAAGAAAGAATGACCATAGAAGATGTGTGTAGCAAACTTAACATGAGCAAATGGAAGATACTAAGGTATTTGAAAAAAGGTTTTCTTAGGCGTCACTCTAGTAGCATCAACCCATACCTCACAGATGCTAACAAGAAGTCTCGGTTAAAGTGGTGTATTGACATGATTGAGAAGGGTTTGCTTGGTGATCCAAGATTTAAGGGGTTTTTAACTTTGTGTTCATTGATGAAAAATGGTTTTATCTCTCTCAAAAATCTGAGAAATATTACTTGTTACCTGAGGAAGATGAGGCCCATCGCACTTGTAAGAACAAGAATTACATCCCTAGGCTCATGTTTTTGTGTGTTTGTGCTTGGCCGAGGTTTAGGGATGGGGAGTGTATTTTTGATGGGAAATTAGTTGCTTTCCCTTGATCACTTATGGAAATGTTGTAAGAAGTAAGAATCATCTTTGTGGAGCCCAAGTTACCAAGCCATAACTTCAATCACAAGAGATGTGATTAGAGATTTCATGGTAAACAAAGTATTGCCTACCATCTGAGCCAAATGGCCAAGAGAAGATGTGAACAAACTAATTTTCATACAACAAGATAATGCACCTTCCCATTTACCTGTGAATGATCCGGTTTTTTGTGAGGCTGCTAAGCAACAAGGATTTGACATTCGTCTAATTTGTCAACCACCCAATTCTTCGGATTTCAACATTCTAGACTTGGGCTTTTTTCGAGCTATTCAATCTATTCAATACAAGAAGAATGCAAAAATAGTAGAAGATCTAGTTTTAGCAGTGCAACAGGTAAATGGATCAATTGTTCACTTGTTTCATTGTTTTTTGAACAACTAATTTACCCATTAATTGATTTCATCAACACATGTTTTGTAGGCATTCATAGAGTATTGTCCACACAAAGCAAATAGAAATTTTCTAACACTTTAGAGTGTTTTCAAGGAAGCCATGATGGTTAAGGGATGCAACAAGTTCAAGATTCCTCACATGCAAAAAGAAAAACTTGAGAAAGAAGATTGGTTGCCATTGCAAATCTCTTGTGAATCGTCCTTGCTAGCTAAAGTCATTGCTAGTCTTCCTGCATGAAACAATTATCTTTGCAAATTAGTAGAAACAGATGCATATTAGCTTGAATGAATGGGACATGTAACCTTACTGCTTTTTCTTTGAATCATGCTTCATCTTCCTATGCTCCTCCAACTTCTTCAAAACATTCTCAGGCACAAGTATGGTGTAGCCATCCATTTGAAGCTTCTTGACATCAGGAATATAGATCTCGCAATCAAATTTTTCCATGTCATCCATTATCCTTGCTACGAGATCGTAGTCATGGTGAACAAGACCGCAATGGGCACACCTGCTAGTGAGGCAGTGAGCTAGGCGGTAGCCTTCATCTTCGTTGTCATCATGGGTCATGCCGTAGCAAACACAGAGAGAAGGCTTGGACTCCGACAGCAAGGAGTATGGCACGGAGGACTCCGAAGTCATCTCCATGGTGCCAGCAATGATCATGGGTTCCTGCTCGAGGTCATCCTCCCTCGTTATCTCCATGGAGTCCACCGGCGCTAACTCCTCCGACATCACAGAGTCCGCCGCTACATCCATGGAGCGACGAAGCGGTGAGCACGGCATAGGTGAGGAAGCAGCATGTTCTCGTAGCAAGGATAATGAATGACATGGAAAAAATTGATTGCAAGATCTATATTCTTGATGTCAAGAAGCTTCAAATGGATGGCTACACCATACTTGTGCCTGAGAACATTTTGAAGAAGTTGGAGGAGCATAGGAAGATGAAGCATGATGCAAAGAAAAAATAGTAAGGTTACATGTCCCATTCATTCAAGCTAATATGCATTTGTTTCTACTAATTTGCAAAGATAATGGTTTCATGCAGGAAGACTAGCAATGGCTTTCAGCTAGCAAGGACGCTTCAAAAGAGATTTGCAATGGCAGCCGATCTTCATTCTCTAGTTTTTCTTTTTGCATGTGAGGAATCTTGAAGTTATTGCATCCTTTAACTATCATGGCTTCCTTCAAAACACTCTGAAGTGTTAGAAAAATTATGTTTGCTTTGTGTGGACAATACTCTATGAATGCCTACAAAACATGTGTTGAAGAAATCAATCAATGGGTAAATTAGTTGTTCAAAAAACAATGAAACAAGTGAACAATTGATCCATTTACCTGTTGCACTGCTAGAATTAGATCTTCTACTATTTTTGCATTCTTCTTGTATTGAATAGATTGAATAGCTCAAAAAAGCTCAAGTCTAGAATGTTGAAATTCAAAGAATTGGGTGGTTGACAAATTAGACTAATGTCAAATCCTTGTTGCTTAGCAGCCTCACAAAAAACCTAGATCATTCATAGGTAAATGGGAAGTTGCATTATCTTGTTGTATGAAAATTGGTTTGTTCACATCTTCTTTTGGCCATTTGGCTCAGATGGTAGGCAATACTTTGTTTACCATGAAATCTCTAATCACATCTCTTGTGATTGAAGTTATGGGCTTGATAACTTGGGCTCCACGAAGATGATTCTGACTTCTTATTATAGCATTTCCATAAGTGATCAATGGAAAGCAACCAATTTTCCTATCAAAAATACACTCCCCATCCCTAAACCTCGGCCAAGCACAAACACACAAAAAACATGAGCCTAGGGATGTAATTCTTGTTCTTACAAGTACGATGGGGCTCATCTTCCTCGGGTAGCAAGCAATATTTCTCAGATTTTTTAGAGAGATAAAACCATTTTTCATCAATGAACACAAAGTCAAAAAACCCCTTAAATCTTGGATCACCAAGCAAACCCTTCTCAATCATTCAACACACCACTTTAACCGAGACTTCTTGTTAGCATATGTGAGGTATGAGTTGATGCTACTAGAGTGGCGCCTAAGAAAACCTTTTTCCAAATACCTTTGTATCTTCCATTTGCTCATATTAAGTTTGCTACACATCTTCTATGGTCATTCTTTCTTTGAGATGAATGTTGCACAATTGTTCCAAATCAATAGGGATTGCCTTACGGCCACATCTACCCTTCTTTCGACTAGCAACCACAACCGGAATGCTATGAGCAAGTGGTATTTTATGACGCTTCCACAAGCGCTGAATGGACTGAATGTGTAGTCCAAAATGATCAGCAACAATTCTCATATCTTTCTTGCCTAGTTTGCTATTCTTGCTTCTAGCCAACAAAGCTTGATAAACTTGTTTTGTGGCTTCTTCTGTCATGTCTTTCCTTCACTGGTTGACTTGAACGGAAGCCTCAACAGCATGTTCTAGTTGTAAAAAAATAAACACACTAAATCCATTGATTTTGATTACGAGCAAAGTTTACTTTAAAAAAGCAAGGGAGGTTTATCTTACCAACGAGGTTTTGTACAAAATCAAAATCAACTGCACCATATTCGTCTAGTGGCAAGTTCAAATCAAATCCTATCAAAAAGGAAGCATTGAACTAGTAAGAAATGAGCTGGCCATGTGACACATGAAACTAAAGATCTAAAGTGACCATGATACTATGAGACGTTACCATTGCCAGTTTCCAACGAAAACTCGTTGAAGTCGAACCCACCATTGTCGTCTTCGTCTTCCTGGTACCGACACATTTAGATCAAAGGTACCAAATGAACTGGCCATGTGTGACTCTAACCTAGCAAATGAACTCGCTCGTTTCTGTCCAAGCGAGTTGCATGGGGCATTTAAATAGCGAAACGCGAGAGAGCGCCAGCGCCAACGCACCATGCAACGAAAACATACGCGCGAAAGAAGGAAAAACAAGCGACGGAATGCCAGCGCACGCGATGCAACGAACACACACCCACGCGCGTGCAACAGACGAAGGCAAACGCAAAAAATGCTTGGCCAGTGCGTGCCATGCAACCACACAGGTGCCATACAAACGCACACGCGCAACAGACAGAGGTAAATGCTAAAATCGCGCACGACAAAAATCACGCACGCGAAGAATCGAACCTGGAACCTCAAGTCTCGGGAGTTGCTGCGCTAACCAATCAAGCCGCGTGAGGTTGTTGTCTATGAAGGACCCGCAACCATATTTAATAGGGGTAGATAGGGAAAACTCTACCCTAATTAATCACTCCTTGGTATGCTAAATGCTATCCTAAACGACTTTCTTTACCGGTATGAAGGGAGTATAGTCCAAGCCTAGACCTTGAACCACCAGTTGCACTTTATCCATTGTGTCCAGGATACAATGGCCTTTAATTAGGGAGCATCCTTGAGAATAGATTAAGTACGCTCTCCATTGCAGTGTTAGAAATACCATACATACACTTAATCTGAAAAAGTTACACAATAAAAGAAACCTTATTAAGTAGCCTCTGTGTGCAACCTGGATACAATTCCTTTTCTGTTTCATTTAATAATTTGAAGATCTTGGCATGTTGACTCGGCTCTTCATTGTCCGTATCTATGATCTCTACCTGTATAGCACCTTTGATTAGGGATCTAATCATATTAGTGGCACCACCTTCTTCACTGTCTACTCCAACATCTGGTGTTGCGACTTCTTTATTGTCTACTCCAACTTTAGGTGATTGTCTACTCAAACATCAGGGGGTGCGTCGTCATTGTGTAATCCTTCATCAATAGGTGTGGCGCCTTCATTGTCTCCAGGATGAGGATTGACACCATCAGCTACGAACTTTCCCCTTCCCTAATGAAACTTTCAGTAAACTCTTTACCAAGTAAATGACATTGAACCTCAAACTACGATCTGGATGCCATGCATTGACATCTAGCATGTGGATCCTCCTTGCCATCGAATGTCGGGAACAATAGCTTGTGGATACGTGGTTGGAGGACTAGGAAGAAGTCAGGTGTCATTGATGGATTCGGGTATGGCGGTGGTAGTGGTGGCTAGTGTGGCGCGTCCTTGTCACCATCAACAATGAACAACTTGTTCATCAATCCGTCCATGATGTGGGGGTGCCTGACGTTGCGGACGCCTCCTTTTCTTTTAGGAAGGCACATCGGCGGCCTCCATGGCTTGCTTGGTTGCTGCCTCGAGCTCCTTGTTGATGGCTTCACGTTCCATCTTTGCCTTTGCTATGGCAGCAATGGCGATCTCCTTCGAGCCTCGTTGCTCGATGTTGGTCAGCCTGGCATCGAGTTTGGCGAAATTGTTTGTCACTTTGTCGAAGCGCTGGGTGATCGACGAAGAGGCTCTCGAACATGGCCTTCATCTCCATGGTGGTGTTATTGTCACCCATGGATTCGATCTGGTCTCCAAGATACCAGGTGTCAAGGTCTAATCCCCGAGGGCCAATTATAGGCAGTGTTGTGGGCGTGGGGAGGCAGGGGCGGCGTGGTGGCTGCTGCAGGAGCTGCAAGAGGTATGGTGGCGGTGGCTAGGGCAGGGAGAGGTGCAAGGAGAATGAGAGAGAGAGGGAAGAGCAATTGCTCAACTCTTGCTTAAGATTAAAATGATTACATCTCCTCTATATCTATAGTCCAATCCCTATTGGACTTATTTCCCAAGTAAAGTTAGAGTCCTTATAGATTTGGACTTCTCCTTTCTAAGCAAACCTATATTATTTTCTAAACAAATCCTATATCTTTTCCTAAACAAAACTCTAAGTTGTTTTCCTAATTTTTATTCAAAACTTCCCATCTATTCCGAATTTCCTTCTTGGGGAGGGAATTGAGGGACGGCAGGGGTCGCACCACCTTGGTCGCGCGCAGGAGGCAGCTGAGCCCGGCTCGGGCCCTGCATTGGGCCTCGCTAGGCCCACTTGGCCAGACGTGGAGGGTCCAAATCAGACATGTGATAGTAGCCCTCAGTTGTTTTGAAGAAATATAGTTCAGACATATTTCCTTCTTTGATTTGAGGAAGAGTCCGGTTAAGAGTACTTTACTTCTAGAGTTCTAGTGGTGTGATTATTCACACTCTATCCTAGACGCAAGTTGTATTTTCAGGTTGCTTGGTGAGCTAGCCTACTAAAATAGAGAAAAATGTTATGGCTCATATATTGCAATAATCTATGATGGATATAAACAAGTTGCATTTTGAAATTACCTGCAGTGATGTTTGTTCAATCTATGGAGTCATTTCATTTCTTTCACACAAGGTTGGTGTTGTGGCAATATTGAAGTACTCATTCTGCGATAGTAGGCATGTATAGCAGCTAGCTGAACCTGGATTAAAAAAATAACATATTTTTTTTTCAGGCAACACAATTTATATTTTTGCTATAGAAACATAAAAATGCAGAACTAACAAAATGAAAATATTATTTTCGCATGTTAGGTTTCCTATACAATATTCAACACTATTCTTGTTTTCATACAAACCATACACAGCAGGTAGTAGCTGATAACTCATTTGGTTACAGCTATAATGTTAGTTGGGATCTCTAATTGCATCTATGCCTGGACCTAAAATAAGAGTTTCATAATAATAATTTGTCTATGACTGAACCTAAACGAACTGTTGTTCATCATAGAGCATTTTGTCTAACTTATGCTTATTTCCTTTGGATTGAACAGACTCTGTATCTGGTTAGAAGGATACAAATTAAGTACAGGTCTGCCCCCCAAATGAAAAAGGTCTGAAACCACACCATTTGGTACTGGATTCACTTACGTATCGGCAAAACTCAAACATGTTCAATTCAAAGTTTTAAATAGCCGGCTATAGCTGGAGCTATATCCAGCTATAGCTATTGGGCAAGACTAAAGCTAAGATATATCACTTTTAGCGTTAAGAAAAGCAAGAGGCTAATAGCCGGAGATAGCTAGAGATTGCCGCTAAATGAACCATAATTTAGCTGTAGCTAAACTGTTGTTGGGCCAGCAAATCGACCACGCGGCCCAGTAAAGCCTCCCTCACCCAATCCATTCGTCCATCGCAGCCCTATTGGCACTCAGGCTATAAATTTTGTGTGAAAACAACTCAGATAATTAAATATATTCTTTACTAAGCTGCTCATTTGAAATTAGTTTTACTGATTGTTCACATTATAATTTAAAGATCAGTTGTACATTGTAGGATCTATGCTTGATTGCTTGTTCAAGCAAATAATTAAATATTTGTGACATGGTTCTGTGTATTTTTTTTTTCAATTTTTTGTAAAAACAACTAAATGTCTTAGCCGCAGCTATAGCCCGCTATAGCTGCCCTTAGCTGTTGGCGAGGACAGCAGCTAAGAGGCTTAGCCGGCTATTTAAAACCTTGGTTCAATTCCCCACATGGATATAGACATATAGTACAATACACACAGTACAACATGCAGTGATTGACGTTGCTCCTTCAAGGGGCAGCAAGAGACTAGAGCGACTGCATACAGCAAGAAAGAGAACCAACGCGTATCAGAGAACCGTACTGCAACCCTAACCCTAGATTCCTAACTCGAAACAGACCAAATCGAACACATTCGTCAGCAGGAAGAGATGTCATAGGAGCTCACCACAGCAGAGAGAAGGAGCACAGCGTGACGAGGCAGCGCAGACAAGATCGACACCGGCGCACTAGCTCCAGGCCCGGTACGGGGTAGCACGGCGGGGTGCGCCCGATCCGAAAGCTGTAGCGGTCTCGGATGACATTGGTTGGGGCGGCAGCCAACTAGCCCGCCCGCCGAGGCCAGGGACGGCGGCGTCGTGGCCAGCCAGCCCACCCGGCTATGGGCGGCGGCGGCGGCAGCCAAGGCTAGGCCGGCGGCGCGGCACGCGGCAAGCCCGGCGCGGTGGGCGGCTGCCCGCCCAGCAGCCTAGGCGCACGGCGCGGGGAGGAGCCGGAGCAGGGACGCGCCGTCCGCGAGAAGACGGAGGGAGTCGCGTGAGAGAGATGCGCGCACAGGAGGAGTCCGGGCGTCAGAATATGGATTTCATGGAAGAAGGAAACGTGTAGGGTTTCACTAGGTATATATTGTTGTGAGCCGTCGGACGAAAAGGATGGATGAGATCCGCTATAGGGTTAGCTGGGCCTTAGGCCTGGCTGACCAGATGTTTAGTACTCCCGTCTGCACCATTAAATATTTTTAGAAGTTTCCCTAAAAAAATTAAATATTTTTAGAAGTGATTTATTATTTTCTAAAATAACATTTACATTTTTTAGACACACTTATCAAGTACTCCATCCGTTCTAAATTATATGTCGCTTTGACTTTGTTAGTATATCTATTTTGTTATGTATGTAGACATATTTTATATCTAAATGCATCGCGAAATGGATGTGAAAAAAGGTCAAAGTGACTTATAATTTTGAACGGAGGGAGTAATAATCAAATTAGTTTATGTACTCATAATATTTTTATATGAGATATACTACATATATGTTGTTGTGTAGAAGTTTAAAAAAATTTAGAAGTGAATTACTATTTTCTAAAGTTTAAATAAATTATTATGTGCTTATTAAAAAGTATTTCCAAATAGAACTGCGTGTACCTCAAATAATACTAAAAAATTACACTAAATTATATTTAGGCTCATATATTTTATTATAGCCCATGTCCTAAAGATAGATAAAGAATCCAATTGTTTACTATGGATAATTCAATCTTCTATCTCAAAATTATACCAAAATAATTATAATACTATCATAAATTGGTCTACAAATTCTAAAAATTGGCATGTGGGCATATTATGAGTGTATAAGCTTTCCATAAAATTTTCAAATCATTTCAATAAAGTGAGACTTTACATTGTTCACAAATAAATATATCTCTCATATAGTTTCATATAACTACGCGAGAGATGTATCCATTTATGAACAACGAGTATTATTAATTTTCTAAAATCATTTGGATTTTTTTATGAAATGACTATACACAAAAACATGTCATCATGCAAGTTTATATAATTTTCTAGCCAAATTTAGATATTATTACAATTATCCTATGATAATTCTACAAAATAATTGTAATAATATTTAAATATCATCAGGAAATTCTAAAACACAACGTGCCTTGTAGCTCAAATGGTTCATCTTTGCTTCCCTAGCTATGCCCGAAGTGGCCAGGTTCGATACCTAAGGTGGGGTGCGTAAGAAGCTGTTTTCTTTGCAGTGTTGGGCCATTGATAGTCATTGATCAAATATATTGTGCATAATTTGACATGAAAAAAAAGATGACTTGGTGGTTATCGTACATCCCCCCTCCCCCCGTTTTTTCACTTTTTTGAGTGCCATATTGCAAAAAATGAAAATGCACATAAATAATTTGATAAAGTTTTGAATATCTTTTACAGTTAATATTATAGAGATGTTTTTAAATTTCATTATACGATGAAAGACAATTTTTGTAACTAAATGTAGATATTATTACGATTATTCTATAGTAATTTCAAAATATAATTATTATAATAATTTTTAAATATGGACAAAAAAAATTCTATAAACCGGTACGACAACATATTTTGGTTCCATAGCTTTCAACAAAAAAATTCAATTCGCTTTAATAAAGTGGAATTATACATTGTTCATAAATAAATACATATGTGAGAGATATACCCATCTATGAACAATGGGTAGTGTTGTGCTGTTAAAAACAAATAAAAATTTTTGTATGATTATACACCCAAAAAAATCATGCAAGTATCCAGAATTTTCTAACAAAATTTAGATATTATTACTATTATTCTATGGTAATTTCATAAAATAATTATAATAGTATCCAAATATAGTCAGAAAACTCTACAAAATGGCATGGCAACATATTTTGGGCTCATAAGGTTTCCATAAAAATTTTAGTTCATTTTAGTATATTGGGATTATATATTCTTCATAAATAGGTACATCTCTGGTTTAGTTACATGTAACTATGTGAGAGTATCGGTTTGTGAACAATGTGTAGTACTGCTTTACTACTTTGTTAAAGTCCTTTGATTTTTTGGAATGATTATACACCAAAAATGTATTGTCATGCAAGTTTGTAGAATTTTCTAACCAAACATAGATATTATTATGATAATTTTATTGTATTCCATAGTTAGCTTGTTATACATTGTTAGTATGCAAAAACAAACACAAACACCTACATAGTGTAGTGGTGGGTGTGCTTGGTGTTCAAGTGGATAATCTTAGGCTCAAGTTCCTATGGTGTGTTTTTTGGTTTGTTTTTTTAACCATTTTTTAGTTGTATTAAAAGTTAACTTATAATACAAAGATTTTACTATGCATGGTTAAACAAAAACACCAACATAAATTTGTAGTGGTAAGTCAACTCCCTTATGATTATGATAGGAGGGTCTCCGGTTCAAGTCCTACTTGTGCATCTTTTTGTCTTTTTTATATTTTACTAGTTGTATTAATGGTTAACTTATAACATAAAGAGTATTGTGCATGAAATAACACAAACATGAACATAACTTAGTGTAAGTCTACCCCCTCATGATGGGTGGGTCTTAAGTTCAAGTCACACCTTTGCCTCATTTTTGCCTAACTTTTTACATTTCCTAACATGTGGTCCTGGCAATGAATTTTTGGAGGGTTTTGGAAATGCCATGGGGCTTAGGAAACAATTTTGGATGGACCCTAGCCACCAAAAGTCCCACCAAATACAAGTGCCGCCAACGACATCGTAACATGTTACTACATTCGTTTAGGATTCTAGTTGCAATAAGCATATAGCAATTGCAACACTATTGAAGATTATTATAACCAAAAAAATCGTGGAAATAGGAACATGTTATTGCATTGATTTATAATATTCATTGCAATAACCACCTACCTATTGCAACACCACTAAAGATTATTGCAACTCGACTGTGGCAATAGTTACAACCAAAAGCAACCAAATCCAATATGGTTGTAATAACACCAAATAATTGCAACAAAAATCAACACTAATGCAACTCCCAACCAACTGCAACATAATTCTAAAATGGTCGCGGTAGCACCTTCCTGTTGCAACGAAAATCTCACATACTGCAACACAATTTATTCATAGCAATATAGTCACATATTGCTACATGTTACAGAAAGGTTGCAATACGACCTACCTATTGCACCCAAATTAGTGGTGTTGCAATGGTACAGAGAGACTCAAAGTACGTTTGCAATACTACTGTGGTTACTATGTTTGCAAGTTTATCAAGGTGCTCTTCCAAAGAACTCCTACAGAGAGACTCAAAGTACGTTAAAAATACACTATATATTCATTTAATTATTATTATTGATTGTGTTACTATGTCTTTATATATATATGTACATATATTAATTTATTTTTCTTTAATTCAAACCTGTAGACTCGATGGTTGGAGGAAAAGGTCATACGGTAAGACCAAATCAAAGCAATTCAAGAGTCTATAGCCGGATTTTTTAATGAGCAGGTCATCGATTCCAAGGGCGAGTTCTACTTCGACCCAACACTGCCATTGAAGCCAAGCTAGAGGATAAAAGGAAACTTGTTATGTCACAACAACTGTAATGCAATCTTTTGTAATATATGCACATGAAATAATATAATGTAAAATACACATATGCATGCATGCATGTAAATATATATATATATATATATATATATATATATATATATATATATATATATATATATATATATATATATGCTTGAATTGTGTGATTTAATACGTTCATTGTGCTTGAACCGAAACATACTATATGCGCGTATAAATGTATAATTAGCAGCGTACAATACGACTTCGAAAACCTATTTTGAAAAGAAAACAAAAAAATGAAAAGAAAAGAAAAAAGAAAAAAACCTTTAGTCCCGGTTCGTATTACCAACCGGGACTAAAGGTGCCGGCCATCGTGGCATGTCAGGAGGCACCTTTAGTCCCGGTTGGTGTTACCCACCGGGACTAAAGGTCCTCCTTTAGTCCCGGTTCCTGACCCGGGACTAAAGGACCCTCCTTTAGTCCCGGATGCTTGCTCCCGGGTGGAGAACCGAGACTAGAGGGGGTTCCCCACCGGGAGTAAAGCTCGGTTCTCTACCAGTGGGTGTCTCGTGGCATTAGGCCAAAAATCTAGTAGGCATGAGTGGCTTACCTTGAATCAACTTGTGCTAAAGAACAAGGCTTGGGGAAAGAAAGGATTATATTGGACTCCTTTCTTGGTTCTCCATCTTCTTTCTCCTCTTTTCTCCACCCAATGGCCAGGGGAATGAACTCTCCTAGTTCATCCTTGCCATGGTGGTAGTGGAGCTGGTGGTGGTGATGAACTTGTCCTTTCCCTTCATCATTCTCCCTTCCCTTCCTCCTCATTGGTGCATTGATGAACTCAAGAGCTAGAGAGAGAAAGGGAGTTGGAGAGTGTACGAACTAAGTTTTGAGGTTTCCAGGCAAGAATGGATTGCCAGCTCGTGCTGACTCGTGGGGCCACAAGCAAGGGGTGGCTGCTAGCTTAAGTTCTGCATGGACAGTTTCAGGTGGACTATATGTTTGAAAGCACTCTAGGCGACTACAGATGTGCACATATAGACCATTTATTAGATCAGACGGGTTGTCTGTCTAACTATAGCTAAGAAGTTATTTGCTCTAGCATAGTCTCATAGAAAGTTCGTTTAAGAACACATATTAAGATATTGATTCCACCGTCGTACAATCCCTGATTCCTCGACACTTGATATATACATATATCCTCATCACAAGGCCGACTTGTGGGGGAGCTTTGGGATATGACCTTGTTATTGTAGGCATATCACTGTCTTGTGTAAACTTTCTTTCAGAGTGAACTTCATGCCCAGAGCCTGTGGTCTTTTTGTACAAAACTTGTACGGTTTGACCTTTGGTGCATTTTCATCCTTACACCTAAATGGTGGACAAAAATAGGAGTAAGTAAAATATCACACACACATGTTTTTTTACAGATCAAAGGCTAAATTAAGTTGCTTTAGTGATCTTTTAACAAACTATGGGAGTTTGTTTACATTGTTTATAAGTCAAGAACGAATAGTCAATTAAACAATACAAGAAGCCATTTTAATTTTGTCTAGGCCGGAGTACTATACTTGCTGCATATGGATGACGATTTTTTAATATTCCTATATTGTTGTTTTAACTTCTGAAACACACCTTGAAGCATCATTATTTGTCTTACAAGATGATTCCAGCAAATTATCAACACAATATTATGTTGAAAATACTTTAATTTGGTACAAACATCTTATATCATTTCTTATAACTAACGTAAAGTACTAGGGCTGATGCTTTTGTGCCATGTTTTTTTGTTTTGTTTTTAAGAAGAGTCTATCTACCCAACAACCATGTGTTTTATGCAGTTTTAACACATGAATTTTTTTACACCATAGAATTAAGATCCAACAACTTCCATCCTCCTAGACAATCATAAGATCACAGATCTACAAATCCACATATCACAATAAACAATTTTTTTATGCAAGGACAAGAGGACAAGGTCATCACCACCTGCCCCGCGCTCGGGACCAGGAAGCTGCACCACCGTCATCTGCTCCGACAAGACTGGGACGCAGACCTGACACGACCACCGGCTTGCCCGCCGTTATTACCACCTGCCTCGCGCTAGGGACCAGGAAGCTACACCACCGTCATCTCCGACAAGACTAGGACGCAGACCTGACACGATCATGGCTTGGCAGACGAACGCAGGCAACGATACACAGCCTGTTCGTTTGGCTGTGGCTTGTCGTAAACGATCGTAAATTTCCAGCCGGAACAATATTTTTGTCTCACACAAACCAGCCAGCAGTACTTCTTCACGAACCAGCAACGATACGAACCAGCCAACCGAACAGGCTGACAATGGACTAAAAATCCATGTGTTTTTAGTGCTAAAACACACGTGTGTTATATAGCATTTCTGTTTAAGAATCATATGGATTTTCCACAAAAATAGTGCTACAAAGTAAACTCGTCGCCATTGCAAGGATATCTCAATATGTTTGAACTTGAAATAAGTAGTGTGGAGACTATAGAGAGAGAGAGAGAGATTTACTTAGCGGTGATCGGATACTGTGGGAAGAGCTCTCTCATCATTTGAATAAACTCCAACCGGTGCACCACTTCGCCAATGCAGAGGTAGCGTCCATGCACAGTGGGGGTTTTGTACACCAACACATGGGCACGCGCAACATCCTGCACATCGACAAACCCGGAGACAGCATTCGGGCACGCCTTCCTGGTGCCCTTCATGTAGGAGACAATGAGCATGTACATCGCCAGGTGCAGCACCGGCTGCAGCCACTACGCTAGATTTGCACATCACTGCTGGCCTCATCACTGTCGGATTTGTGAGAACCGGCAGTGACGTACTTTCCCTGCCGGTTATGAGCTTGAAAATGAAAAAATGATTGGGGCTGGGCTAAAACCGGCAGTGAAGGATCACATCACTGCCGGTTTGTGGCTTGAACCGGTAGTGTTTTGGCGGGCACTCATCACTGCCGGTTTAAACCAAGAGCCGACAGTGATTGGACACTATCACTGTCGGTTCTAGCCAAGAGCCAATGGTGATAAGCCTACAACACAAAAAGGCTACAGCCGTCCTCTTCTTCCTCCCCTCTTCCATCCCGAGAACAGAGGCGCGCTTTTGGGCCCTTCCCTCCATTGTTGCGGCTGCTCTTCACCATGAAGCTAGTGCTTGGATTTTAAAGAATGGCTTGATCTTTTTGCTTTAAGGTTAGTAACAAACATCCACTCCTTTGATTTTGTTGCTTAATTAGCTTCGTTTTGATGGCTACATTGCTTGATTCTCATTCTAGTTCTTTCTCCATTCTAGAGAGCACTTTTCCAATTGGACATTTGTGCAAGGCTCAAATTATGGTAAATCCATCATCCAAAAGGTTGGTGTCTATGAACACATTTAAATTCCTAGCTAATTATTCCATGGTGGTCAAGATCATCATTGTTAGTATGTGATGCTATATTTAGTTCTTAGAAGTAGAGTATAATAGTTGTTCTTCAATATTGTGCAATAATTGTTTTTACTACGATTTTCAATTTACAGGGCTGGAGCTACCAATTTCAATTTTTCAATAATTAGTGTACAATAATGTTTTCCAAAAATGGTACTTTCGAGCTACAATTGTTGTTCATGAAGCTCGATTTCTTATTAATTCTTTGTAATTACTGTCTCAGTATTTTTGTGTGCAGAGATGGATCGAGAGTGGATGCATCTGTCCTGAATGGACAAGCGGTACATGCATGGCGTCAGCCAGTTTATCACCGATGCCAAAGCCCATGCTGGGAATGGGAACCCTGTCTTCTACCCATGCAAAGATTGCAAGAATCATAGAAACTTTCGTCAAATTGAGTCTATACGATCACACTTGATTACCAGGGGGTTCATGCCAAACTATACGATATGGACTATGCATGGCGAGGTTGGTGTGAATGTTCTGTGGGAAAACGATGATGATGTGGACATACCTGACGTAGCCATCCACTATGCTGACGAGGAACCCGGTGTCAATACGGAACCTATGGCCACAGTTAATAATATGTTTAGGAACACGCTAGTTGACGACACCGAGGATAACGATGGCATTTCTCAGCTGCTACGTAATGTAGAGACCGGATGTCTTAGTGAAAGATATCTGAGAAAGCTAGAGAAAATGAGACAAGATGGTAAAACACCATTGTATAGGAATTGTCCAATAAGCAAACTGGAAGCCGACATCATGCTGTTAGAGTTCAAATCGACAAATGGATTGAGCGATAAAGGCTTCGATCAGTTGTTAGCTATAATACAGAAAATGCTCCTAGAAAAAAAATGAGTTGCTAGAAAATACATACTTAGCCAAGAAATGATCTGCCCCATCGGCCTCGAGGTTGAAAAAATCCACGCGTGTTCCAATGATTGCATATTGTACCATGGAGAAAAATACAAAGACATGGACAAGTGCCCCAAGTATGAAACTCCATGGTATAAGGAAGGGCCGTCAGATGAGGGTACCAAGACCAGAGGAGGTCTCGTAAAGGTCGTTTGGTATTTCCCTATAGCTCCCTGGGTGCATAGGCTATTTGTATGTGCAAAGTTAGCCAAGCTGTTGCGCTGGCATGGCGAAGAGCGTAAGAAAGATACAATGATGAGGCACCCCGCCGATGGGCATGACTGAAGGACTGTCAATGCTATGTTCTATAAGGACATCGGTGGAGAGGTAAGGTACCTTTGGTTTGCTTTGAGCACAGATGGGATGAATCCTTTCGACTAGGTTAGAAGCAATCATAGCACCTGGCCAGTGACGCTCTATATATACAACCTTCCACCTTGGGTCTGTATGAAGCGGTCGTACATCCAGATACCACTACTGATCCAAGGGCCAAGACAGCCTAGGAATGACATCGATGTGTTTCTAGAACCAGTGATCGATGAACTAGTGGAGATGTTTGAAAAGGGTGTGCCGGATGTTTGGGACAAGTACAAAATGGAACATGTCACGATCAAGGGAGTACTTATCGCTACAATCACCGACCTAACAGGTCGAGGTTCGTTGTCTAGAGAGAAGACAAAAGGCTATACTGGATGTGTCGAGTGCTTGGACGACATTGATGCGGTAAATCTGCCAAATAACTCAAAGATAGTTTATATGGGACACCGTAGGTTCCTACCTAAGGATCACCCTTACCGCAGGAACAGAAAAGATTTCAATGATACTATTGAGAAACGCTTAGCTCCAAAATATCGAGACAGGCCTACGATACTTCGAGAACTCAACAAACTGGAGGTTGTCCTTGGGAAGGGGGACAATGCAGTAGCAGTGCCTGATGGGAGCGTTTGGAAGAAAAAATCAGTTTTCTGGGAACTACCTTACTGGCCATTTCTGAGTGTATACCACTGTCTTGATCCCATGCACATCATTAAAAACGTGTGCGCTAACACTCTTAATACCTTGATGGACATCAGGGGGACATCAAAGGATTCACTAGCCACACGTCTGGACATGCAACACTTGGGAATCAGGAAGGAGCTGTATCCCATGGAGCTAGAGAATGGCCAGTTTGAACTTCCAGTTGCGTCATAGACATTGAAGAAGGAAGAAAAGCGTGTGCTTATTTCTTTCTTCAATGAACTCAAAGTCCCAATGGGCTACTGTGTGAACCCGAAGAGGCTAGTGAACATGAGAGAACTCAAGTTCAACTATGGCCCTATGAAGGCCCATGACTGTCATGTCATTATGACTCAGCTACTCCCTATTGGCCTGCATGGTATCCTCCCCCCAAAGGTCCGCGCCCCAATCATAAAGCTTTGCTCGTTCTTCAACGCGATCTCAAAAAAGGTCATTGATGTGTCCACGTTAGAGCAGCTGCAGCAGGACATAGCCGAAACTCTCGTTAGGCTTGAGATGCATTTCCCGCCGACTTACTTTGATATCTCATTGCATCCGCTCATTCGTCTTGTTGACCAAATTAGAGCCCTTGACCCAATATACCTGCATCAGATGCTCTCTTTTGAAAGATTGATGAAAGTTTTCAGGAGGTATGTTAGGAACAGATTTAGGCCAGAAGGGGGCATGGTTGAAGGATGGTCAACAGAGGAGGCCATTGAGTTCTGCACATATTATCTGGACATCAAAAGGGTCAGAGTTCCAAAATCTCGTCATGAGGGAAGACTACATGGCAAAGGAATGGTCGGGGAGAAATCTGTTACAGTAGATGACTTTGTTTCTTTCAGACAGGCATAGTTCGCTATTCTCCAGCAAGCCGAGGGTGTGATGCCATACATTGACAAGCATAGGCAATCGCTGCAAACTATGTATCCGAGTAAGTCACAGGCTTGGCTGGATAAAAAATATAAGGAGGAATTTGTCAGCTGGTTGTGACGTCGCTTGCTTGGAATAAAGTTGGGTAATCACCTGGATGCCTTAGCCAAGGGACCTTTGAGTACATATCTTAAGTACCAAGGGTATGAGATCAATGGATTCACATTTTACACACAAAAACAAGATGGAAAGAGCACATACCAAAATTGTGGTGTTCGTTTTGATGCTCACGACAAAAACGGCAACGTGCAGGCGACATACTATGGTTTCATAGAGGAGATATGGGAGCTAGCCTACGGTCCGTTGAAGGCAGCTCTTTTTTGTTGCCAGTGGGTCCGGCTCGAGAAAATCAACACTGACAGTGAAGGGTTTACTACCGTTGATCTCACTAAGACCGCAAACAGAGACGACCCATTCGTCCTTGCAAGAGATGTTATGTAAGTCTTCTATGCAAGGGACTAGAGGGGTTCCCCACCGGGAGTAAAGCTCGGTTCTCTACCAGTGGGTGTCTCGTGGCATTAGGCCAAAAATCTAGTAGGCATGAGTGGCTTACCTTGAATCAACTTGTGCTAAAGAACAAGGCTTGGGGAAAGAAAGGATTATATTGGACTCCTTTCTTGGTTCTCCATCTTCTTTCTCCTCTTTTCTCCACCCAATGGCCAGGGGAATGAACTCTCCTAGTTCATCCTTGCCATGGTGGTAGTGGAGCTGGTGGTGGTGATGAACTTGTCCTTTCCCTTCATCATTCTCCCTTCCCTTCCTCCTCATTGGTGCATTGATGAACTCAAGAGCTAGAGAGAGAAAGGGAGTTGGAGAGTGTACGAACTAAGTTTGAGGTTTCCAGGCAAGAATGGATTGCCAGCTCGTGCTGACTCGTGGGGCCACAAGCAAGGGGTGGCTGCTAGCTTAAGTTCTGCATGGACAGTTTCAGGTGGACTATATGTTTGAAAGCACTCTAGGCGACTACAGATGTGCACATATAGACCATTTATTAGATCAGACGGGTTGTCTGTCTAACTATAGCTAAGAAGTTATTTGCTCTAGCATAGTCTCATAGAAAGTTCGTTTAAGAACACATATTAAGATATTGATTCCACCGTCGTACAATCCCTGATTCCTCGACACTTGATATATACATATATCCTCATCACAAGGCCGACTTGTGGGGGAGCTTTGGGATATGACCTTGTTATTGTAGGCATATCACTGTCTTGTGTAAACTTTCTTTCAGAGTGAACTTCATGCCCAGAGCCTGTGGTCTTTTTGTACAAAACTTGTACGGTTTGACCTTTGGTGCATTTTCATCCTTACACCTAAATGGTGGACAAAAATAGGAGTAAGTAAAATATCACACACACATGTTTTTTTACAGATCAAAGGCTAAATTAAGTTGCTTTAGTGATCTTTTAACAAACTATGGGAGTTTGTTTACATTGTTTATAAGTCAAGAACGAATAGTCAATTAAACAATACAAGAAGCCATTTTAATTTTGTCTAGGCCGGAGTACTATACTTGCTGCATATGGATGACGATTTTTTAATATTCCTATATTGTTGTTTTAACTTCTGAAACACACCTTGAAGCATCATTATTTGTCTTACAAGATGATTCCAGCAAATTATCAACACAATATTATGTTGAAAATACTTTAATTTGGTACAAACATCTTATATCATTTCTTATAACTAACGTAAAGTACTAGGGCTGATGCTTTTGTGCCATGTTTTTTTGTTTTGTTTTTAAGAAGAGTCTATCTACCCAACAACCATGTGTTTTATGCAGTTTTAACACATGAATTTTTTTACACCATAGAATTAAGATCCAACAACTTCCATCCTCCTAGACAATCATAAGATCACAGATCTACAAATCCACATATCACAATAAACAATTTTTTTATGCAAGGACAAGAGGACAAGGTCATCACCACCTGCCCCGCGCTCGGGACCAGGAAGCTGCACCACCGTCATCTGCTCCGACAAGACTGGGACGCAGACCTGACACGACCACCGGCTTGCCCGCCGTTATTACCACCTGCCTCGCGCTAGGGACCAGGAAGCTACACCACCGTCATCTCCGACAAGACTAGGACGCAGACCTGACACGATCATGGCTTGGCAGACGAACGCAGGCAACGATACACAGCCTGTTCGTTTGGCTGTGGCTTGTCGTAAACGATCGTAAATTTCCAGCCGGAACAATATTTTTGTCTCACACAAACCAGCCAGCAGTACTTCTTCACGAACCAGCAACGATACGAACCAGCCAACCGAACAGGCTGACAATGGACTAAAAATCCATGTGTTTTTAGTGCTAAAACACACGTGTGTTATATAGCATTTCTGTTTAAGAATCATATGGATTTTCCACAAAAATAGTGCTACAAAGTAAACTCGTCGCCATTGCAAGGATATCTCAATATGTTTGAACTTGAAATAAGTAGTGTGGAGACTATAGAGAGAGAGAGAGAGATTTACTTAGCGGTGATCGGATACTGTGGGAAGAGCTCTCTCATCATTTGAATAAACTCCAACCGGTGCACCACTTCGCCAATGCAGAGGTAGCGTCCATGCACAGTGGGGGTTTTGTACACCAACACATGGGCACGCGCAACATCCTGCACATCGACAAACCCGGAGACAGCATTCGGGCACGCCTTCCTGGTGCCCTTCATGTAGGAGACAATGAGCATGTACATCGCCAGGTGCAGCACCGGCTGCAGCCACTACGCTAGATTTGCACATCACTGCTGGCCTCATCACTGTCGGATTTGTGAGAACCGGCAGTGACGTACTTTCCCTGCCGGTTATGAGCTTGAAAATGAAAAAATGATTGGGGCTGGGCTAAAACCGGCAGTGAAGGATCACATCACTGCCGGTTTGTGGCTTGAACCGGTAGTGTTTTGGCGGGCACTCATCACTGCCGGTTTAAACCAAGAGCCGACAGTGATTGGACACTATCACTGTCGGTTCTAGCCAAGAGCCAATGGTGATAAGCCTACAACACAAAAAGGCTACAGCCGTCCTCTTCTTCCTCCCCTCTTCCATCCCGAGAACAGAGGCGCGCTTTTGGGCCCTTCCCTCCATTGTTGCGGCTGCTCTTCACCATGAAGCTAGTGCTTGGATTTTAAAGAATGGCTTGATCTTTTTGCTTTAAGGTTAGTAACAAACATCCACTCCTTTGATTTTGTTGCTTAATTAGCTTCGTTTTGATGGCTACATTGCTTGATTCTCATTCTAGTTCTTTCTCCATTCTAGAGAGCACTTTTCCAATTGGACATTTGTGCAAGGCTCAAATTATGGTAAATCCATCATCCAAAAGGTTGGTGTCTATGAACACATTTAAATTCCTAGCTAATTATTCCATGGTGGTCAAGATCATCATTGTTAGTATGTGATGCTATATTTAGTTCTTAGAAGTAGAGTATAATAGTTGTTCTTCAATATTGTGCAATAATTGTTTTTACTACGATTTTCAATTTACAGGGCTGGAGCTACCAATTTCAATTTTTCAATAATTAGTGTACAATAATGTTTTCCAAAAATGGTACTTTCGAGCTACAATTGTTGTTCATGAAGCTCGATTTCTTATTAATTCTTTGTAATTACTGTCTCAGTATTTTTGTGTGCAGAGATGGATCGAGAGTGGATGCATCTGTCCTGAATGGACAAGCGGTACATGCATGGCGTCAGCCAGTTTATCACCGATGCCAAAGCCCATGCTGGGAATGGGAACCCTGTCTTCTACCCATGCAAAGATTGCAAGAATCATAGGAACTTTCGTCAAATTGAGTCTATACGATCACACTTGATTACCAGGGGGTTCATGCCAAACTATACGATATGGACTATGCATGGCGAGGTTGGTGTGAATGTTCTGTGGGAAAACGATGATGATGTGGACATACCTGACGTAGCCATCCACTATGCTGACGAGGAACCCGGTGTCAATACGGAACCTATGGCCACAGTTAATAATATGTTTAGGAACACGCTAGCTTGACGACACCGAGGATAACGATGGCATTTCTCAGCTGCTACGTAATGTAGAGACCGGATGTCTTAGTGAAAGATATCTGAGAAAGCTAGAGAAAATGAGACAAGATGGTAAAACACCATTGTATAGGAATTGTCCAATAAGCAAACTGGAAGCCGACATCATGCTGTTAGAGTTCAAATCGACAAATGGATTGAGCGATAAAGGCTTCGATCAGTTGTTAGCTATAATACAGAAAATGCTCCTAGAAAAAAAATGAGTTGCTAGAAAATACATACTTAGCCAAGAAATGATCTGCCCCATCGGCCTCGAGGTTGAAAAAATCCACGCGTGTTCCAATGATTGCATATTGTACCATGGAGAAAAATACAAAGACATGGACAAGTGCCCCAAGTATGAAACTCCATGGTATAAGGAAGGGCCGTCAGATGAGGGTACCAAGACCAGAGGAGGTCTCGTAAAGGTCGTTTGGTATTTCCCTATAGCTCCCTGGGTGCATAGGCTATTTGTATGTGCAAAGTTAGCCAAGCTGTTGCGCTGGCATGGCGAAGAGCGTAAGAAAGATACAATGATGAGGCACCCCGCCGATGGGCATGACTGAAGGACTGTCAATGCTATGTTCTATAAGGACATCGGTGGAGAGGTAAGGTACCTTTGGTTTGCTTTGAGCACAGATGGGATGAATCCTTTCGACTAGGTTAGAAGCAATCATAGCACCTGGCCAGTGACGCTCTATATATACAACCTTCCACCTTGGGTCTGTATGAAGCGGTCGTACATCCAGATACCACTACTGATCCAAGGGCCAAGACAGCCTAGGAATGACATCGATGTGTTTCTAGAACCAGTGATCGATGAACTAGTGGAGATGTTTGAAAAGGGTGTGCCGGATGTTTGGGACAAGTACAAAAATGGAACATGTCACGATCAAGGGAGTACTTATCGCTACAATCACCGACCTAACAGGTCGAGGTTCGTTGTCTAGAGAGAAGACAAAAGGCTATACTGGATGTGTCGAGTGCTTGGACGACATTGATGCGGTAAATCTGCCAAATAACTCAAAGATAGTTTATATGGGACACCGTAGGTTCCTACCTAAGGATCACCCTTACCGCAGGAACAGAAAAGATTTCAATGATACTATTGAGAAACGCTTAGCTCCAAAATATCGAGACAGGCCTACGATACTTCGAGAACTCAACAAACTGGAGGTTGTCCTTGGGAAGGGGGACAATGCAGTAGCAGTGCCTGATGGGAGCGTTTGGAAGAAAAAATCAGTTTTCTGGAACTACCTTACTGGCCATTTCTGAGTGTATACCACTGTCTTGATCCCATGCACATCATTAAAAACGTGTGCGCTAACACTCTTAATACCTTGATGGACATCAGGGGGACATCAAAGGATTCACTAGCCACACGTCTGGACATGCAACACTTGGGAATCAGGAAGGAGCTGTATCCCATGGAGCTAGAGAATGGCCAGTTTGAACTTCCAGTTGCGTCATAGACATTGAAGAAGGAAGAAAAGCGTGTGCTTATTTCTTTCTTCAATGAACTCAAAGTCCCAATGGGCTACTGTGTGAACCCGAAGAGGCTAGTGAACATGAGAGAACTCAAGTTCAACTATGGCCCTATGAAGGCCCATGACTGTCATGTCATTATGACTCAGCTACTCCCTATTGGCCTGCATGGTATCCTCCCCCCAAAGGTCCGCGCCCCAATCATAAAGCTTTGCTCGTTCTTCAACGCGATCTCAAAAAAGGTCATTGATGTGTCCACGTTAGAGCAGCTGCAGCAGGACATAGCCGAAACTCTCGTTAGGCTTGAGATGCATTTCCCGCCGACTTACTTTGATATCTCATTGCATCCGCTCATTCGTCTTGTTGACCAAATTAGAGCCCTTGACCCAATATACCTGCATCAGATGCTCTCTTTTGAAAGATTGATGAAAGTTTTCAGGAGGTATGTTAGGAACAGATTTAGGCCAGAAGGGGGCATGGTTGAAGGATGGTCAACAGAGGAGGCCATTGAGTTCTGCACATATTATCTGGACATCAAAAGGGTCAGAGTTCCAAAATCTCGTCATGAGGGAAGACTACATGGCAAAGGAATGGTCGGGGAGAAATCTGTTACAGTAGATGACTTTGTTTCTTTCAGACAGGCATAGTTCGCTATTCTCCAGCAAGCCGAGGGTGTGATGCCATACATTGACAAGCATAGGCAATCGCTGCAAACTATGTATCCGAGTAAGTCACAGGCTTGGCTGGATAAAAAATATAAGGAGGAATTTGTCAGCTGGTTGTGACGTCGCTTGCTTGGAATAAAGTTGGGTAATCACCTGGATGCCTTAGCCAAGGGACCTTTGAGTACATATCTTAAGTACCAAGGGTATGAGATCAATGGATTCACATTTTACACACAAAAACAAGATGGAAAGAGCACATACCAAAATTGTGGTGTTCGTTTTGATGCTCACGACAAAAACGGCAACGTGCAGGCGACATACTATGGTTTCATAGAGGAGATATGGGAGCTAGCCTACGGTCCGTTGAAGGCAGCTCTTTTTTGTTGCCAGTGGGTCCGGCTCGAGAAAATCAACACTGACAGTGAAGGGTTTACTACCGTTGATCTCACTAAGACCGCAAACAGAGACGACCCATTCGTCCTTGCAAGAGATGTTATGTAAGTCTTCTATGCAAGGGACAACAAGACAAAAGGAAGGCTAAAAGTAGTCCTAGAAGGGAAAAGAAAGATTGTCGGTGTCGATGGAGTGACGGACGAAGAAGACTACAGGGGCTATCAGGAAATGCCTACATTCGGGGCGAACGTACCCCTACCTATCCTTCAAGAGGGTGACAAATCTGCTTACGTACAAATTGATCACAATAAGGCCCTCATTGTTGATGCACATAAAGATAGTTAGATTATTGTTAACTATGTAATCATTATGCAAATGTTGTATCAGTAATTCGCACTGAATATTTAATTTATATTTTGTGCGCATCTCTACAATTTAATTATTGACTATGTAATCAAATATTAAGATGATGTTCACAAACACTATTATTTGATAATTATAGACCATTAATTCATTATCATAGAATTAAATAATCAAGACATAAATTTTTATGTTATTTTAGAATATAAACTAACTGCATTATTTCTATTAATAAATAAATAAAGAAAAGTAAACTAAGTGAACTCCCTATTCTAGCTCAGCGGTTAAGGCCACGCACTCTGTACTCTGAGACTCACACTCGAATCCCAGGCGGGCTAAACTTTTTTATATTTTTTACAAAAGGCTGCGATGGCAGGCTCCAAACCGACACTGTTTTTTTATATTTTTTTTACCTAAAGTTGGCTGCAGGGCCCTTCACTGCCGGTTTTGGGTTCAAAACCGGCAGTGATATCTTCTATCACAGTTGGTTGCTCAAACCGACACAGAAGGCCCAATTCAGTGTCGGTTTTTAAACTAAAACCGACAGTGATGTGTAGATGCTCCTCACATGCCAACAGTGCTTCCATGACCACAACCATTGGAACATTGCTCCCACCTACTCCGACAACTTTAGTTTAGAAATAAAAATGTACCACGACTGCTAGCCCCTATAAAATGGCTCTCGGCCAGGAGCTAGCCTCTCCATGCATGTTGATTTTAGCCAGGCCTTATCAGCCATGATATAATGTTTTCCTCTCACAACAAACCACAGATATCATTATGCATTGTAGTCCACCAAAATGGTGCACATATGAGGTACTAGAAGAATGCTACTGAAGATAGAGCAACACCGAAGATTGGAGATGCCACGAGGTTCATAGAGCCATCCGCTATGGTGCGCTCTAGACTGTATGTCCAGAGAGACCTGGTGTGCTCTGGGCAATTTCCCATCCCGAAGCGGCATTGGTTCATCGGTGCGGTGCCAAGCTGAATCTGATGTGCTCTGGACTGTACCGAGAAAAAGGCCATGTACAGCAGAGGCATGGATTCATCGATGCCACCTTGTTATCTCCAACCGGTATAGCTCGTAGACCACCTCGGTGCTATTGTTTGACCCTAGTTGGTGCTAGAAGAATGCTACTGAGGTGGTTAAATTATAATGTGTTGATACACATTGATGGTAACATTGACCTGTACGCAAATAGGTCTTTGTTATCGTATATGTAACTTATTTCTAATTTTTTTGTAATTTTTTTATGTATTTCATTACTATCTAAATAAATATATCGTTGTTGTTAAAACTTTCCCACTGTAGTATCTAAATAAATATATCCTTTACTTATATGCACATTCACTGTCGGTTCTATTTAGAAACCGGCACTGATAGTCACATTCACTGTCGGTTCTATTTAAAAACCGGTAGTGATATACACCTTCACCGTCGGTTCTATTTAAAAACCAGCAGTGATGTCCATGCCCCCTATATAAAACAAACTGCCAGCCACATACATCGATCCCACCCACCCACGAACTCTCTCAGTCTCATTTCTCACGTTTCACTCTCACTTCTCAAGACATCCACTCTCTCTCTCTACATGATTTGGTCATGGCTCCTGCATTTTTCAATGGTATTGATATGTTGTCTTCTCTAATATTCTATCTATATTCATTTGATCTATATTTATATTCATGTTTCTTTGCATTCTACATTTATATATATTCTTATTCCTTGCATTCGACCTATATTTAATTATGTTGCCATATTTTACTTGGAAGAATTTTTTGTGCATATATTTTAAGTTCATATTTTTTTGCATTTTATCGATCAGGTGGTATGAACAACGGACCTCCTCCACCACAAGAACCATGTTTCCACCCTGGCGATGAGCCATTCGCTCCTAACATGGCCATTCCACGGTTCCCTGTTCCAGCTATTGTATGAAATATTTTCCAACATCTTTTGTTTTTTTATGCTAACAAATAACTGTAATTAGTTTAATATCATTATTGCATGCATATATATGTCGCAGACTATATCCCCAATAGATTGGCTATGAACAGCACTTAGCTGGTTCTTTATCTCGGACATCGTTGAGAACACGACATTTAATACAAGTGGTCGGCTATGGACATGTGAACTCAGTTTTTTCATCCCTGTGAGGGGTTCAAATCATCGGAACCATATCCACAAGACCAAAATACCGAGCTCAGATATGATAAGCGCCCAATTAACTGTCGTGCGCATTTGTTTAGAGGCACTTCGACGTATTTGCTATGATGTGCCTGATTTCCCGCACTTCAAGGCACTTGCTTTGAATGCTGGTGATATCCCCGTCCCACAAGCAAGCGAATGGTTTGCGAGCTACAAACATGCAGATGTGGTAAAATGGTCACTTATACCTGAGTCGTGGTTATTTGTTGTTTAATATTATAATAACATTCTCTAATTTTTTTCTTTTTCTCCATATGTAGATTGCGCTACAGGATCTTACCTATGCTGCATGTGGCTTGTGGGCCGTTCTAGACCAAGCTACGGAGCAACTCAGGTACGATTGGGAGTTCTGCAATGGAAATCTCGACCAGCTTACTACAGAAGGATGCTAGTACTGCATAAGGATTACTAACAGGGGCAGTGGTCATTCAGTAGGTTACATCTATGGCCGACCATTCTTTCGGTATTATGAGGCACGAGAGAGTGCACTCATACGGGCATTGGACTTCATCGATACAAGCGGATACATAATCTGTGACATCAATTACCATATATGGCTACAGAGGTATGTTAGTGTGCGTGGCCCGATCGATCCCGGTAGTGATTTTGATGGTAATTAATGTTTATTTAGTAGGTTTTCAAGGTCGTAGTTTAATTGGATTCTAATTTTAATATGTACGGCTTTGTGTGTTTAATTATTGTCATGCATGTAATTCGTGTAATATTTGTTGGGCAACTAGAAATATACATTCCGGTGTCATATTTGTCTCAAAATTTTTCTCAGGCTTGCACGTGCCACGTGTGAAGTAAACACCAAGTTTGGGATTTTTCAGAGATGGTTTGCTACTTTCTGAGGTTTAATTGAATTTCCATGCGACGAGACCGTTTAATTATAGGTTGAACTGAGTCTACCCACGAAAAGATCCGGAATGGTGCCAAACTTTTACACAGTCTCTAATGTGCCCTAGGAATAAGAATTTTATGGAGGTGGATGAAAAAATCTATTGGGTCCAAGATGAAATTCACCCTCTTTTGTCTCATTGGGCACAGAGAAAAATATAATAAATAAAAAAATGATCATAAAAACCTAAGATCCTGTGTGGGGTCTTAATTTAGGTGTACAAGCTTGCCAAAAAAAATTCAAGCCATTTTGACATATGAATACATATGCTTCTATTTATTCAGTATGTAAAATAATTTTTAATATATATAAACATCACTGTCGGTTTCAATAAATCGACAGTGATGAGAAAAAACCGACAGTGATGCTTGTTATCACTGTCGGTTGATTTTGAAAACCGACAGTGATATATAAAAAATTAAAAAATAATTGTGCCAGCCCTCGTGTTTGAGCTCAGGTCTCGGACTACAGAGTTCAGACACTTAACCGCTGCGATAGTATAGGATGTGTGTTTGGTTTATTTATTTTGTCTTTTTTACCTTTACACCACTTAATAAATAATAAAATTATACCAAAAAAATTAGAGTGCCCGGGATTCGAACACGGGTATCAGGGGCTAAGTTGCGGGGTCTTAACCGTTGTGCCAGTAGGAGGTATTCGAATGGAGATGAAAAGATAATTTACTTATGCTATAACCGCTACACTAAAATCACTGTCGGTTTAAAGAATGGCGCGGCAGTGATGTACCTCCATCACTGCCAGAACACAGACATGCTGCAACACGGTATTTCTCAGCACCAAGGTGAAGATGATCAAATAAAGGATTCGACGACATGGTTTTTTGAGCACCAGTAAATTATTACATTGTCCTAAGACATAGATTAATCACTAGTGCTACTAATTATTGCCGGTGCTGCATACGTCGTCGTCCCCCTGCTGCCAGTGCTCCTCTTCGCGCTTCTTTCACTCAGCCCTGCGCCGGTGCCGTTCCGCATCCATCGCGAGACGCTGCTTGGTCTCCTGCTCCTAGCGGTGGCGGCGCTCCTCCTCCTCCTCGCGACGGCGCTCCTCCTCCTTGGAGATCTCAACGACGTGCTTCAGGATGCAGTCGTCGGTCTCCTTCTGTGTGATGGCATGGAGGTGCCGGTCCTCCTCCTCCTTCTGAGCCATCTCCAATGAGTTGAAGATGACCTCCTCCACCGAAAGAGGTTCCGGTTCCTCCTCCGATGCGGTCTCACAGTCTGGATCGTCCTCGAGGTTCACCTCGAGGTCTGATTCGGACGATGGCATCGGTGGAGGCGTTGGGGGGCGACGTGAGGACAACGGGTTCAGCATCGCCCATGTTGTCTTCAAGCGGTGAGGCATTGTGGCAGTGGGTGGTCGTCGAGGGCCAAAGCGAGGTGTGCGTGGGAAGGGTGTGCTTCGCTTTCTTGACACGCGGTGGTGCAATGGCGGCCGACTGCGTGCATGGTGGCCTAGCTTATATAGGTGTGTCTATGGGTGGAACTGATCATGGTGCAATAACTCCCACCCCTCGGAAGACGGAGCGCGCCTGTGTTGGGAACTCCATTGAACCGCCATTGCGCATGCGTTGGGAAGACAGAGCGCGCGTGCCTGCGTTTGGGAACCGGCGCGAGTAGCGTGGCCGGGGAGTAAACGCGGTGTCTCTTCGTGGGGAACTGAAGGGCCACGACCAGTCCAAGGACAACGTCTCTTCGTGGGGACTCCTCGGTAAACAGCGGCTCTTCAATCTTCATGGGAACCACGCGACCAGTGTGGCCGGGGAGTTGAAGGGCCTACGCGCAAAGCAGGGATAGATAATCACTCAAAGGAATAAATACCTTCAAACTCTCCGAAATCAGGTAATAGCTCAATGGTTTGTCCGCTGCTCTAGAACTTGTAGGCTTCGGTTCGAATCAGGGATGAAACATAATTTTTTTGCATTTTCTTTCAATTTATATTCCTGCATCACTGCCGGTTTAAAGAATGGACCGGCAGTGATGGGGGTACATCACTGCCGGTTCTAGTTAGAACCGGCAGTGATGAGATCTGGTATAAAAGGCCACCGTAGGTTGAAATTATCCAAATTTCAACCTCACGCCAACCGTTCCCCACACTCCTCTTCTTTGACGCCGACGCTCGTGCACCGCCCCACGCCAGAGCACCCGTCCACCGCCCCACGCGCCGCCGTTCCCAGCCCCGCGCTCCTCTTCTTCGATGCTGAGGCCCGTGCATCGCCCCACGCCGGAGCAACCGTCCACCGCTCCCCGCGCCGCCGTTCCCAACCCCGCGCTCCTCTTCTTCGACGCTGATGCCCGTGCACTGCCCCACGTGGGAGCACTCCCCACGCCGTCCACCGCCTGACGCCGGAGCACTGCCTAGGCCTTTTGGAGCGCTCGCGGACAGCTGCTTTACCACCCACACGGTGAGTGTGTGGCTCACTGCCCGCTAAGTGTTAGATGAAATGCCCGCTAAGTGTTCTGTTTGTGTAAGAGTTAGATAAGAATTTCTAGCTGATTTGTCCCACAACTGCTTACTTGAATCAGTAGAGGCTTTTCATTTACCAAGTACTACAACTTATTGTTTGATATGATAATTTACTTGCCATAATTTATGCTACTGCTACTTTATTGCAATGCTAGCATACAGTTTAATCATGAATGTCTAGTCTGTAGTGCCACCGATGCTCAATGTTTTTGGATGTGAGGATGGAGTATATATATTTTAGACCTATAGGACTAATTTTTTTAAAATAGTTTTAAAGATGAAGAATGTATGCAACTCTAATATTTTGATTGGGTCCTACTTTATTTGACTGGTCATGTTGGTTAATTACAATGACTTGCCTATTTTCTTTCTGTTGTAGAGGTTTTGCTTTGACCTTTCATCTAATATTTTCTTATATATACTACAAGAAATTATTTATTTCTTGTATAAGTTTTAGTATATTTTAAAAATAATTCTATTTTCAGAGACATGTTGTCACGGTCCTGGACCACCAAATTACACTATAGCAATATTTGATTGTTTGGGGATTCAATCTTAGGGGGAATGTATAGCATGCTTAAAAAATGCATCTATAGATGTTTGTTCTAGAAAAAAAGTTAAAAACAACTTTTAAAATTGGCTCGGCAGCAGCAGCAAGTATGATTACTAAACCACATTAATCTCCGAATAATAAACAATCCAATTATTGAGGTAAATTTTTATCATGTCAAGGATAAAGAACACTAAATAGAATTAGTTTGGCCATATAACTTGAATAATAACTCTTGTTCAGTGAGTTACCATTACCACTTACCGCATGCCTAATTTACTTAAATGTATAGGCAACCATGGCATGGTATGTAGTGCATGTTGGTCACATGCCTAGGATTTATCGAACCTAGGAAGATTGCTATGCTCAAGTCAATCGCTACCCTAGTAATTTGCATAAAAAATACAACACAGAAGCTGAAGCTTTGAGGGCCTACTATAGTCATCCGGCCTACCTTGCAAACCATGGGCAACTGGCCTACTATGGTCCAATGAATGCAAACTATGGCCATCCGCTGGCACTGGATATTGAAGAGAAGCCACCTGCCGGAGGTGTGAAGATTAGGAGAATTGCTCATTGGTCTTGGAAAGATGTCATGCTTTTATTTATGACTATGGTCATCGCTTTTCTTATTTGGAAGTTGATGTAGGCTTAGTTTCGTAGAAGAGTAGGTGGACTTTGTTGTATGTGGTCAATCAAACAATAAATTTGTTCTAGGTGAACATATGCTATTATTTGACTTTGTTGTATGTGGACTTATTATTAGACTTTGCATTAAACATATTATATATATATATATGAACATATGCTATTAGTAGTTGTCCATGGCCAAAACTAACCACGATTGTGTCACAACCATGACTAATCGTCGCCTGTTACCCTATCGCCGAAGAACTGATTGGCAACAAGAAGCGGTAGATATTGCTGGGACGGGAGAGCTACATGATCCGACAAACGGTGACGGTGTTAATCAAGTCGGTGAGAACGAGCAGCCATGGACCCCGTCCGGCTTGCTCAATCTAGGTAAAAATGACCAAGATGGCCAGGTAACTTTGGTATCATGTCACAATGTAGTCACACACACTAATCAATTGAGAGGGTCATAGCTTACATGGTGTCTCTAGCAGGAGCCTCCACCGGCCGAGGAGCCAGAGGGTTCGGGTAGCAGGAAGGCCAGATCCAAGCGAGGCGTGTCAAAGGTTCCTATTGGTAGGAATACACACTGGCACATTACTGAGTTCGATGAATTCGGGGGATCCACTCTCACCGCCTATAGCTTTGACCAAATACAAGACCATCCTCGGGTTACTTGTTAGGGACTTCATCCTGATTAAGTATAGGAAGTGGATTGGGAAAGATGATGACTGGTGGAGGGTTCCTGAAAGCGAGAAGGATTACATATGGGATGTTAAGATCCTAGAGTATTTCACTTTCTCAGCCGAGTATGATAGGGAGTTAGTCAAGAAAAAAGCAAAAGAAATCATGGGAACATGCTTCAAGAATTTTAAGGGGACATTGTACAAGAATTTTGTCCTCCAAAATAAAGAGCCAGATTTTGATGGTGGATAGTTTAGCAAGCAGAAGGACTTCTGGCAGGCTTTCAAGGAATACAGGTTATCCGAGGACTACTTAGAACTGAGCAGGAAGAATAAGGAGAATTCATAGAAAGCGACGAATCCTCATCATCTCGGCTCTCGTGGCTACGCCAAAAAGATGCCAGAATTTGAAGCAGAACTTCAAAAGATGGATCGCCTTGCTGAGGAAGGCGTTTAGGTTGAGACCGCCGATTGGGAGCCCAGATCGGTAATATACTGTATGGAGAGGAATGTACGGCACGCCGAGGACGGGAGCTTTAGCTCCTCAAATGTACCCATGAGTGAACTCATCCAGAGGATCTCCCAGGTAACTGAGGAGGTGAGGCAAGGGACTCGCACTTCTAATAGGGAGAAAGACATGCTCACCTAAGCACTCGGAACCAAGGAGCACCCTGGTCGCACTAGAGGAACTGGTGTTGTTCCTTGGAAACTAGCATTCCCCCAAGAATCTAACACTTACCGGAGCTGCTCGAGGGGTAGAGAGGAACATGAGGCAGAGTATTTGAGGTGACTAAAAGAGATGGAAGACAGAATGGAAGCACGGATTGAGGCGACCGTTGAAGCGCGAGTCGAGCAAATTTTACTGTCCAAGGGGTCAGCAGTACCACAAAACCCTACTCCTACTGCCTTTAGCCCACAGTTTAGGGGTCGCAACAGCTGTGGATCGACCCCGCTCGACGAAGAAGAGGTGAATGTGCCTCATCCGGTGGATGACATCACTAAACCTATTAATGTCAGGTTGTACATTCGTCAGGAATGGACAAAGGACAAGGTGGCGCTCGGCCAGGCCTAGCCTGTGGGAGACAGGACAATTAATGGCCGCCCAATTCCACTGGGGTATGCTCGCGTCACCATTGACAGAATACTTGATAAGAAGTATAACAAGATACCTATTGAGTACCCCGTAGCGGAAGACACGCCAAAACTTGGTCATAACAAGGGCTCTCAAGTGGCCTAGCGCAAGTGCTTCATTAAGCTTGACCACCAATTGTCCTCTGATGATGAGGACGACTACGAGTCTTCGCCCACCTACGATGATCACTCACCATCTCTCAACAGAGATCACTCCCCTCCTCATCCGGAGCCATCACCCCCGAGAAGATAGAGGTCTCCTTCTATTCCTCCTCGTCTGACTCCATCTTCATCAGCCCTAAGAAAAGAGACTCCTCCTCCTCCTCCTCCTCCTCCTCGTCTGACTTCATCTTCATCAGCGTCGGAAAAATAGAATTCTCGTCGTCATCCTCCTCCTCCTCCACCTCAGCCCAAAACAAGATCAAGGACATCCTCGTAGTCGCAGAAAAGGTCCTTGGATTCGGTCGCTAATGCTCCCAAAGTGGACCAACAGAAAAGAAAAAGGCCGTTCAGTGGCAGCGTTACCTCCTTGATGGAAGAAAAATTTATAGCACACATCAAGAAGGAAGATTATATTAGTTTCTTCAATCTCTGTGCCTCACTGCCTTCGTTTATGTTGAAGTCCGAATTCAAAAGGCAAACACAGAATAAATATGCTACAACAAGAGACAAAGAAATACACAATAAAGATTTAAGGAACATACAGAAGTACGTCGAAGACAACCCAGGATTAATCATGGAAGAGGCCACGACCATCTATTATGATGTACAAGGGACAGCAACACCAGCAATGAAGTATGTAAGGGGCAATTTTTTGGTTCACGATCATGAGTATAAAAATTTGACAACATATATGCGCCATTTACATGAATATTACATAGCTCAAGCAACAGAGATGGACAACTTTGGTTTTGAGGTTATTATCCGTTCGCCACATGTTTTCAATTATCCTAAAGAAGAGAAGTTCGATGTTGAGTGGGAGTGTTTGTTCCAGCTATACCAGAAACGCGATCTCGATGTTCAGCTATTGACGTTGTGGACTATGTAAGTACCCTACACGCACGATATTACAATTAACTACTCTCTCGATACATAAATTATTAACTTTTGAGCACTTTTCATGATTTTATGTAGGTGTATAGCAAAATTTTGCATTCTAAAAAGTAAATGGGATTACATAGGCTTCTTGAACCCATGCGAGTCAATAAGAGGACATGTCTAGACCTCTATGGATGTGATGTGGAAGACCTAAAACCGAGATTGATTGCTGTTTTTGACGAATTCACGATGAAGAAGAAAACCCACATACTTCTAGCCTACAACTGCGAGTATGTGTTCTCGACTTTTAATTTTATGCTTTTTTCGTTAAGATTATTCGATAATTAGGATTCTGTGATTGCAGCAACCATTTTGTCTTCATTTGTGTTAATCTTGCCAAAAATCTGCTCGAGGTGTGGGACTCAAAGAAAAAACCATTTCATCATCTGGATGCACTGGTGTCAGTGCTGAATTAGTAAGTGATCCTAATAACATATTATTTTCTAATCACACATACCCGCTTTCTAATGTTTCTCCTTTTAATGTTGCTCAGTGTCCGAAGAAGCCATATCGGTGGGAAGCCGGTCCCATTCAAGGTTGTCGAAATGGAGGGAAGTACCTATCACAGCCGGCGGGAAACAATGAATGCGGGTTTTATGTAATGTGGGCAATGCTTCGCTACATCGACGGGAAATCGGAAGAAGCCAATAAGTTGGTGTGTATAATCCCCATTTCATTTATGTCTGTTAATAATTCAACAAAATGATTTACTGTTCCTCTTTGGATATCATCTTTTTTGAACGATAGTGCAAAAAATTTAAGCACGATAGGCTGCTAGAGATGGAGATTGTCGCACTACAATCGGAGCTGTCAAAATTCATCTTAGCCGAGGTATTAAAAAAAGATGGACTATTTTCCATTGCACAATCCGTGAAGTACAAGGACCAGTATGGCCCAGAGCGGCTCGCCAGATTATTGTAAGAAGTCTGAGAATATTTCTTTTTTGTTTTGAGGGATCGAGATCTAGATATAACATTTGAACTGTAACTGTAACATTTGTAATGTTTAATATTTATGGACCTGTCATCTACGTAGCGTATATAAAGCGAAACCCGATCCCAAGAAAAAATATAAATTAAAATAAATTATAAAACAATAAAATGTGAATGGGCCATCACCACCTGTTAGCAACAAACCGGCAGTGTTGTCGTAACCATCACTGCCGGTTAGAGCCATGAACCAACAGTGTTGGACTGCTCAACACTGCCGGCTTGAGCCATGAACCGACATTGTTCTCTTGCTCGACACTGCCGGTTTGAGCCATGAACCAACAGTGTTGGACTGCTCAACACTGCCGGCTTGAGCCATGAACCGACAGTGTTCTCTTGCTCCGCACTGCCGGTTTGAGCCATGAACCGACAGTGTTGTCTTGATCAACACTGCCTACTTTAGCCATCAACCGACAGTGTTGGTTTGCTCAACACTGCCGGCTTGGGTCAAGAACCGACAGTGTTATCTTGATCAACACTGCCGGCTTGAGCCATAATCCGACAGTGTTGGCTTGATCTACACTGCCGGTTTGGGCAAGAACCGACACTCTTGAAGCAAACGTCACTGTCGGTGGGGACTACAAACCGGCAGTGTTATTCAACTAGACACTGTCGGGTGGAGCCACGAACCTACACTATTGTCTATAGATCAGTGTCGGTTTTTAAGAACCGACAGTGATGTCAACCCCACATCACTGTCGGTATGCCACTGTCGGTTCAAAATCCGGCAGTGAAGGGGGTTTTTGAACCGACAGTGATGTCTAGATCTGGAGTAGTGAGCATTTCACCTAGCGTGAACGCCGGCACGACCACCACCAGGTGTATCCCTCTCTTGGATGCCTCCTCCATGGCTGTTTTCTCAGCAACCGTCTTCGCGACGAAGTAATAGTTCTGTAATTCAACATGCATGTTCCGTTAACAGGATATATATATACACTTAGGGACGATGAAAGATCGATTAAAATTTCTGAATCAGTTATTCATCGTTAGGTCAGCGCTCTTAGACCTTTGTTTTTAAGCAGAATTCAAGGTCACTCCAGCAACTCTCATCCACAACCTGATCAGGACTCCTGTTTGGGTTCATATGGACAGCACCGTAGGATGAAGTGTACACCACGCGTTGCACTCCCATATCTGCAGCAGCGTTGATGCCATTCTTCGTTCCCTCAATAGCAGCAGCCATGAGTTCCTGCATGTTTCACATGATACAGGTACATACATATATACTTTGTGGCTTACGACATGGAAGACGCCCTCACAAAGTACTAGGCTGACGGTAGAATCGAACTAACAGGGTCGTTCTCTGACACCGGGCAGGCGACATGGAAGACGCCCTCACAAAGCCTAAATGCCGCAACGAGCGACTTGTAGTCCAACACATCAGCACGGCACACAGAGAGGCGTTCTTTGGCTCCGTCGTCCAGTGCATGCAGATGGGCATTCTTGCGGTCCTCTATACAAAAGGGGGGAAAACTGAGTCATTATCTGCGAGAGAAGCATATATACAAAATCCCACCGATAAATAAAATAAACTGAGTGGTCTCAGACTACGTACTCACCAGGGTTCCTTGCGGTGCCCCTCACGCGGTAGCCACGCTGGAGCAGCTCTTTGACGAGCGACGACCCAATGAAGCCTCCGGCTCCGGTCACGCACACCAGCGGCGGCTCGCCGGCCGGCGGAGCCATATGCTCGATCGATCGGTCCTCACCGTTGATTGCTGAGCCGTCGATCTATGTTTATTTGGTGCGCGCTAGCTCCGACACCGTCACAAGTGCTAGCTAGGCAGTGTGTTGTTTCTTTTCTGCTACTAGCCTACTACATATACAGCCTCTTTATTGGCTATCGTTTTGAGCAAGGAAAACGAGAGAAGGCTAGGTCCAACAATGTGATCCATGCCCTATCCGCTAAGCAGGACATGCACCACATGAACATAACGTTCTAAGCGAGTGTTCCTGTCATTATCTTGACGATTAGTAACGGGTCTTCATGTGCAACACATGAACCTAACCTACTAACAGTTGTAGTGGGACTAGAAGGATCCAACGGTTGTCCAGGCGTGCCGAAGCACCTGCACCACGAAATAATTGCCTCGTCTCGCTCTCATGTAGTTGTTTTTTTTCCTTTTTCATCAGTAGGAAAAATATCTTCCTTCAGCTTTACAGTTCTTCATTCATGTGTCGATTATACTGTAGTATACACTTGGAAAAGAGAAAGGAGGGAACAGACTCATGCAAAAATGGTTTCTAGAAGGATGTCTGTCATGTAGCAGTAGCAGTCATTAGAACCAATGTGATCGATCCATGACCTATCAATGCTAGTGAGAAATAATTTGCCTCATCTCGCTAGCACATCTACATATCCGTCGGCTGTCCAGACGTTCATGCCGAAGCACCTGCAAGGCTGCAAGACGAAATAAATTGCCTCATCTCGCTCCCATGTCGGCTCTGTTCGCTTCTCTTATGATCCGTCTTTTTGAGCTTGTTTTTTCAGCCAGAACAGTGTTTTTCTCTCACAACAAATCAGCCGGAACAGTGTTTCGGCTTGTTTTTTCAGCGAATTAGCGAACGGGGCCGTTGTTTCCCTTCTCGGAAATGCTTCCGGTAGTTGGTCCGTTCGTCTGGACGCTGGTTTCCTGGGCCCGTGAATGCTCCTGTTGGTGGTCCACGATGCCAAACGGCCGAACACCCGTATTCCCTTGTCCACATGCTTCCAATCAAATCAGCTCGTCCAGCCTACCATGTTCATAGCGCTGCGACCGCGCTCCAGCACCACCGCGCCATGGCTGCCCTCCACGCCGTCTGGGTGCCCACCGGCCATCCCATCCGCCCTCTATGTCATCATCGCCGTCGCGCAACTCCCACCTTTCCGTCGGTGCGCTGCCACCCAGCTTCGTGACCGCACCGTGACTGGGCTCCATCACGACCGCGCCACCTCAGTGTTCTCCACGGCGTCCGGGCACCCATCGGTCATCCCACGCGCCCTCTGTGTCGTCCATCGTGCCGCCCCCACCTTGCCCTCTACGCGCAGTGTGCCTGAAAGGTCCTAATGGCTAGAGGAGGGTGAATAGCCTATAAAAATTTCTACAACAACACTTATGCCAAGTGGTTAGACAATTATGAAGCGAAGCGAGTATTGCGCTAGCCTACCAAACTAGAGCTTTCAATCTCCCTCTTTTTGGTAATTGATGACATCCCTTTCACAAAGATAGGAAATAAAATTCATTTGAATCCATATTGCTTGCCCAATCATTATTACCATGTGTAAAGGATTTGGACAAGTTTCATGAAACTGAATTGGTAGCATTAGCTCTCCCAACATGTGTGCTAAGAGTTTGGATAGAAGCTTGCACATATGCATGGATTAGAGTTGTGGGAGAGTAATGTCTACCAAATGATGCTAAGATATAAGAGATGGACCTTTCAAGCGTGATACCAATCGGAGTGCACAAAATATACCATCATTAGCACCATGATTAGTTAGATAGGTCTTGCAAAATATAAACACTAGATACCTCGTGAGATCAAATTAGAAACAAGTCTCTAGTACCACTGGTGAAAACAAATGCAAGGCATATCTAACTATCATCCTATGCATGCTAGTTTTTCATTTCAACAATCAAACCTACAACTAGCATACACCACACAAGCATGGATATTGAATTTAAAATTTTGAGCCATGCAAGCAAACATATGAAATGCACATTCAAATGCATCAATAAAGTTTATGAGATTGCTCCCCCTACTTGTGTGCTTAAATTTAATTAATCTCTTACTTTATCATTTCTCTTTTCCTATGTTCAATTTCTCTCCCCCTATCTTTGTGAATTACTTCTCCTCCTTTGTCATCAATGACCATAAAGGTTCAATTTTAGATAGGTTAAGATTATCAATGTCAATCAATGGAGTGAGGATCATTTTTCCAAATTTGGTTCAATCTAGAACACTTGCGAAAGATATTTAACTCGGTTTGATCCAAGGACAAGCTTCTTCACACCTTGGTTCAAGGGTTCTCTTGACCATGTTGAATTAAATACTTATAGCTTATTTTCTAGATCAAACACTAGGTTCATAAGCCTACAAACATGTCATATGCTACCACTAGATCAAGTCAAGCATAGAAGCAATAGTGGTACCATAAAAGCATCAAATTCATTTGATTTTCATGAATGAGCCTATAAAACATGAGGAATGACTAGATACACTAAACAAGTCCTTATCAAAGAATGTATGCATGCCAATCAACTTATACCATGGATTGCTCGAAGGACAGGCATGTCATATAAGTGGGGGTGCATCAACACATATTTGAGAAATCCAATATGTTCAACTCATTCCTTAGCTTGCAAAACCTTTTCTCATCTAATTGCTTGGTGAATATATCGGCAAGTTGATCTTCGGTGCCTACACTCTCAATTGAAATGTCCCCTTTTTGTTGATGATCTCTTATGAATTGGTGGCATCCATCAATGTGCTTTGTTCTTATATATTGTCGGTGCGAAAAGTGACCAACAAGTAAATATTTGTAGTTTTGCCGTGCATTATGATCGGATATGGCCTAGCACTCAATGACAAAGGATTTATACTGGTTCAGGCAACATGCCCTACGTCCAGTTTTAGTTGGTCGGTGACTTTATTCCTGAGCCCAGGTGCTCAAAGTTTGCTGTGGGGTTACAAACGAGTAGGAATAAGAAGGGGGTGTTAAAGGCCTGGTCGGACTCTGAACCGAAGGGCCGAGAGTGACGGAAGCTCTAACGTTCGCTAAGTATTAGAGCGTATGCTCTGTGTAGCTTTAGAGTTCTAGAGCTATGGAGCTGTTTGAATGCTCAGGTTATCTAGAGCCAACCAGAGAGAGTCTGAACGACCGTCCCTGGTGGGAGAGAGCGCATCCCCTTTTATAGGTGAAGGGGATGGTCTTACAAGTTAGAGAGTAAGAGAGTGTACGTGTGCTACCTAGTCTTGTTGCTCACGCCATCGGGTACGAGACGATTGTCAGCGCCCACAATACTGTTCATGCCCAGATGCGTCTGATAGGTTTTACCGTGTTCGCTTGGTATGGTAAATGTTGGTGCCTACAATACTGTAGGACAAATGTCGGCGTCCACAGCACTGTTTGGGTTCTGACACGCCTGGAATGTTGCATAGTACCCGTCTGGCATGGCCTAGTGGCACTGTCCTACAGGTGTATAGGGTATGGCAGGATATGGTCCTTGGTATTGCGGTTGACTTGAGCACCTTGCCATATCTGCTCCGCCAAATCCTTTGGGTCCTTACCGAGCGAGCATCCCTGGTCGGTCGTTCCCAGTTGGCTCCAACCATGTCGGTCGGGGAAGAATCACGAGCAGAGGTCCAATGTTTCTCTGATCGAAAAAGGAGGTCGGAGTCGGACTATGTCCCCTCCTTGGCCAGGCCTTTCGGTCGGAGACCGGATCAATCTCCCGGCCAGTCGTTAGGTAACTAGGCCGGCCCGGGAGGCACGCGTTGTCGCTACGCCATCTGCTGGGCCGAGTTTTTGCTGGGAAGCAGGCCCATTGGGGATCCTGGGTTATGAACCCAACAGGAGCCCCTGAGCCATTTTTTGAAGGGGCTATTTAGACTCGTTTTATGAGAGCACCTGGTGGGTATAAGATCATGGGTCGCCGTCAAACAAGACAGAGCGCCAACCTAGGTGTCGGGCGCTGTCGAGGGGTCAGGCGAGGCAGAGTCACCAACCCAAGTGTCGGGCGCTGCTGAGGGGTTGGGCAAGGTGGAGTCGCCAACCCAAGTGTTGGACGTGGCCAAGGGGTCGGGCGAGGCAGAGTGTGTCGGACGCAGCCGAGGGGTCAGGCGAGGCAGAGCATGGACCTAGGTGTTAGGCACGGCTGAGGGGTTAGGTGAGGTAGAGCATGGACCTAGGTGTCGGGCGCGGCCGAGGTGTCAGGCGAGTCGGAGCGTGGACCTAGGTGTCAGGCGCGACCGAGAGGTCGGGCACAATGGAGCGTGGACCCAGGTGTCATGCGTGGCTGAGGGGTCAGGCGCGATGGAGCATGGACCCAGGTGTCGGATGCGGTCGTGGGGTCGGGCGAGGCGTAGCACGGACCCAGATGTTGGGCCCAGCCGATGGGTCGGGCAAGGTGGAGCATGGACCCAGATGTCAGGCATGGCCGAGGTGTCGAGCACAACGGAGCATGGTCCCAGGTGTCAGTATAGTTTCATGTGTTACCCCATCTGTGGTTTCCGCAATTGGAGGGGTTGAGCTAACATTGCTTGCCTCGACGGCTCTAGTGACGCGCTCGGTGAGCTCGCTAACGGGTATGTCCAAGTGGAATTTGGGTCCATCATTCGTAATGGGGTCGGCATGGTCCTCATGTGGCATTCCACTGCTCCTTAACCCGCCTCCTGGCAGATGCCCAAGCCATTCCAAAGACCGACTCAGGTGGCCCGCTGGCCTCCCCTCGATGGAGATTCTATGGGCATGGCTTGAGGTTAGGATTGAATGAGAAGGTCGAGATGACCCTGTCTGCTCCTAAGCATATTAGGCAAGGGCCATTGGGGCTCTTCTACATTTTCTCCCCTGGCTCTGTTTGACATGAGGTGGCATCGAGCCCTTCATGGGTCGGCCTTCAAACCTCGATCGGTTGTCGCTCATATTGAATGAGGCGACTACCGCTTCGTGACACAACACGAAGCCTTGTGATGCAACAATTGCATATGCAATGCTTGGATGTATGGGATGAATGTATGGATGAATGTATGGATGCATGCATGAGAATAGATGAATGGATGATCATGTACCTGAAAATAGGAAAGGGGTTTTTGGTAAAGTTACCTTGATGGCTTGAGTGATGGGTTCAGAGAGCTCTTTATCGGATATGTCCGAATAGAATCCAGGCCCATCATTCATGACAGAGTTAGTATAGCCTACATGGGGCATCCCACTGCTCCTTACCTATCTCTCGATAGCCGCCCGAGCCTCCAATCGACTCGGGTGACCCGTTGGTCTCTCCTCGATGGAGATCCCATTGGTGGGCCCTTCCAAACCCTACCAGGGAAGGTAGAGGGTCATTTGCGTGTAGTTGCACCTTGTTTCCCATGCCTAGGTTGTAGTAGTGGTGGGCCTTGCCCAAGCCATGTCCCATTAACTAGGTGACATTTCATTGGGCAGGGCGCGTACCATCAGCCAGGACGCATCCCACCGCACGCCTCCCCATATTAAGTAGCGGGAAGGGAGAGGGTTTTCCTCCCATTCCTTCACCTTTCTCCAACTGCTGCCTCTTCTCCTTCTTCCTTTTCGCCAAGCCGGTTCATGTGCCGCGGTAGTTTCTAGGAGAGAGGGAAAAGTGAGGGAGAGGAAAACTTATAGATCCGTTCGTGAATCCGAGGAGTGATGTCAAACTAGAGGCCATCCAACGCGGATGAGGAGGTGCTGGCCACCTTCGCTGAGAAGGGGCTGCTCCTGTCGAAGGAGGTGGCACATTGGAGGGCTCCTGGGCTAGGAGAAGTTGTTCCGCAACCCTAGGCCGATGAGGTCATCTCCTTCCTCGCTTTCCATGAGCACGGGCTTGGGTACCCCACGCACTGGTTCTTGCACGGGCTCCTCAACGAGTGGGACCTAGAGCTGTAGCACCTCAACCTGATTGGGGTGCTACACATCGCCATCTTTGTCACCGTTTGTGAGGCCTTCCATGGGATGGAGCCACACATGGACCTCTTCCGGTGGATCTTCAGCGGGCAAGCCCTGTCCGAGGGGAAGTCACCCAGACCACACCGGTTGGGGGATTCACTTTGTAGAAGAAGCCGAAGCCATCGCCCCCTACCCTGCGTACTCCCCCTATGACTCCAATCAGGAGTGGCATGGCTAGTGGTTCTATATCAGGAACCCAGTGGAGGCACCATTCCCGTTGTTCACCGAAAGAAGGCTGGAGAGGAGGGAAAGCTAGTCATGGGGTGCTGTCGGTTGGCAGAACAAGTTGGAGGTTATCGAGGCGGAGCTTCAGAAGCTTGTGTGTAACAAATCGGGTTTTTGGAGAAGCCAAAAATACGAACTTTTTAAAAATTTTGAGCCAATGTGTGAAGCATGTAGTTGCTAGGTCAAACTAAGGACAATTTATAAATAAATTGTTGCACTCATATAGAATTGCTTGTAGGAGCTTGCCGGAGTTCCTTATTTGGTTTAGGGTTTTTGGGTTGGAGAGCTGCATGCATCACCGTTGGTGGCTTTCATTGGCTCGTCGACTTCCTGCCTATCTTGACCAGCAGCCAGCCGAGCCCGACTCCCATCCTCTATCTTGGCCTAGCCTGGTAAGAACAACCGGCCTAGCGCAAGCAGCAGCGCACAGCCCAGCTTCCTTCCCTGCGTCTCGCGTACGCAGCACGGCACGAAGGAGCCGCCGCCGCTCTTCCCTTCACGTGCATGCTCCTGTACGGCTCTCGTCTCCGGGACCCGCGCGTCAGCCTCAAGTGGAGAAAAGAGGAAGCCGAGGACGCTGTTCCCTTTCGTCGCTCGACCATCAGCCTCGCCGTTTTCGTCTTTCTTTTACCTGCCCCGTTACCTCCTTTTCGTCCGAAGCGGAGCAGCTCGCCAGCCAAATGGCCGCGCCTCAGACGCCCCTTGCGCCCACGTCATCGGAACCCACGCCGCAAATTGCGGACGAGTGCCTCGACCGCACCTAGACCGGCGCCGCGACCCCTCTAGGGCCCTCCAGCAGCTTCCTGACCTCCTCACCTACCCTACCCGTCCCACGGATGGTGGCCGCGTGTCCATGAGCATGCGACCCCGATGATCGCCCTCGTCCCCTGGAAGCTCCCTGCTCTCGCGAACCCTAACGGACCACCTATAAGAGCCAGACCAAGCCCTCTCCCTCACCATCTCCCTCCTGTCCACCACCACAGAGCCCCTCCTTCCTCTCTGCCTTCTCCCCCATCCAAGGATGCCATGGCCAGGATGCCTTGGGGCCACGGCACCGCCATAGAGCTCTAGGTCTGCACCGAGCCCCACCGTTCTTTGCCACCGCGCTATGAGCACAATCACCGAGCAACCTCGCCATCAAGCCTGCAACGCCGGATGCGTCATCGAGCCACGTGACCACAAAAACTCCACGGCCTCGCCAAGCCACGTCGCACGGAGACCTCATAGCCATGGATCCGCGTCAAGCCCCGATGTCGACCCCACGTCGAGCCGCCATCCACCTCGTCTCCATCATGGCCTTCACAAGCGGACGGTGAGCCTCCTCTTACCCAAGGTCCTGCCTTTAGCTGCCATCGTCACTAACAGGCCTTCGCGTCGCTAAACCTAGCACCTTTGGTGCAGGAACGACCTCCTAGAGCCACCTCACCATGGAGCCCTCGACCGCGATGCCCTGATCCGAGCCACCACCGCACGATCTACCTACACCGAGAGCCCAACCTGCACTGAGTAATCTGATCTGCCTCCCACGAGCCCATCGGTGAGCCTCGAGTGCTCAAGCTCGTTACTTTAGCCGAGTTAGTCATCCTAAGCCTGTTCCAGGCCTTCGACACTGGCTCTGTTTGCCACATGCATAGTGCGACATCTTTGCTGCCGTTGGCCACCGATGGTTGCAGCTATTCACCAAGACACACACACAGCTAGCCACCGGCACCTAGTGCCTTGCCACCTATCGCACTAGCCATACACTTCATGGTCATCCGCCCACCACTGCCATGGCCGCAGCGGCGCCATCACGGCTCGACGCCATGGAGGCGTCTCGCACCTCGGTCGCACAGGCACAGCGCACCCACGCGCAAACACTGCAAAAGCCCAGACCCTTGCCTTCCCTAGTTGCCTACTTGCCTGACCGTCGGCCTTGTCTGTCATTTCAGCACATTCTCCATTAAGGTCCAGGGAACCGCCGTAGGGGACGCACGTGGCCGTGCTCTCACACGCGCCGCCGTGGTGCCTAGCACACGCACGCACCTACGTACACGGCCAAGGCCCTGCCTTGCCGGGCTGATGGCGCCCGGGAACACAGCCGCCACCATGTCCTGCCCACACACAGTCGTCGTGGCCGGAGCCACCCACGGCGCCGTCCCGTTCTGGCCGTCTAGCCCCTGTAGAGGTAGCAAAGCCACCAGATCCAAGTCCGCCCTGCCGTAGAACGTGGAAAGCCACCCCCTGACCCTGGGAACGCTGGTCGTGTCTGCCTCACCGGACCACCGCACGCTCCATGCTGCCTGCTCTGCCGCAGCCGTTCCGGCCATCTCCAGCCACCTCGTGTCGCGAGGATGCGCCGTCGAGCTTCACCGTGACCCAGCGCACCCTGTCGACTCACTGGATGGGGAGGAAGCCCTCGCCTTGCCCTGCTAACCACAGCCGCACAGTCACCAGGAGTTTTGTCCGTGTGTCCTCGCCAGTGGTGCGGACTCCGCCGCGCCGTTTGGCTCGACGCCGGTGAGTCCTTCGATTACCAGCAGGACCCCAATCGAACGAAAGGAACCTCTCCTTGCCCTGAATGGAGCTGCGACCACCTCGCCGTCGTCCGCCAGCGCCACCATGCCGCTATCCGTCAATGATGGCCATGCCGGTGCCCTACCGCCACCTTCCTGCCCTCGGTCGCACATGCCAGGGATGCTGTCGAGCCTCCCCGTAGCCTCTCTGGAGCCCACAACTGCCCTGCCGCCGTAGCTGTATCGCCCGTCACCACCGTCCCGCGCCACTGCTTCGCATGCACTGGCCACCGGAACCCTTGGCCTCGTCCTTAGTCCACCAACGCCCTCGCTGTGATCCCGCGAACCCGTAGAACCCATCTTAGCCTTGCGGTGCCGCCGCCTTGCGCTGGCGCAGCGAGCTCGCCGCCGGTGAGAGCCCTGCCGTGGGAGAACAGAGAAGGGGAAAAGAGGAACCTATCATGGCATTGCGAACCCATTCTACCGTGAGCCAGGAAAGAGAAACGAAGAAGTGGACTTGGTCCACCATGGACCCTGCCTTAGGTCCATGGACCAGCGCATCTTGGTCTACCGTGAGCCACGCTCACGCCCACAGCCTAGAACCGAGCCCGTATGGAGCCCAGATGAGCCACGTGGATGGCCTCCCCGCGCGACACGTGTTCGGGCCAGCCCGGCCCAAATCCAGCCCTGTCCAGGCCCGCCAAGGCCCAGTCGGGACCCAAACCGGATGACCGTTGACCGGTCAGCATTGACCGTTGACTAGGACCCACATGATAGTGACCCAAGAGCCCTCGGTCCCACCTATCAGTAGCCTGATGACGTAGATGACGCCATGCTAATGTCAGCGGGACCCACCTGTCATTCATGATCTATGCCTATCTAAATCCACATATGCCATGCCCTTATGCAGGTTCCCTCGTTGCTACGGAGATGTGCTACTCCATTCGTGTGGTCGTGTCTTGGCTCTTATGTTGGGTTGTCGGGATTCTTGTTCTTATGTTATGTTTGTTGCCTAAGGACCTGTGCCTTCAAGCCGGTCGAGGGATCGTACCTTGTTCGACCATTTCGGTCGTGAGTTCGCCCCACCGTGGCCAGTAATGGCGAGCATAACTCGCTCCCTTGCTTTTAGTTGTCTCCGACGTACTACAATTATTAGTAATCCGATTCAGGCCCTAGGACCTGGCCATTGTGGACTGAACATTGGTGCAGATATCACCCGCACACAATGAGCCCTTTGTGGCCTAACTTAGTGGACGAGTCGGGATATGATGATTGTAGAAGACGGATGCCAACTCGTGTAGGATAAGCTCTTGGCCGCGAGTTCGCCTCGCCATGACCATGGGGCTACGCCACTCTTTTGCTTTTACTTGCCTCTTCGTGCTCAAACCCCCGTATGCTTGTACCTTGTATGACCATCGCATTTCTTTGATTCCCGCGGTGACAACCGCACCGCTATGAATTAGAGAGATGTCTTAGTGCCAGTGCACCTAAGTCGGGTACCCTACGAGTGGTTTGCGCACTTGGTGTTTGTCGCTTCCTTCCAATGCCCGTCTTTCGTCGTGGCGTGAGTGTTGGAAGAAGTAGACCTTGTCCCTTGTTGTTCTTGCTTTTGTTGCACCGTTAGCCCGCTCTGTTCGATTCCGTCTTGCCCATGACGATTGGATCAAAGACCGGACTATTCCCTTTGGGTTAGCGAAGCTATGGTCTATGACGTACCTCGGACCCGTGCGTGTCGACCTGATCGACCGTCTAAAACCATCTTTCCCGAAGATGTGTCTGAGAACATGACATGGATGTGCCTAGCTAACCCCCGCATCTTTTGCATGTTGAGCAACTCTCTTCTCGGCTCCCGACTGTTATTGTGTCGTGTGGATCGAGGGGAAACGTTGATGTCCAATCTCTTTGCGCTACCACTTTCTACCATAGCGGGCTGAGCCAAAGTACGTTGGAGCCAAGTTACAATAGTGTTAATCGTTCTTGTTTGCTACTCGTGTCTAGTTGTGACTTGCGGGATAAGGCTATAAGAGCCGAACCCCAGTCGTTCTTCTTTCTTGGGGCCCGACTTCCAATCCCCTGTCAATTCAATGATACCGGATCGAAAGATCGTGAGCCGTGGTGTTTGCTCTGGATAAGCTCTGGCTTAAACCGTTTATCGTAAAGCCATACTGGCTTGGCCATGACTTAAGCTTGTGCTTAGCATACCACCACTCAGTGTTTCTTTGGCCCATGGATCGGACATCAGCCTGAGAGGGCCAAGTCAATTCCTCTTTGTGTTCCTTTTGGGTCTTGTCGCCTTTTTGGAACATTGTTTGTTCTCTTGCCTTGAGTGTGTTTTGGAGATAATTGCCATGAGGACAACGTTGGATCGGAACCCGATGGAGAAGGAGAACGTGATCGACGATAGGACCCTAGGAAGAGGAGACCTTGCTGATCGACTACATCAACTAACAAAGATTTGTACCACTACTACCTCGAACATCGCAGGTGTCATGGCAGCACCCTCTTTTAGAGAATCCTATTAGACATTGCATAATATCTAGAACTGCTAGCGCTTTATAACTATTCCTTTACTAGTACTTTGATGCATGCTACTACCTGAAGCCATTATTACCCTGATGCAACCCACTCTACCACAGTCACCCTGCCTTTGCGCATTCGCTCGCTTATATATGCTTACTTGCTTACTTGCTTGCATATTACACCACTATACTTATTATTAACTCCACTTCGCATTACATCGGGGATGTGATGCTGGTGGTGAACCCCCTGGGAAGGGTTAGGCTATGGGTGCCGGACTTGGTGGTGTGTGAGCGTGCTGCGTGTGTCTTGGGTGCGTGGAGAGTGAGGGTTGTGTCGACCGAGCTAGAATAACAACAAGCCTAAGGGCGAGTCTTGCCATGTGGTGCTACCTGGGCACTTGGATATGGAATACCTGTGGCGGGTAAATGGTAATTGGAGGTGGCCTTGGGTGTGAACCTCGGAGAGGTGGAGCCTAGGGTAGAGGTGTTGTGGTGGCACGTAAAATGGAAACCCTGATGAAGACATTTTGGCTTGGTCAATCCCTAAGGACTTACTAGTACTCAGACTCACAGGGAATCCTCTACATCCCACTTCGCCCTATATGGTGCGGGATGGTCAGGACTACTTGGTAGAAGCGAATGCCACTACTGCTAGGCGAATGTGTGCAAGGAGGTACGGGGCACACGGTTTTCCCCCACACCCTTCCGAGACTTCAGGAGGCCTTGTGGACCCGGCTCTTGACATCCGGTAGGGCCCCTGGCTCTATCTACGACTCACAATATTAGCCATCCTAGACTAGACTTGGGATGTTCCAGGGCTGAGAGGTAGGGTGGCATTGTTCTAGGCTAGCAAGCGGCCGGAATCTGCCTAGATAGGGCACCATCGAGGATGGCTATCTTGTGGGTATATAAAACCTCTGTAGAGTGTTGGTTGATCGATCGATACATATGTCGACTTGTCGGCTATGGACCTTTCCTGGGTTTCGCTTAAACTAGATAGGAGACGAGTCCTTCTTTCCTCCCTCTAGGGTTAGGGGTATTTTCCGGTCATGAGCCTTGGGGGCTGCGGGCCGTTGAGATAAGGCCGAGAGGGAGTTGGCCTGTCGACCTGAGTGTATGAGATGAGGTGAGGTGTGGTGGTGTGGAGATGGTTTGGGATGATTGGTTGATGGATGGATATGGATGGTGTGGTGGTGAATGTGTTAAAAATTGGATATTACTATTATATTACTAATGTTATTTACTTCTCATGCGCTAAGGATGCAAACCACAGCCAAATATTAGGATCGCCAGATCCCTTGTTTATCTTTTTCCACTAAAGCTCATCGGTGCTGACCATGGCCTGCACACATCTGGCAGTGTGTAGATTTCCTGCTTCTTAGAGATGCTGACTTTAGAAGGATTAGAAGATCTCATGCCTATGCTCAAGTTTGGTTCAAAGATGGAATCTACGCTGCACTACGCCAACTTTGATGATGCCCGTGAAGGAGGAGCCTTCACTCGATAGACTTCCGCTAGATTAACTCTGTAATAGGTGTGTTCCCCAGTGATGTAATATCTTGTATTCTTGTAATCTTACGGTGTATGATTGTGACATCGACTGAAATATGATAATATGATGGAATCAGTTCTTGGTTCTATCATATTAAAATTCATTCTGTGGATTTTCTCTTTGAGGAAAATTGAGGATGTTTCATTGTGCAGCATTGCCTCAATGGGTTGCGGGTCTTCTACACCTTCTTCTATCATCGGGTAGCCCCATTGGTGGAAAGAACGCGACCGATGTGGGAATACATCAGCCCAACGGATCTCGACCGCGCGTCGCCGGAGGAGTTGCCAAAGGACAAAGTCTGGAGTCAACTCAATCAGGTGCTGTAGCTGAGGGATAAAGACACCCTTGAAGGAAAGACTGGACCTCTCCATGCCACGAAGCTATCCATTCTAGTATGCTTCCCTCTTCTTTTCCCATGACCTTTTCCTTCTTGCTCATCTTGTTTTGACTGATTTTGAGTTGCCCATTTCATAGGGACTCCCGGGTTATAAATCCCAGCCACACCTTTCGAGGGGGCCAGAGGGCATAGCTCAGCAAGCTGCCTAGAAGGAGGTGGTGCTTGCCAAGAGGAAGAAGAGAGCTAAGAAGGCCTAGAGGAGGTTCGAAAAGGAGAAGGAAATCAGCTAGTGGGTCCAGGGGGGCAAGAGCCGGAGCGACGTGGAGGCAGAGCTTGAGTCGGAGGAGCCCACGAAGATGGGTGGCGACACGAGTGCCTCTGAGGACGAAGGAGATAGGGGCACTATCATGACCTCGGTGGAGTGCCATGAGCCTACGACCACATCCGTCTATGGTGGACATGATACAGAGATGCGCGGTGATGTTCCTAAGTTAAGGAAGCACGCCGTGAGCGAAGACACCACCATTGAATGAAAGGCAAAGCGGGTGCGATCGCCACGTCCTTCGGAGGTGTCGTTGGCTCCGCACTCCCCTGCTCCGAGTGTGGTGGAGCACACCGGCCGGTCGAAGGAACGTGTTCATTCCCCTGCATCTTTGGGGTCGACGCATGTGCGCGACCCCCAATGGGGGGATGTTCCACCAGTGGCTCCGGTGGTTCCACCACAAGTTGGCGGTAACGACCATTCACGAGCCAATAGGGGACCGGCCAGGTTGGCTCCTGCCTCGGTCAATGCGAGGGGGCGTGGGTTGCGACCCGCGAGCGGTCCTCATCTAGTTGGCCCACCGTCAGCGAGTCGGGGCTTCAAGGCTCTGCCGCTTTTATCTAGGTAGGCATTCTTGCTCCCTCCTGTTCTCATAGTAGAGTTTTTTTAGTGTGACTAACCCATGCTTGTTTGATAGCAGCCAAGGGCTAATGGGACTAGGAATCACCCCGCCTCCTGTGCGGGAGGAGTGGAGACCCAGCCAGCAGCGGGTCACGATGAGCGGTGGAGGAAGCAGGTTGGTGGCGACGCGACCTTCCTTACTAGGGGTTGCATCTTCCTGGCCAGTTGTGAGCACAATGGTAGCGGCTGTGGCGGTGATGGTGGCAATCCCTATGGTGATGGTGGAGGTTGGGTCAGAGGTGACCCTAGCGATCCCTCCCTTAATAGCTATAGAGGAGGAGAGGAGGGAAATCAGGCTCCCTACCTCGCTAGGTGGTGGAGCGCACGGTTTGCCCTCCTGGTCAGAGCTAGAGGGGTTGGGAGGAGAGGTGGCTAGGCCAAAGGTAGAACATCTGCTGGTGAGACGTGAAGTCTAGGTGGTGGAGATCCCCTACTCTAACAAGGCAGACACTGGGGTGGAGCTGCCAGCCATCCCGCCGTCGTGGGAGTTGGTGATGATCCGGTCATCGCATGACACTACGATGGCTAGATCTTCTAGCGGGTCGAAGGCGACCCATGAGCTAGTATGGCCTTGACCCAGTGAGCTGGGAAAGGCCCAATTCATCCTTCGTGATGAGGAGGAAGTGAGGCTCTGGCACTTGCTCAGAGAGAGAGGACTGTCGATGGAGTCTGATCTTGCCCATACTAAGGCGAGGCTCAAGGAGGCTCCGAAAAGGGTTGAGCTCGTCCATCAGGCCATGACAATTGACCTGCCAGCCATCACTGAGATAAGTTCTCTATGTTTTTGGTGTTGTCCTTAACTCCTTGGCCTTTCAATGATCGTCTTAGCATGTCTGCTTCTTGCTTCATAGGATTTAGAGGCGATGTCGATCCGTAAGTTCTGATTTCTTTAGGAGGAGCACGGTCGGATGGATCAGGAAGCAGCGGCATCGAGGTGGGTTGACAATCTCAGGCACTAGCTAGAATTCGCCCACCACGAGTCCCAAGACTAGGTGACCGAGGTGACGAGAGCACAGGCGGCAGAACAACGTGCAGTTGAGTGGGCGACTGCTGCGGAGCGGGAACTAGACTCGGCGAAGGTCCACTTGGCGGAGACCGAGGTGGCACTTCAGAAGTCTTTGGAGGCTCTAGAGGCATAATAGAAGGCTCGATCAGATGTTGAACAAGAAGTGGTCGCGCTCTGAGGGTAGGTGCTTGGGGCAGAGGAGTCAAACGCTCGACTACTCAAGAAAGTGACCCAGCAAGAGGAAGGACTCTCCATCCTTGAAAGTGTCTACCTTGGTATGTATCTATTCCACCTTCGGTAAATGCCTTGATTTTTTCTCTCCTTTGCTTCTGAATTTGTCACCTTTTTCTAGAACTAGGTGGAAAGATCGGCTCTCTGGAGTAGGAGATGGAGATGGCCAAAATGGTGGTTGGTTGGGGCATGGAGGCGCTAGCCCAGTCCCTTAAGGAGCGACACGCTCTCGAGGGAGAACTCGACCAGATTCACAACGTCGCCCAGGTGGCTGTCTCTGAGGTGTTCGGGTTGGGATCGAGCACTAGTATGCCCGCCGTCCAGCTGGCAAAGGTCCTAAATGAAGTTCAGGCGCTTATCTCCGATGACATGTTCTATGGGACGTCAGGGTTGTTGACCTCAGTGGTGACCCATCACCCCGATCTGGACTTCACCACCATCTGCAGAGGGTATGCCGATGGGTGGACCACAGATGAAATCCATGCGCTGGGGGAGAGCTTGGTGCCATATGCTCAGATGGTTGCCGAGCAAGTCTCCGCGCAGTGGGTGATGGAGGCTCGCCGTTTGAGCATGGCTGAAGACGTGCGCCGAGAAGATGTCATCCAGCCTGTGGAAGGAGTGGAGACTGGGTCAAAAGTGAGCATCATCCCACCTCCGACCGAGCTGAACGTCGTCTCGATCAGGAGCGAGCTGCCTTCGTTCTCGTCGATCGTGCCGTCAGCCGATGCCATCGGGCGGCCATAATATAGTTTAGAGTAGAAATAGCCAGTAGATGTAAATGAATGAGTTCGTGGGGAAGCCCCTGTGTGAACAGTTTTACACTTATGACTATTTTGAGTTCGTTTTTGTGATGAAATCACTCGTGAGGGGAAGCTTGTCCCATCCACCTTTGCTTTTGCCCTAGCGTAGCTTTGTTTCTTGTCCTTTCTTTTTCGCACATGCCCGTTGACCTGTAGGCTGCAACCTTAAGAACCCAGACATGGTCCGCGAGGCTCAGCTGCTCATAATCATAGGTCATGGTAGGGTGTGATCGGTCAGGAGGTTAAAACACAAGTTACGTAGGGTAATCAAAAGGAACGGAATGCCCTTTCATTTGGGCGACGTCCTTTTATTTGGGCGAAAAAGTATTACTATATGATAGTATAAAAAGGAGGGTGGTATCGCACCCCCATGGAGCCCCCGAGCGACCTAGGCCAAGAGTGCTCGGGCTGGGATGTTGTAGGAGCAAACGTTGAATGGAAGAAAAATGTAAGACCGAGCTTTAGGGGAAGAAATGATGTAACTATTCGATGTTCCATGTGTTGGTGAGAACATTGTCGTCATCGTCCTTCAGCTGATAGGCACCCGGTCGGATCACCTTGATCACCGTGTAGGGTTCTTCCCATGGTGGAGAGAGTTTGTGTTTCTCTTTGGTTGACTGGGTTCTCCAAATCACGAGATCACCGACCTCGAGAATCCTCCCCCTGATTTTTTTCATGGTACCTATGGAGAGTTTGTTGGTAGCGAGCAGAGCGGATGACGGTCATCTCATGAGCCTCCTTGAGCAGGTTGACCGCATCCTACTGAGCCTCTATGGCTCATTCTGGGTCAAAAGCCATCACTCTTGGGGCATCGTGATCGAGGTCAGTGGGCAACACTACTTTAGCTCCATAGGCCAAGAAGAAAGGTGTGAACCCCGTGGATCGGTTCAGGGTTGTTCTCAGGCTCCAGAGAATTGCTGGGACCTCTGTGACCCGTCGCTCGGCGTACTTATTAAGTCAGTGGAAGATGTAGGGCTTGAGTCCTTGGAGGACCATGCCATTGGCCCGCTTGACCTAACCATTAGTACACAGATTTCTGACCAAGGCCCAATCAATCCTGATGCCGTATCCATCATAGAAGTCTAGGAACTTCTCCCTGGTGAAGTTTGTTCCGTGGTCGGTGATGATACAATTTGGAACACCAAACCGATAGATGATGTTGAGGAAGAATTTGACCACCTCCTCCAAGTAGATGTTGGTGATGGGCTTCGCCTCTATCCACTTGGTAAACTTGTCCACCGCTATGAGCAGGTGAGTGAAGCCGCCTGGGGCCTTTTTGAGGGGTCTGACCATGTTGAGGCCCTAGACTACGAATGGCTAGGTGATAGGGATGGTTTGAAGCTCCTGCATTGGCAAATGAGTTACCGAGCGTAGAACTAGCATCCCTCACACCTACAGATGACCTCCTCTGCATCTCATACTACGATGGGATAGAAAAACCTTGGTGGAAAGCTTTTTTGACCAGTGACCTTGGGGCCGCATGGTGTCCATAGATTTCAACATGGACTTCGAGGAGAAGTTGTTTCCCTTGGTCAGCCGAGATGCACCTCATGAGTACTCCCGATGGGCTCTGCTTGTAAAGTTTGTCATCAATGGTGACGAACGTCTTGGCATGTTGAGCGATTCATCACGCTTTAGTCCTTTCCAACAGGAGAACCTCCTCAAGGAGGTAGGTGAGCAGTGGTGCTCTCCAGTCGACTGGATCGAGCGCCATTATGGTGATGTCAGTGGGCAATGTTGCCATAAAGGTGCTCGGATCGGAGCCCCCGAGCACTTGGTCAGGGTTGGGATGCACCAGGAGGTTAGAGCCCCCAGGTGCTAGATTGGTGTCGGAGTGGGTCTAGATCGAATCCTCTAGAACGCAGGTAGATAGCTCATGGAGGTCGTTGATGAAGACCCCATCTAGAGACAGAACCTGCCTGGCAGCCAATTTTGCGAGGAAATCAGCGGCATCATTGTCCTTTTGGGGACATGATGCAGTTTAATCCCTTGGAACTTGTCCTCAAGCTTGTGCACAGCCTAGCAGTATGCTGCCATGAGAGGGCTTTTGCAAGAGGACTCCTTCATGACTTGGTCGACGACCAACTCGTAGTCACCGCAGACATATAGCCTTGTGGCGCCGAGCTCGACAGCGATGCAGAGTCCGTTGATGAGGGCCTCATACTCCACATTGTTGTTTGAGGCCGAAAAATGAAGATGGATCGCACAGCGAAGCCTGCTCCCATTCAGAGAGATCAGAACCACTCTAGCCCTTGAGCCGGGCACCATGACTGACCTGTCAAAGTACATTGTCTAGTACTCGTGGGTGATGTCTGGGGTTGGGAGCTAGACTTCCATCCATTTGGCGATGAAGTCAGTGAGAGCCTGACATTTAATAGCAGTGCGGGGGATATACTTGATGTCATGGCCCATGAGCTCGAGAGCCCACTTGGAGATCCGACCCGCGGTGTTGCAGTTGTGAACAATGTCTCTGAGCGGGTATGAGGTGACGACCATGACTTCGTGGTCAGTGAAGTAGTGCGGGAGCTTCTGGGTCACCATCAGTACAGCGTACAGAAGCTTCTGCACCTAGTGGTATCGATCCTTGGCCTCGGTAAGTACCTCACTAACGAAGTACACCGATCATTGAACCTTTAGGGCGCATCCTGGCTCCTCCCTTTTGACGACAAGGGCGGCGCTCACAACGTGGTTGTTAGTCGTGATGTAGAGGAGGAGGGGTTCTCCCTGTTAGGGAGCGATGAGGATTGGGGCAGATGTTAGTGATGCTTTGAGGCTCTCCAAAGCCTGTTGTGCCTCCTTAGTCCAGACGAATGCATCTATCTTCTTGAGAAGTTTATAGAGAGGCATCCCCCGCACACCTAGTCGGGAGATGAACTGACTTAGGGTGGCCAAATAGCCGGTGAGACTCTTTATGCCCTTGACATTGCGTATAGGGCCCATGTTGGAGATGACTATGATTTTTTTAGGGTTGGCTTCGATGCCGTGTTTGAACATGATGTATCCAAGTAGCTTTGCCTTTGGAACCCCAAAAACACATTTTTTGGGATTCAATTTGATGATGAACCTTCGGAGGTTCACGAATGTTGTGGCCAAGTTTGCGATCAGGTCGCTGGCTTGAGCCATTTTCACCACTATGTCATCTACATAGATGGTGATTGTTGGTTTTGGCCACTCGACCTGGTCAGGCTGGTCAGGAGGGTTGATTTGGTCGGCAAAGCACCACTGCATGCACCATTGAAAGGTGGCGCCAATGTTCTTCAGACCGAAAGGCATGGTTATGTAATAGTACGAACCATACGGGGTTATGAATGAAGTCGCAACCTGGTCGAACTCTTTCATCATGATCTTGTGGTAGCCATAGTAGGCATCTAGAAAGGAGAGGATTTCGTATCCTGAGGTGGAGTCGATTATCTGGTCTATGTGTGGCAAAGGAAAATGGTCCTTTAGTCATGCCTTGTTGAGGCTAGTATAATCAACACACATTCTCCATTTCCCAGTCTTCTTTTTAACAAGAATGGGATTAGCGAGCCAGTCGGAGTGGTATACCTCTTTGATGAATTTGGCTACCAAGAGTTTGGTGATCTCCTCGCCTATGGCCCTGCGCCTCTCATCGTCAAAGCGGCACAGGCGTTGCTTGGTGGGCTTTGAGCCTAGGACAAGGCATAGTACATGCTCAGCGACCTCCCTTGGTATGCCTGGCATGTCAGAAGGTTTCCACACGAAGACATCATGATTGGCATGTAGGAAGTTAGTGAGCTCGCTCTCCTATTTGGCTAAGAGCTTAGTCCCGATCCGCACCATCTTGGTCAGGTCAGCGGGGTCGATCCCCACCGCCTTGGTTTCCTCCATCGGGTGGAAGGCACTCGAGGAGGTCGGCTTGTTGCAGTCTAGGACTACTGGAGTCGATGAATTCCCAAGCTTCGGGAGCTCAGTGGAGTTGATGACGGCCATGGCAATCTTGTAATGCTCACGGTCGCACGTGTAGGTGTGCGAAAAGGTGCTACCCACAGTGATGACACCGTTCGGTCCTGGCATCTTCAACTTGAGGTAGGTGTAGTTGGAGATCACCATGAATGTGGCATAGCATGGCCACCCCAAGATGGCGTGGTAGGATCCTGGAAAGTCCACCACCTCGAAGGTGAGGACCTTTGAGCGGAAGTTGGCTCGAAAGCCAAACATGACGGGCAGGTTGATCTGCCCGAGCGGGTACACCTGAGCCCCTAGGATCATGCCGTGGAAGGGAGAGCTCACAGGTCATAACTCCTACTAGGAGATGCGCATGGCGTTGAGGGTGTCGATGTAGAGAATGTTGAGGCCGCTACGTCCGTCCATCGGCACCTTGGTGAGGCGCTTCTTGTGAATGATGGGGTCGATGACAAGTAGGTAGCAACCTAGTCAAGCAATGTGGGAAGGATGGTCCCTCTAATCAAAAGTGATCGAGGAGTTCGACCAGCTAAGGAAAGAGGGGATGGCCGTCTCGGCAGCACATGCCTCTCTATAGCGTACCTTTTGCTGGCACTTAGAGTGGATGGCATCAGATCCCCTAAAGATCATGAGGCATTCCTTGGGGTCAGGGAAGCTGTCATCATCCCTGCCCGCCATGCCTCCTTTCTTGGTCGTTGCCTCCTTGCCCTTTCCTTCCTTCGGCTTGCCGGTGTGTCGTAGAAAAGTGCTTGAGGAGCTCGCAGTCCTTGTAGACGTGCTTGACGAGGTAAGCATGGTTGGTGCAAGGACTCTTCATGAGCTTGTCAAAGTGGTCATGCTGGCCCTGCTGGGCTGCTTGTCTGCACGATCAACTATGGTGACCAAGGCTGGGTTGGTCGGTGGGCGCCGATCCTTCTTGCTCTTCTTCCCCTTTTGTATAGAGGGGCCCTTGCCTTGGTCCTCGCGCTTGGCCTTGCCCCTATCCTGACCATCGCTGAAAACTACCCCAACTGCCTCCTCGCCAAAGGCGTGGTTCATGGCGATGTCGAGCAGGTCACAGGTGGTATGGGGCTTCAGATATCCGAGCTTGTGGATCAAGGACTTGTAGGTTGTCCCAGAGAGGAACGCGTTGATGACGTCTGTGTTGACGACATAAGGAAGGGAGTTGCACTATTTTGAAAACCTATGGATGTAATCCCATAGGGACTCATTGGGCTCCTACTGACAGCTATTGAGGTACCAAGAATTCCTAGGATGGACATATGTCCCCTAGAAATTCTCGACAAAGACCCTCTTGAGATCTGCCCAGTCACGGATGTTGTCGGGCGGAAGGAATTCGAGCCATGCTCGAACATGCTCCCCCACTCAGATGCGGAGATACTGAATGATGAAGTGGTCATCATTCACTCCTATGGCTTGGCAAGCGAGCTAGAAATCTTTGAGCCATATACCAGGGTTCGTCTCCCCAGTGTATCTGGCGATGTTGGTAGGTGGTCGGAAGCGCTGTGGGAACGGCGCTCTCTGGATGCGACGACCAAAGGCCCATGGTCCTGGGCCATCCAGGCTAGGACTTCGGTCATTTGGTCCATGACCATGCCTAGGGTATGTGTCCCAATAGTCCTCGATGGTCAGGTCAGGGCCTATATCGCCTGCTCTTGCTGCCATTCGATAGGTGTCATCATCATGCCGGGCATGGCGTCAATTGTTGATGACGCTGCGATCATCACGGTTTGGCCTGAGACATTTGCGCATAGGTGGTCGATGTGGAGTGGGCGTCGGGTCGGGCTGTGGTGTAGGCATGGCATCCTGCCCCACCCTAGCAACAATAGTGGTGAGTGGACGAAACAATTCGACTGGTGCAGCCCTAGTCCTTCGGTTGGACAAGAGGTCATGAGCCAGTGTCACGATGTGGAGCTCTCCACCTGTTGAATGGCGGCAGTCTCCACCAGCGCCTGGAGGTTCCGGTGGATTGCCTGTTCCTGGGGGTCAGCTAGCTCAGGGAGGCCACATAGAAGCATTGCCACAGCAGCAATGTTCTGGCTGGCTCAAGCAAACTAAGGGGGGTTGTTCCCCCCATCTAGGATGTTGCGCTAGACCTAACGGGCGTGACCCCAGGCGTTGCTCACCGGGTTATGCGTGCATGGTGCAGCATGCTGTGCTGAGCGCGCCAGCGCTGGCGGTGGTTGGCTCTGCCACCTTTGTCGTAACTCCTCGCCGTGCTTTTGCACACTCATGAGGGCCTCCACACTAGGGTCCATAGGGGTGTGAGTCTGTCGAGGCTCCACTACCACCAGTGGCTATCCCAGAGCGTCTATCGTAGTGTACTCCCAGGACAAAGGGTGGCTAGGTGCTTCCACATCACCGATGCTAGAGCCATCGCTTTTGACCTCATCATCCATGAGGTTGTGGAAGGAGGCAGGAGCATAGCCCGCCATCCCCATGAATTTGGATGTGATAGGGGCAGCATCAGCATCCTTCGAAGCCCCATGTGTATGCGTCCACAGGGGACACAAAGCTGTAGGGGAACCCATGGTATGATAGTCGTGGGGGGACAACGAGGTCCCTCCAGAGAGTCGGCAGAAAGTGTTAAATAGCGAGTAAAGAACAATATGTACGTTACTCATAGTGGGGTTTGAGCCTAGCGTGGGCTCAAAGTGAAGCACATGCATCTTGTCATTGAGGTCATCGAGTAGCCCAAGGTCGATGGAGGGCGCTCCTCCTCTAGTGGGCGCTAGGATAGGTGCCTCCTCACGGAGGCAGAGTACACCGAGCTAGTCGGCGATGAAGTCTAGACTTCCGAAGAGGAAGGTCTAGAGCGGCTCAAAGATGGGAGGAACCCACATCCCAACAGTGAGAGCATGGGAAACTCCAGTGAGCCAAAGTGAATCGTATCGCTTGAGCTCACCATATCAAAGATGGTGGAAAGATGGGCCATCCAATGACCAAAAGCGTGAACGCACGACGTCCTCCCCATGGACGGCGCCAACTGTCGGTGCAAAAAGTGACCAAAAAGTAAATATTTGTAGTTTTGCCATGCGTTGTGATCGGATGTGGCCTAGAACTCAATGACAAAGGATTTATACTAGTTCAGGCAACGTGCCCTACGTCTAGTTTCAGTCGATCGATGACTTTATTCCTGAGCCTAGGTGCTCAAAGTTTGTTATGGGGTTACAAACGAGTAGAAATAAGAAGGGGGTGTTAAAGGCCCGGTCGGACTCTGAACCGAAGGGCCAAGAGTGACGGGAGCTCTAACGTGCACTAAGTATTGGAGCATATGCTCTATGTAGCTTTAGAGTTCTAGAGCTATGGAGCTATTTGAATGCTCAGGTTGTCTAGAGCCAGCCAGAGAGAGTCTGAACGACCGTCCCTAGTGAGAGAGAGCACATCCTCTTTTATAGGTGATGGGCATGGCCATAGAAGTTAGAGAGAGAGTGTGTGTATGTGTGCTACCTAGTCTTGTTGCTCACGCCATCGGGTACGAGATGATTGTCGGCGCCCACAATATTGTTCATGCCCAGATGCGTCTGGTAGGTTTTACCGTGTTTGCCTGGTATGGTAAATGTCAGTGCCTACAATACTGTAGGACAAATGTCGGTGCCCACAACACTATTTGGGTTCTGACATGCCTAAAAGGTTGCATACTATCTATCTGGCATGGCCTGGTGGCACTGTCCTGCAGGTGTGCAGGGTATGGTAGGATATAGTCCTCAGTATTGCAGTTGACTTAAGTGCCTTGCCTTACCTACTCTACCTGATCCTTAGGTCCTTATCGAGCGAGCGTCCCTAGTCGATCATTCCTAGTTGGCTTCGACCATGTTGGTCAAGGAAGAATCATGAGCGGAGGTCCGACGTTTCTCCAGTCAAAAAAGGAGGTCAGAGTCGGACTATGTCCCCTCCTTGGCCAGGCCTTTTGGTCAGAGACCGGATCGTTCTCCTGGCCAGTCATTAGGTAACTAGGCTAGCCCGGCAGGCGCGTGTTATCGCTACGCTGTCTACTAGGCCGAGTTTTTGCTGGGAAGCAGGCCCATTGGGGACCCCAGGTTTATGAACCCGACACATATTGAACTAGATTGTCAGTTAGCTTGATTGCACTCTCATTGTCAAATAGCAATGGTACTTTCTTGAACTTGATTCCAAAGTCATTCAAGCTGGCCTTCATCCAAAGAATTTGTGCACAACAACTACCAACGTATATGTATTTGGCTTTGGCGGTTGATAATGCAACACTATTTTAATTCTTTGATGACCATGAAACAAGTGATCTTCCTAACAATTGACATGTGCCCAAGGTGCTCTTCCTTTCAACCTTGCATCCCACATAATCGGAGTCTAAATATCCAACTAACTCAAACTTAGCTCCTTTGGGATACCACAAACCAATATTTTGTGTATGCTTTAAGTACCTCAATATTCTCTTTGTTGCCTTCAAATGACTCTCTTGGTGAGGCTTGAAATCTTGCACACATGTACACACTAAACATGACATCTGGCCTTGATGCAGTCACATAGAGTACGCTTCCAATCATAGACTGATACAACTTTTGATCCACCATGTTGCCACTTGCATCACTATCCAAATTGCCATTTGTTCCCATTGGTGTACTAATTGCTTTGCTCTCATCCATGCCAAACTTCTTGAGCATGTCTTTGATGTACTTGCCTTGACTCATAGATGTACCATTCTTCATTTGTTTGATTTGAAGACCAAGGAAGTAACTCAACTCTCCAATCATGGACATCTCAAACTCATTAGCCATCATCTTCCCAAACTCTTCACAAAAGTCTTGATTGATTGATCCAAATATGATGTCATCAAAATAGATTTGCAACACAAACAAATCATTTCCAATCTTTTTGGTGAAAAGTGTGGTGTCAACCTTTCCCATCTTGAATCCCTTAGAGAGGAGAAAGTCCATCAACCTCTCATACCATGCTCTAGGAGCTTGTTTCAATCCATACAATACCTTTCTTAGCTTGCACACATGGTTAGTCTTCTTGTCATCTTTAAAACCGAGAGGTTGCTCAACATATACCAACTCATTGATATAGCCATTGAGAAATGCACTCTTCACATCCATTTGATAGAGCTTGATGTTTTGAGCACAAGCATAGGCTAGCAAGATTCTTATTGCCTCTGATCTAGCAACCGTGGCATATGTTTCTCTAAAGTTAAGACCTTCCATTTGAGTGTAACCTTGTGTTACTAATCTTATTTTGTTCCTTACTACTATCCCATCTTGATCTTGCTGGTTTCTAAAGACCCATTTGGTTCCAATCATATTGTGGTTCTTTGGTCTTTCAACTAACTTGCATACTTGATTTCTTGTGAAGTTGTTCAATTCTTCATGCATAGCATTCACCCAATCAACATCCTTCAATGCTTCTTCTATGTTCTTCAGTTCAATGGATGACACAAATGAGAAGTGCTCACAAAATGATGCCAATCTTGATCTTGTTTGTATACCTCTTGAGATATCTCCAATAATAGTGTCCAATGGATGATCATTTGCAATATTGGTTGGTTGGAGTATTGGAACTTGATTGCTTGCACTTGCTTGATCATTAGGTTGAGATGATGAGCTAGCCACTTGATCTTGCACATTGTCATGAGAGCCACTTGTACTTGCTTGATTTGTATCATCTTGCATATTTGAGTTAGAGAGCACTTGCACTTAATCATCTTCATCATCAATCACTTGTCTTGGCCTCAATTCACCAACATCCATGTTCTTCATGGCATTTGAAAGTTAAATACCTCTAACATCATCAAGATTCTCATTTTCATCTTAGGAACCCTTAGTTTTATCAAATTCAACATCATGAACTTCCTTAGGAGTACCACTGGCCAAATTCCACACTCTATATGCTTTGCTTGTAGTGGAGTAACCAAGCAAGAATCATTCATCACATTTCTTGTCAAACTTGCTCAATCTAGTACCTTTCTTCAATATGTAGCATTTGCAACCAAATACCTGAAAATATGCAATGTTGGGACTTCTACCATTTAAGAACTCATAAGGAGTCTTCTCTTTCAATGTGTGACAATAGAATCAGTTGCTACAATAGCAAGCCATGTTGATTGCTTTGGCCCAAAAGGATTGACTTACATTGTACTCACTAATCATAGACCTTGCCATGTTAATAAGTGTTCTATTCTTCCTCTCAACAAGGCCGTTTGATTGTGGAGTGTATTTGGCCAAGAATTGATGTCTAATTCCAAAATCATCACACAACTCATCAATTCTAGTGTTCTTGAACTCACTGCCATTGTCACTTCTAACTCTCTTGATGGTTGTTTCGAGCTCATTGGGAATGACCTTGATAAATGATTTGAATGTTGCAAACACATCACTCTTGTCCACTAGAAAGAATGCCCATGTATATCTAGTGTAGTCATCCACTATCACAAAGCCATATTTGTTTTCACTGATGCTAGTGTATTGTGTTGGCCCAAACAAGTCCGTGTGAAACAACTCAAAAGCTTTGCTAGTACTCATTATGCTCTTCTTAGGATGGGTGTTTCCAACATGTTTGCCGGCTTGACAAGAGCTACAAAGTTTGTCCTTCTCAAATACCACATCTTTCAAGCCTATAACTAGATCATGCTTAATCAAGATATTCAATGGTTTTATTCCAACATGACCAAGCCTTCTATGCCATAACCAACCCATGCTAGACTTAGTGAACAAGCAAGTTGACAATTTAGTTTCACTAGCATTGAAATCAACCAAGTATAGATTCTCATATCTAAAGCCTTTGAAGATCAAGTTAGATCCATCTACACTTATGATCTCTACATCATCTACTCCAAATATGCACTTGAATCCAAGATCACATAATTGAGCTATGGATAGCAAATTAAATTTCAAGCTCTCTACTAGCAACATATTAGATATGCTCAAGTCATTGGATATTGCAATCTTACCAAGCCCTTTGACCTTGCCTTTGTCATTGTCACCAAATGTGATACTATCATAACTATCAGTGCCATTGGTATTGATTAAGTTGAATATTCTTGCATCACCAGTTATATGTTGAGTACACCCACTATCAAGAACCCAATGCCTTCCTCCGGCTTTGTAATTGACCTACAAAAGAAGATCAATTCTTTTTAGGTACCCAAACTTGCTTGGGTCCTTGAAGGTTAGTGACCAAGCTTTTTGGCACCCAAATGGCTTTTTTCTTTGAGCCCACAATTGGAGTACGAACAAACTTAGTCTTCACTCCATTCACACCCTTGGTAAGCAAATAACAAGAATCAAACTTAATTGAGGATACATTAGTGTTCTTGTTCTTGTAATATTGCTCTACATGTCCAACTTGCTTGCATCTATTGCAAAACCGACCATTGCCCTTCATAAAACTAGTCTTCTGAGTGACAAAGGCTATCTTGCCTTTCTTGGGGGTATAGCCCAATCCGTCTTTGTTGAGAGAAAATCTTTGGCTACCTAAGCACTTTAGCAATCGGGCCTCACCACCGTAGGCATTGCCTAAGGCGCAAGTGAGCTCATTTACCTCCTTGAGGGTTTCATTCTCAACCATTAATGAGGCATCACAAGTGAAACCATCACTACTAGATGAGGTGGAAGTGGAAGTGCTACAAGAAGGGTTAGTGGGAGCAACACTAATAGGCTTATAGAAAGATTCATCAATAATATCACATGTTAAGACTATGTCACATGTTTCAATTACTTTTTCATTTAGCTCAACAAGAGTGGAATGAGATTTCTCAAGCTTAGTGTGAGCCTTGCAAAGCTTCTCATAGGCATCCTCTAGCCTCTCATGAGATGCATTGAACTCATCAAAGGCTTGCTTAAGGGCTTTTAGTTCCTTATGCAAGTCTTTGCTTTCCCTTCTCTTGATGTCAAAGTGAGTTTTAGCATCTTCTAGCATGTCAATTAGTTCATCTTTAGTTGGTTCATCATCATCATCACTATCACTTTCACTTTCACATCCATCATCATGAGATCGTACCTTAGTGGCCTTAGCCATGAAACAAGTAGACAGAGTGTCGAAGAGAGAAGGCTTCTCATTTATAGCAATGTTTGCAAGAGCCTTCTTCTTGGTGGTCTTGTCATCATCACTTGAGGAAGCATTACTACCCTAAGTGATGAGGACATCAATTCTTCAGAGGTATCCGCTGATCCTCCAACCATCATGCAAGGTCCAATGACCCAGGCTCGAAAGCGACAACTCAATTTAGAGGTGAGCTCATTCTTAAGTGATACTTTTTATACTTTTGAGAATAGACTACTACCTAATGATGTTGTCTTGCTTAGGAACATTGGAGAGGGTCATGAAGGACTTAGAGGAAGTGGTAGAGGTGATGATGACCAGCAAGGACGTCCAACACAAGCCGGAGGCCCAGTCCAACAAGAATTCGAGTCTACCTCGGCCTCCAGGACCAGTCTACCTTAAACTGATCACCCAGGACACATCCGGACTCCATTTTCGATGATCCACATATGGATGGAAAGATAATTTGATAAGGAAGCCAATCCAAGTAGTTTCACATCAAAACCTATTCGGAATCAACAGGAATTGTCCAAACAAGTCTGCATCCAGAATCTACCAGGGTGCTGCGACACCGTCTTTTGGTCCGTTGGACCGTGTATCGTGTTTGGGCCCATTAGGGGTGCGTCCAGGGGTCTTGCATGACCCTAGAGTCTTCATAAATAGCCGCCGCCCCTCCATTAGGGTTTGGGTTTTGCTTAGATTATTCTGTCAAGAACAGTTTCGCCGTTCATCGGTTTGTGAGACCCCAACTTCGTGAGATAATCATTCATCTGCAATTTGGTTGCGTTCTTTCTTGTTCTTGCTTGTGTTCTTCGTTGCGCAGGCAGGGATTAGCCTTCTTGGCAAGGTCAACCTAGTCCATGACTTGGTTCATAACCAGAGGAGCTGTGGTGCTAAGATTGCAGGGTTCGATCTTTCAATCTGAAGCTGGATCGGTGTGTCATTCTCCGCGACAACGAAAGTTACCATCACCTGATGGAAGATCTGGATCCCTGTCTCCATTAAGTGGTAATTAGAGCTAAGGTATACCGTCAGGTTCACTTTTATTCCCTAGTTTTGAGTGTTTCACATTCGTCCCATAGTCCAGTGCCATACTCGTTTTTCCTGTCCTAGAACCTTCCGCGCCATAGCCTTTGTATATTTCAGTTTCAGAGTCCGTCGTGTTGAGTTTGTGTCCTGGTCGAGGTCTTGTTGCTGGTTAGGTCGTGTTAGAGTCTAGTTCGTGCGTTTTCCCCCATCGTTTCCATCAAATATTTGCTGTTGTGACCAGTTTTGTGCACATTATTCCCGTTTTGTCCTCTAATTCGGAGCCAATTTTTAAAACTAGTTTAGTTTTCGCATACGAACTCCGATTTCGACGTTCCATATATCAAAATCGATCAGAAAAATTTTTTGGATCCATCCATCCCCCGACTAGTCAGGATTCGAAAATTTTAAATTGGTCAAAAAGTGGTCACAAGATCCTCTTTTCGTGGTCACAAGGTTTTTGTCGATTTTGAGCAAGTTTTCTAAAATTTCCACAGGCCACGTCTTTCACTTGTTTATGCTCATATTTTTTGTGGTTACTTCTTTTGTGCTCCTAAGTAAAGGAAAAATATCAAAAAAATAAAATAAAAAAGTCAAAATTTCCCAAAAAACAATGACAGTCCAAAAAATAGAAAAAAGAGAGGAGCAAAAGAGGAACAATATCTAGAGGAGCACATAGAGAAGACCAAAGTGAGTTGTGTTTGTGTGTGCTGTCTGTTTCCTTGTTTGTGTTGCTATTTCCATCCACCATACTTGTTTTTCATACACCTATCACCTTGCTATCCACCATATTTTTGTCACACACCTGGTACTTGGAACATTTTAGACCAGCAATGAGAACAAGTACTTTGGACTATAATTCAGCATTACTTTCTGTTACTGACTTGTATGCTAGATATACATATTACTCTTTGTGTGCCTTCCAAGCTCCACAAACTCTTTAGATCAATACAGACAAAGGGCCTTGCAGTCTCGGTACCACTGCCTCACAGGTATCACGAACCAGCCGCTGGTTGTACCGCCCACTGCTTGTGTTGGTAAGAACTTTGTAAGAGCTTGGTAAGACGCTTCCATTTGCTATGAAAAGTGACACCACTGCAACCACGTAGTCATTTGGTAGGGATAACTTTCACCTGTTTGTTCCTGTTTTTGTGTTTTCAATGGCAGGAGGTGAACAGACTGGAGATAACAATCCTAAGGGTTTTAGCGAGTGTGTCAGCCAAGAGCAACTACAAGCTATTGTAGAGGATGCCCAAAAAAGGATGAATGAGGCCGTCAGGAAGGCCATCACTGACGCACTCATTGAACTCAACATTGGCAATAGCATGGAGAGATTGGACAAGCGAATTTCCACGCTAACCGACAAGGTTACTGAGTTGGAAACCTTTGTGGCAGGCAACAACGACGTCTCCGGCAACAACACCGATGGTCAAGACACGGTGTATGATGCCAATGAGAACATAGGTCAAGTAGCTTTCCGACAAGAGAGATTACGACAATGTCTTTGCCGCAACACGACAGGTATGGGTGGTGTCCACCACCACCATCAAGGTAATAATCACCGTGTGCCCGATGATCCTTATGCTAAAATTAAGTTCACAATACCATCTTTTTTGGGTCATTATGATGCTGAGGGATATCTTGATTGGGAGATGATGGTAGAACAAAAGTTTAGTGCCCACCTTGTACCTGAGCAGCATAGAGTTAGACAAGCTACTAGTGAGTTTAAGGATTTTGCCATTATTTGGTGGAATAGGCTAGCTGCACAGAATGCTTTCTTGGTACGTGGGAAGAACTTAAGGTAGCTATGCATGATTGTTTTGTTCCTCCTTATCATAGAGACTTACGTAAGAAATTGATGCATTTAGAACAAGGAGATAAATCTGTACAGGATTACTATGGTGAGCTTCAAAAGGGATTGATGCGCTATAGTGTTGTGGAGGGAAACGAAGATGCCATTTGTCGTTTTTATTCAGGTTTGAGGCATGAGATTTAGGAAATTGTTGATTATAAAGAATTTAACACTGTCAACTAGTTGTTTTAGTTTGCTATGCTTGCAGAAAAGAAATTGTAGGGGCGTGAACAGCAGGGCAAGAGCAAGGTTAGCACCAGCACATACACGCCACGCTCGGCACCATCTTCAAGGCTGACCAAGCCAACCACTTTTCGGGCACCTCCACCAGCGAGCAAGCGACCAATAGCCTCTGGAGTTTCTGCTACACCTAAGGCACCTCCTGCATGACCTTTAGATTCAGGTAAAAATTCTTTGCAGGTGCCTACTAAGAGTTCCTCATCCATTGCATCGACGGGATGCTCTTCGGGTATTCAGTGCCACCGCTGCCATGGCATTGGCCATGTGCAGAAGGACTGCCCAAGTCAGCGGGCATATATTGCTATAGAAGATGGTTACATCACCACCTCTTGTCGACAAAATATGGTTGGCAATCTACCTAGGGGTATGCCCAAGGTAGTAGATTGTCAGCAGACAGATGCGCAAGCCACAAACAAGATGGTAACGCAAGACAGACACGAGGTTTTATCTAGGTTTGGTCGCCGAGAAGGCGTAATACCTACGTCCTGCGTCTGATTTGTATTGCTGTATGTCAATGAGAGATATTTTTTAGAGGGGTCCCCTGCCCGCCTTATATAGTCCGGGGGGTAGGGTTATAGATCTGGAAACTAATCCTAGCCAGTTACAATTGCCATATGTGGCCGGATAAGGATTCCTATTCTAACCGACCAGGATCTTGATTGATCGCCAAATCCACCTTGACTCCTTGCGCGAGACTCCGATCAGGTTGGCCAGGCCACACATCGTCTTTTGGTGGACCGAACCCACCGATCCGGGCCGGCCCAAGCTTAGCCGTAAGGGTATAGGGGTTAATACCCCCACAGCTAGTCCCCGAGCACCATGTATTATGCTGTGACACGCCATTTTAACCTTCTTCGACAAGTAAGGCTTGAGTCGTCGACATCTCTAACCACCGTTGTCGCTGGAGAAGTAGGTTGTCTAAAGAATGTATGGTGCTCCTAAGAAAAAAGAAAAAAGATTTCCGTCCTAGGAAGTGTGCCCACTTGTATTTCTAAATAGAAATGTAAGTGCGTCTTGAAGCATAGCGTCCTTGATCATCAGAGGCGTAGGGGTCAAAAAACAAACACATTCACCGCAAGGTGAAGTGTGCCCACTTAGTCCCCGAGCCTGGTAGTAGGTGACATAGGCACGTGGTGCCAGGGTCTGAAAAGAATTCCCAGTTAAGTTGAGAACCCAATTGTCGTACAACGATACGAGATGCACCGGCAGGTGCATCGTACCGATGTAGTCCCCGAGCTTGCTGGAAGGCAAAGTATGAGCCTTGTAGCAAGGTCTAAATAAATGTCTCTCAACTGTATGTGAGTACAAATCACATGTAGCCGAGAAGAACGATCTCCGAGCAGTGGTCGGGACAGTCCCCGAGCACAATAGTAATCCTTACAATCAGTCAAAGCATAAGGGTCGATTAAACAAACACGTTCACCGCAAGGTGAAGTGTGCCCACTTAGTCCCCGAGCCTGGTAATAGGTGATGCAGGCACATGGTGCCAAGGTCTAAAAAAGAATTTCCATTGAAGTTAAGAATCCAATCGTCGTGCAGGCGATACGAGATGCACCGGCAGGTGCATCGTACCGATGTAGTCCCCGAGCTTGCTAGAAGGCGAAGTATGAGCCTTGTAGCAAGGTCTAAATAAATGTCTCTCAACTGTATGTGAGTACAAATCACATGTAGCCGAGGAAAGCGATCTCCGAGCAGTGGTCGGGACAGTCCCCGAGCACATTAGTAGCCGAAGCAGTCCCCAAACATGGCAGTGGTTGGAGCAGTCCCCGAGCACGGCAGTGGTCTGGGCGGTCCCCGAGCACGGGAGTGGTCTGGGCAATCCCCGAGCACAGCAGTGGTCTGGTCCATCATTGAGCACAAGACATGCAGCGAAAAAAAATGAACGTCGCTTGTATTATTATTTGGTGTATTTATTTATCTCCTTACTCTGTCAAGTCCAATCTACCATGTCTGGTCAAAAAGGCAGATGGATATAACACATCACTCTACCTTCTTACTTTTTTTGGCAAACAGTCGCTTGGCGCCTGTATGGAGGTGCGTCAGTGTGGGCCCTCTCACATTATCAACGAAGAGGCGCGTACACTGGAAATGAAGAGGCGCATTTATTGGCGTAGATCTCGAGGTTGTGAAAACAACCATCTGCGGCGCGTGCGCATGTCTCCCAAGAATCTCAGGCGGACGAAACGACGGAGCTCTTGGTTATTTATAATATAGAACTGGTAAGTTACTTTTTACCGATCCCCATTTTCATTCGCCATCGCAACCTTCTTCTTCCTCTTGCCAAACCCTATTCCTCCGAAAATCATCACCAATCCCCCCACAACCACATCCACCCCCTTAGTAAGGACAGATTAATGGCGAAGAGAGACGCCCAGAAGAAAGGCGGAGTCATGGCGAAGGAGTGGTGGAAGTCAAGGAGCAATGAGCAGACCATCGAAGACCTCGTCGCCATGGGAGTGCTCCACAACAAGTCACTCACAGGATGGCATGCGCCGGAAGGAGAAAGCTTCCCCGATCCACAACCAGGTGAGATTGTGGTTTTCAAGGATTTCTTCAAGCGGGGTTTTGGGGTTCCAGTGCACCCTTTCCTTCAGGGTCTCTGCTTGTATTACGAGATTGGGATTTGCAATCTGCATCCCAACTCGATTCTTCATGTCTCCACCTTCATCCATCTTTGCGTGGCCTATGGTGGCTTCCAGCCTCATTTTGACCTCTTTCGCCATCTGTTCTGTCTGTGGAAGAAAGCGAGCGGCGGCTCGAAGATAGCCAGAGGTGTCTACCTCAATCTGCGTGACAGTATGAAGGCCTAGTACTTGCACTGTCCCTAGAACACCTCGCTGGACGAATGGTACAAGAAGTGGTTCTACATCCGTGAAGAGCCAAACACGATCACCCTGTGCGATGTGGGGTTGATTCCAAAGAAGAAGAACAGCTGGTCGGAGAAGCTCGAGCACTTGGAGCAGATCGCAGAACTACTCGGGATGATCCTATGGGGAAAGCTAGATGGTCCAAGCGTGGTCAGGAACTTCATCAGCCGAAGGATCCAGCCCTACTAGAAGAGGGTACATCCTAGCTTCGAGTACTAGGGGAGCGCAGATCCAACAAGGACCAGGAAAGAGGCGCTCGACAAGATAGAAGTCAAGGCCAGGATTGGGGAGCTATTCAACCTTGCCGATCCCAATTATGTCAGGTTAAACGACATCGAGCACGCCTTCAAGCTGACCTGACCTCCCCCAAAGGTAAATGATGCTTCCTTGTACCTGTAGAATCATGTTGTAACAAGAAATTAACTGTTGTCTCCTTTATGTTTCCCAGAGTAATGGTCGTGACCGGGCAGCAGTGTTCGTGTCTCTGCCCCCTGGTGTGGATTGGCCGCAAGTTGCCGGCCCGGCCACCTAGACCAGTGCCAGGACTGAAGACATCCACTGGGCGGCACTTGAGGTTGGGGAGGAGGCAATGGCCAGGGCTGCTGGCAAGCGGCTGATGGCCAACAAATGCCATCAGGCCATCTTCCCTCTTTTAGACGATGAAATAGAGGATGCGGACATCTTCTGGCTCGTCCCCCGAAAGAGGAGAAGACAAATGGAGTCGACGGAGCAGGGTGGCTCCTCTATGCCAGCAGTGATCGCATCACCGACCACTGCAACGCAGAGGACAAGCGGGGGAAGTGTTGAGCACCAAACCCCAGCGCCAGTACCAGTGGTGGAAAAAGACCCAGTGGAACCCGCCGAGCATGTGGAGCAGGCGTGGTCGAAGAGATGCTCCTTCACCACATCATTCCGTGCTTCCAAACTATAAGTATCTATAACTTTGATGTAAGCTTATAATTTGTATTGAATACTATTGTCTTCTAAACTTTTCTCTTGTATATTAGGTCGGTGTCCAATGAAAATCCCAACCAGCTAGCCGGGTGTGTCACGGCTTCACCAGTACTGGCGGAAAGAACTGCTCAGTAGCCGGCTGTGAAGGAACCTGTAGAAGAAATTCTGCTGGAACCTCAGCAGACGAGCAGCCAGATGATAGTCCCTGAGCAGCTGGTCGAGAAGATAGCCGAGCAAAGTACAGGTGCTCTGAGCACTAACCCTACTGAGGCGGATACCTTGGCGCCAAGGGAACCAGACCAAGCCGAGGAGCGACAACCGGAGTTGGCACAGAGCATGCTTGCCGATGCTACGGCTCGTGGGAAAGCCATAGTGGTCGCGGAGACTACAGACTCTAGACCAGTGCCGCCCCCTAAACAAGAGGCCGAAGAGGACGAAGTCGAAGAGATCCTAGGCCGTCCCCAAGACAAACGACAACATGTATATGTGTCGCGCTGGAGGAACGATGAGTGGGTTATGCATGAAGAAATCCCAGAGGTCGAAGAGACCCTAAAAGTTGAATGAGCGGCAAAGCGTCTGGTGACAGAAGTCCAGGTATGCTTGGCTTGACCGCTTGACCCTGTTATGTAGTTGAACTGTCTGACTTAGCTTATTTATATGCAGGACTTGATGAAGACCGCAAAGTACCGAAAGAGGTGCTTTGACCAGATTGAGGGAATCACGGCGAACAATAGAGAACTGGCGGCCGAGGTAGAACGCTTGCGCCGCCAACTTGAAGCCGCTGACTAGGAGAGGACAGAGCGAGAGGCACAGAACCAAAACCTGGTCGGCCAGCTCAATAACAAAGAGCAGGAAAAAACAAGTAAGTTGTCATTTTATCACAGCAAGTGTATGACACGTGTTGTTGCATTGTTGGTAGTGACAGCTGTAATGCAGGCTTAGAAGCTGAGGTAACCCGCCTCCAAGGGGAGAATAGCCACATGACCACAGAGTGTGGTCGCCTGAAGGAGGACAACGAGAAACTGGCGCGCAACCAGTCTCAACTCTAGGACCACACCACCAAAATGAAGGAGGAACTGAAGAGTAAGTATTCCAGACCACCTTTCTCATTCTGTTGCCCGCCTTATCTTATCGTGCCGTTACATTTGATGTCTTGTACGGTGTGCAGTTTTAAAAGTCAATGCCAAGAGGCATCTAGAAGCCATGATGAAAGAGCATGACGGCTGGAAAGCACGATGCCTCGAGGCCATCGAGGATCGAGACACATGGAAGAACTGGTGCTAGGAAGTGGCAACTGGCATTTTGCCCATCCTCAACCTTATCGACCTGGCGCTCACAAAGGAAGAGCCAAGGACGTCCCAGCTCGGACTGGTCAAGAGATGCAGACAAGCATGGGGATGGTTCTAAGAGTTCGTGAAGGAGGTGAGTGAGTACACAGGCGCCCATGTGCTAAGCATGGTGTGTGCCCACTACCCCCTGATCGATCTCAAGCGCCTGGAGGCTGGATACCCAAAGGAGGTAGACCCAGACAAGGTGGAGGAGCTTCGAATGGCCCAGCTGGACCTGTCGTCAAAGATAATTGGCAACATTAACCTGTGTGGAGGTGGGACAGCACCTGTACAGGGTACGCCATCGACAAGTTAGCTAGAAATGCCATCAGTTGCAAGCCAACCGACGAAGCCTACGTTCTCGACTAGCCAGGCATCGACGGGGCCATCCCCTTTAGCTCGACTAGCACAAGAGTCCCTGAGACTCGAGTAGGATATCGGAAGCAGCGAGCAGTAGTTGCCGCGCGCCCTGACCAGCCAATGTAATAGGCTTAGAGCTGTAGAAGGAGGATATAGTTGTGTTATTGTAAACTTGGGCCTCTTCATGCAAGCTTGTAATAACGTAACTGTATATCATTATAAGCTTGTTTGCTTTGTATAAAACGTATTTAAGCTTGAAACTTATGTTGGTGTAACTAAGTGAGAACATGATAATGTTATGTTTAGTTGTACCATTTTGCTCGACACATCTTCCCAAAAAGTTTGTGCGGTCCTAGTTTGCCATGTGGTCGGAGTGTGAGGTGCGTGACCTATGCACAAGCAGACGCGGACAAGTCAAACCAAGGGGGACCTGCCGATCACCCATAACGTAGAGAGCGGATCCTATGCATGTGTTGGGAGGAACCAGAGACAGGTCCTGCTCCAAAAACTGTAGAAGGAGTGGTGGTCGGCTTTTACTGGCTAAGTTAAAATAACCATAAAAGTCGAAGTGACACATTAGAGTGGTCGGAGAAATCATAATAGCTTTATTGAAGTAAATCGAAAGTACAAGAGGGGTACATATCTTAGTAGTTAAGCATAGAAACATCTAAGCTTGTCGATGTGCCACGAGTCTAGTACGTCCGTACCGTCCAGGTGAGCTAACCTATAAGACGTTGGTCGTGTGACCTCCTTGATCATGAAGGGCCCCCCATGGGGTTGCGAGTTTATGGACACCAGCCTGGTTCATCTTCCACTTCAGGACCAGGTCCTCGACCACAAAGAACTGCTCTTTAACGTTCTTGTTGTAGTACCTGCGCAAAACAGCAAGGTATTTGGCCGTACGTATATAAGAATCGAGCCGCTTCTCTTTTGTGCTATTCACTTCTAGCTCCCATACTTCATTGGCCTTGCCTTCATCAAAGTTCTCTACCCGTGTTGATCTGAAAGCTATATCTGCAGGGAGGACTGCCTCAGCGCCGTAAACCATAAAGTATGGTGAGACACCGGTGTTATGACTGGGCTGAGTTCTGAGTCCCCAGACCATGGCTGGTAACTCTTTGAGCCATCTTTCGGGAGCTTTGTCATTTTCTCTATACATCCTCTTCTTCAACGCGGCCAAGATCATGCCATTTGCCTGCTCGACTTGTCCATTAGCTCTAGGGTGCGCCACCGAGACGTATTTTACTATTATGCTCCTTTCATCGCAGAAGTCCCAAAAAGCGTTCCTGGTGAACTGAGTACCCAGATCAGTGATGATGCTGTTGGGTATGCCAAAATGATGGATGACCTGGTCGAGGAACATGACAGCCTTTTTTGAGGATGCCTGTACCAAAGGCATGTATTCTATCCACTTAGAAAATTTGTCGATCAGCACAAAGACGCATGTAAATTTCCCTAGAGCCGGCTTGAAAGGCCCAATCATATCCAGTCCCTAGCATGCGAAGGGCCAGGAGGCTAGTATTGTCTAGATCTCATGTGCTGGTACGTGGATTCTCTTGGCAAAGAACTGACAACCCTCATAGTGGCAAACTAGCTTCTCTGCGTCGGCTACTGCTGACGGCCAATAGAACCCTGCTCAGAAAGCCTTGCCAACCAGCGTTCTTGAGGCCGCGTGGTTGCCGCAGGAGCCAGAGTGGATTTGGTCCAGGAGATGTTCGCCATCCTCCTAGGTTATACACTTCATCAAGATTTCCTCCTTTGCGTTCTTGCGCCATAGCTTGCCATCGACGAGCAGGTACTGCTTACTGCGACACATTAGGCACTCGTTCTCTATCCGATTAGTGTAACCGCTGCCATCTGTTAGGTACTTGATGAAAGGTATTCTCCAGTTAGGCTCATGAGTGGTCAGAGGGGGCTCGGCAGTGCTTGACACCAGAACCATAGCCACCAATTGCTGGTCTGGAGGCTTGTCTGCCGTGGAATCTTCCTCTTCGATGGAAGGCGTGAGCAGGTCTTGGACGAATACGCCATGTGGGATTTTTGCTTGGGATGATCCTAACTTTGACAGTGCATCCGCTGCTTGATTCTTGTCCTAGACCACGTGTATGTACTCGATGCCATAGAACCTGCCTTCCAGCTTTCTAATCAATTTGCAGTATGCATCCATCTTTTCGCTAGTTGTGTCCTAGTCCTTGTTGAGTTGGTTGATGACCAGAGCAGAGTCTCTATAGACGTAGAGACGTTTAATGCCAAGCTCAACCACAATGCGCAAACCATGTAGGCATGCTTCATACTCGGCGGCATTATTAGATGCTGGGAAATAAATCCTAAGGACGTACCAGAGTTGCTCCTTGGATGGTGACATGAAAAGGACTCCTGCTCCCACACCGTCAATGTTGAGAGAGCCATCAAAGTACATCGTCCAATACTCGTTGGATCCGGGAGAGGCAGGCATGCTTAAGTCTGTCCACTCGATGATGAAATTGACGAGTGCCTAAGACTTGATTGTAGTGCGGCTTGCAAACTCCAAGGAAAAGGGGCATAGCTCCATTGCCCATTTGATGATGTGCCCATTCGCATCCTTGTTGCTAATGATGTCTCACAGAGGGTACTCAGTCATGACCACCAAACGATATCCGTCGAAGTAGTGTTTCAACTTTTGGGATGTTATCAGTATGGCGTAGATCAACTTCTGAATCTATGGGTACCTAGTCTTGGACTCATTGAGTACCTCACTAATGAAATAGATTGGTCGCTGTACCTTGTAGACATGGCCAGGCTCGTCTCGCTCGACCACCATGGCCATGGAGACCACTCGATTAGTAGCCACAATGTATAGCATGAGTATTTCGTCTTCTCTTGGAGCAGTGAGGACCAGAGGTGACGTAAGGTATTGTTTCAGCTGTGTGAAAGAAGCATCTGCTTCCTCCGACCACTCAAACTTTTCGGATGCTTTGAGTAGTTTAAAGAATGGTAATCCTTTTTTGCCTAATCTTGATATGAAACGGCTGAGGGCGGCCATGCATCTGGTAAGCTTCTAAACATCCTTCACCTTTTTGGGTGACTTCATGTCCAAGACAGCTTTGACTTTCTCTGGGTTAGGGCGTATGCCGTCGTGACTGACGACGTTGCCGAGTAGTATGCCAGAAGGAACACTAAAGATGCACTTCTTTGGGTTTAACTTCCACTGGAATGTATTAAGGGCTGCAAAGGTGCGTTCTAGGTTGTCAACAAGGGTATGAGCTTCCTTGGTTTTGACAACTATATCATCAACATAAGCCTCGACGAGGTCATCTTTTATCTCGTCTTTGAGGCAAGCTTGTATAGCGCATTGGTAGGTAGCCCCAGCGTTTTTGAGCCTAAATGACATGGTCGTGTAGTAGTAGGCACTGAAGGGCGTGATAAAAGATGTCTTGATCTGGTCATCCTTTTTTAGAGCGATCTAGTGATAACCAGAGTAGCAATCGAGAAAGGAAAGGAGCTCGCAACCGGCGGTTGAATCTATGACCTCATCTATGCGAGGTAAGCCGAAGGGGTCCTTAGGGCAATGTTTGTTGAGATCAGTGTAATCAACGCACATTCTCCATTTATTATTCTTTTTGCGTACAAGAACCGGGTTGGCTAACCACTCCGGATGATACACTTCTTTGATAAATCCGGCTGCCAAAAGCCATGTAACTTCTACCCTAATCGCCTCCTTTTTGTCGCGAGTGAACCGTCATAGCTTCTGCTTGATAGGTTTGGCCTTGCCGTTGACATTCAAGGAGTGCTTGATCAAGTTTCAAGGTACACCGGGCATGTCGGCAGGTTTCCATGTGAACACATCCACGTTGTTCCTCAAGAACTTGACGAGCACGTCTTCCTATTTGGGATCCAGGTTGGCCCCGATAAGGGCCGTTTTGCTGGGATCACCGTCGACTAGCTGGATCACCTTGTGCTCCTTGGACTTGATGTTCTTGCATGGAGCCTCGAGCTCCAAGATCTCCTGGTGGTCAATCGAGGTCTTCTTAGCGTCGAGCATGGTCTCGGCCATGCGAATAGAGAGGTCGTGAGCCTCTGCTATTTTGAAACTGTCATCTTCACAGGTATAAGCTGCGTACATGTTGCCTCGGAGGGTTAGAACTCCTTTCTTGGTAGGCATCTTGAGCACCAGAGACCTATAATGAGGTATGGCCATGAACTTGGTGAGCGACGGTCGACCAAGAATAGCATGGTAGGTGCCGTCGAAGTCGGCGACCACGAAGTTGACGTAGTCGATGCGGAAGTGGTTTGAGGTCCCAAACTGCACAGGTAGCATGATCTGCCCAAGAGGTGTAGAGCTCTATCCAGGGAGAACACCCTAGAACTGTGCCTCGTACGGCTTGAGGTCCACTTGAGCTATCTTCAGGGCAGGCAGACTGTTCTTCAATAGTATATCGATGGAGCTGCCGCCGTCGATCAGTACTCTGTCGAACTGAACCTTGTTGATACAAGGATCGAGGACCAGGGGAAAATGCCCTAGCTTAGGTATTGTAGCCCATTGGTCCTTTCTGCTGAAGGAGATTTCGTGGTGAGACCACGGAGGGAGCCGTAGATCGGTGAGGAGATTATCGGTGTTGGCCACATTCAAGCAAGCGCGGGCGAGCAGCTTGCATTCTCATTTGGTCTCGATGGACACTTTGCCTCCGATGATGGTGTGCACGCGATCAGTTGGCTTGACGTACTTGTGATGAGGGTCTGCATCGTTGTCGTCGTTATCCTCGTTGCGCTGTTCCCCTATGTCGTTGGGCTTGTCGGATGTGTCCAGAGCCTGTTGACGTGTGTAGATAGACTTGAGGACGCGGCAATTCTCCATGGTATGGTTTGACTTAGGATGGAGCTGGTAGGGCCCTTTCAATGCTTTGGCATAGTCGTCTTCATAGTTACGACGTCCGCCACCCTTTTTAACGGTGTTGACCTCACCGTCGTCTTCCCGAGCACGCTTGCTCCTGTAATCGTCACGGCAGTTACACCGCTGATTACGTTGGTCGCGAGAGTCGTTGCGCTAGTTGCGGCGGTCAAAATTATCGTTCCAACCACGGTTGCCGCGGTAGTCATCGCGGTGTGGGGGGTGGTCGAAGTGTGGAACCCTTACTGCTTCTTCAATAATTATCTTCTTAGCGTCGTCGGCGTCCGCATATTTCTTAGCAGTGGCCAGGAGCGCTGTGACCGATTTAGGTCTCTTGCAGAGGAGCTTGTCCCTTAGGGCGTTGTGGAAGCAAAGGCCAGTGATGAAAGCCTCGATCACCTCGTTGTCGGAGATTGATGGGACCTTGATGCGCATCTCCGAAAAACGCCGAACGTACTCACGTAGTGGCTCATTTTTTCGATCTCGAATTCGTTGCAGATCGTATTTGTTGCCTGGTTGTTCACAAGTTGCAATGAAGTTGTTGATGAAGGCTTGCTTGAGCTCCTGCCAAGAGTCAAAGTAGTTCGCCGGCAAGCTGACCAGCCATTGGTGACCTGTATGGCCAACAGCGACTGGGAAATAGTTAGACATAACGTGCTCATCAGCCATGGCTGATCTACATGCAGTCTCATAGAGCATGACCCATAATTCGTTGTTTTCCTTGCCGTCGTACTTCTGAAGTTTCTCGAGCTTGAAATTCTTGGGCCATATGACTTGGCGAAGGTGTGGAGTAAACTGCTTCAAACCCGGCGGGCCGTGGGCAGTGTCATATTCCATACGGTGATAACTTTCATGGGATGCTCGATCGTCGGCTCTCTGGTTGATGCGAGCGCGTCGATCGCGTCCACCGAGGTAATGGCGGAGATCGTTATTGCCATCATAGCAATCTCAATTGCCATCTAGATTAGCCCTGCGGCCATGGTTATCGCGACGATTGTCACAGTTGTCTCAGTGGTTATCGTCCCGGACATCGCGGCGGTTGTTGTCCCAACGGCGGTTGTCATTCTGGCCACCATCATGGCCACTGTTTCCACCTTGACGGTTGTCTGATGGGTCGTTGTTGCGCAAGCCACGTTGGTTGAGTGGCTGTGAGCGACTTGGGTGCTGGCAGCTATGGCTTGACTCGACCGAGACGGATGGGGCCCGGGCTTGGTTTACAATCTCTATGGTCTAGGCCATAGCAGCCGTCAGATAGGCTTGTATTTCATTGCGAACTACTTGGGTTTCTGGGGTGTTGGGTAGCCGTTGCATTATCGCCATGGCAACGGCTACGTTGGCACTTGGAGTCCTAAAGACCTATTTGTCCCCCACCCTATCGAAAGCATCATTGAGGTCACATGGCTGGACCCTTATGCGTCATGCCTCCTGGTCTACTTCGGCTTTGATTTGTCAGTGATTAAACCGGTCAATATTGCGTGCTTCGTGTGTAGTGTTTTCTTGTTCTGTTTTGCCAACTGCTGGCGGTTCATCATTGCTGACAACATGGATCAAATCCCCTCGTCTTGGTGGGAAAGACAGGAATTGTGAGAACCCCAGGGCGTGGTCTGGGATATCTAGATCATACTTAATGCCTTCATCTTTGTGATGCTGAAGCTCAGTGTGGACAGATGCATTAGATGCGATGCCAGATGAGGAGCTAGAGTCGCCCTCTTAGACTGTGTGGACGGATCCTTCCTGATAATCTTCAATCCGGACCATGTTGATGAAGTTGCATGGCTTCGGCTGAGGTCGGTGCATAAAACATAGATCCAAGCGACATCGTAGGTTGTACGCGTAGTTGGAGGCAGTGTTTCACAGGCCATAGGGCTAGACCTAGTGGTTCTCTGTCGAGGCTTCATACTCGGAGAGCCAAAGACCCGTCGCAAAGGCTGATCGGCGATGAGCGGAGCGCCCTTTAGGAATAGATGTGACCACGAGATCTGTACCAAGTTGTGCAGGATGACTGGTCCGAGCTGGTCGGGTAGATCTATTGTGGGGAGCGGTTACTTGCTCATTAGGTTGACTTTGAATCATACTTACCAGAGCTAGGGTTTCAGCAAGTTTGGTGCCGACCCGATCGATGGAGTCGAGCAGGTCGGTGTTGTTGATCTGCTTCCCTTTGTAGCGGGGAAGCGGATGATGAGTTGTTGGTGTGGCTGAAGGTGATGCAGGCATGGTCGGAGCTAGATGTACCATGGTCGGAGCTAGATCCATCGTGGTCAGAGCTGTATCCGTCATGGTTGGGGTCGTAGCCGATGCAGGTGAAGCAGTGGTCGGCGTAGACTGAATCCACGCCTCCTCCAAGGTCATGGCGATGAAGTTGTCGGAGCTGGTGGTCCAGGTGATCTGGCCAACGGTGAACGTGAGGCCGTTCGGTGTAGCCATGGAGCCAGAGATGATGACCATCTTGTTTGCTTGGAGAGCAATATGCACACCCCCTACCTAGCGTGCCACTGTCGACGAAATATGGTCGGCAATCTACCTAGGGGTATGCCCAAGGTAGTAGATTGTCGGCAGACAGATGCGCAAGCCACAAACAAGACGGTGACGCAAGACAGACATGAGGTTTTATCCAGGTTCGGCCGCTGAGAAGGCATAATACCTACATCCTACGTCTGATTTGTATTGCTGTATGTCAATGAGAGATGTTTTTTAGAGGGGTCCCCTGCCCGCCTTATATAGTCTAGGGGGCAGGGTTACAGATCTGGAAACTAATCCTAGCCAGTTACAATTACCATATGTGGCCGGATAAGGATTCCTATTCTAACCGACCAGGATCTTGATTGATCGCCAAATCCGCCTTGACTCCTTGCGCAGGATTCCGATCAGGTTGGCCGTGCCGCACGTCGTCTTTTGGTGGACTGGACCCACCGATCCGGGCCAGCCCAAGCTTAGCCATAAGGGTATAGGCGTTAATACCCCCACACCTCTGACATTGAGGATGAAGAAGACCAAGATGCAGATGAGGACGACAGCGAAGTCCTTGGTGACAAGGCCACGGCATCCTATAGGAGCATCATTGTACAGCGGGTGCTCAGCTCACAAGTCCAGCAATCTGAGAAGCTATAACGCCATAACTTGTTCCAGATTTTCTTCATCATTAGCGACTGTCAAGCACGTGTCATTATTGATGAAGGTAGCTGCAACAATTTGGTGAGTTCTGATTTGGTCAAGAAGCTTGGCTTGACCACACACCCACACCCACATCCATACCATATTCAGTGGCTAAATGATTCTGGTAAAGTAAAGGTAACACAAACTTGCAGAGTTTCATTTTCCATTGGTTCTTATGCTGATTCTGTTGATTGTGATGTGGTACCTATGCAAGCTTGTTCACTCTTATTGGGTCATCCTTGGGAACATGATAATGATGCTACAGACCATGGTAGAAGTAATAAATACACTTTTGTGCATAAAGGAAAGAAAATTATTTTGGTACCTTTGACCCCTGCTCAAATTGTATAAGCTGATAGAGAACGCGTTGCTAGTTTGAATGATGTTCAATCTGAAAATCAGCAAGTTGCTAATTCTATTTTCCCACCTAAAAAGGATAGGTCTACATCTATTTCTAAGCCTGAGGGGATTAAATTGAAGGGTGGTGTTATGCTTGCAACAAAATGTGACTTTGCTGAAATTTCTGATGATGATATTTGCTATGCTTTGGTATGCAAATGAGCTATGTTTTCACTTGACGATATTGTTAGCTCGGTACCTCCTGCTGTCACTAACCTTTTGCAGGAGTATGAGGACATTTTTCTAGCTGAGATACCCACGGGGCTGCCACCTATGAGAGGAATAGAGCATCAAATTGATTTGATTCTGGGAGCAACCTTGCCCAACCATGCTGCCTATCGAACCAATCTCGAGGAGACTAAGGAAATTCAGCGGCAAGTCCAAGACCATTTGGACCGTGGGTATGTACGTGAAAGCCTTAGTCCTTGTGCCATTCCTGTACTTTTGGTTCCTAAGAAAGATGGAACTTGGCGTATGTGTGTTGATTGTAGAGCCATCAATAATATTACTATTCAGTATCGTCATCCTATTCCTAGGCTAGACGACATGCTAGATGAGTTGTGTGGTTCTATCATTTTCACTAAGATTGACTTGCGAAGTGGCTACCACCAAATTAGAATGAAACTTGAAGATGAATGGAAAAGTGCGTTTAAAACCAAATTCGGGTTGTATGAGTGGTTAGTTATGCCTTTTGGTTTGACAAATGCACCTAGCACTTTCATGCGCTTAATGAATAAGGTTTTAAGAGTTTTTATTGGTCATTTTGTGGTAGTTTACTTTGATGATATATTGATTTATAGCAAGTCTTTTGATGAATATATGGATCACTTATGTGCTGTTTTTAATGCTTTACGTGAAGCACGTTTATTTGGTAACCTTGAGAAGTGTATCTTTTGCATGGATCGAGTTTCTTTTCTTGGCTATGTTGTAACTCCACAGGGAATTGAGGTGGATGAGATGAAAATTGAAGCTATAAAGAGCTGGCCGGTTCCCCAAACCGTCACACAGGTGAGAAGTTTTCTTGGTCTTGCAGGATTCTACCGCCGCTTCATCAAAGATTTCAGCACCATTGCTGCCCCGTTGCATGAGTTGACGAAGAAAGGAGTGGTGTTCCATTGGGGAAAGGCACATGAGGAGTCCTTTGACACTTTGAAGGACAAGCTTACACACGCACCATTGCTGCAACTTCCAAACTTTGGTAAGACTTTTGAGCTAGAATGTGATGCTAGTGGAGTTGGCATTGGTGGTGTTTTGATGCAAGATGGTAAACCAGTTGCTTACTTTAGTGAAAAATTGCATGGTCCTATTCTTAATTATTCCACGTATGATAAAGAATTGTATGCACTTGTTCATTCTTTAGAGACGTGGCGTCATTATTTGTGGCCTAAAGAATTTGTTATTCATTCTGATCATGAATCGCTTAAGTATCTTCGCTCTCAAAATAATCTGAATCGTAGGCATGCTAAATGGGTTGAATTTATTGAATCTTTTCCTTATATTATCAAACACAAGAAAGAGAAGGATAATGTGATTGCTGATGCTTTGTCTAGAAGATATGCATTGATGTCCTAACTTGATTGTCGAATTTTTGGTCTTCAATCCATTAAAGAACAATATGCGCTTGATCTTGATTTTAAGGATGTGTTGCTTAATTATAGAGAGGGACGCACATGGAATAAGTTTATGATCAGCGATGGGTTTTTGTTTAGAGCTAACTGCCTATGCATTCCAGTTGGTTCCATTTGTCTTTTGTTATTGCAGGAGGCACATGGAGACGGATTGATGGGACATTTTGGTGCCAAGAAGATGGAGCAGGTGCTGTCCACACACTTCTTTTGGCCAAGGATGAGGCGAGATATAGAGCGGTACGTGGCTTGGTGTGCCACATGTTAAAAAGCTAAGTCGCGGTTGAACCCACATGGTTTGTATATGCCTCTTCCTGTTCCTTCTACTCCTTGGGCAGATATATCTATGGATTTTGTGTTGGGATTGCCAAGGACTAAGAGGGGGAGGGATTGTATTTTTGTGGTGGTTGATCATTTTTCTAAGATGGCACATTTTATTCCTTGTCATAAGAGCGACGATGTTGTTCATATTACTAACCTTTTCTTTTAAGAAATCATTCGCTTGCATGGTATGCCTTCTACTATTGTTTCAGATCGTGATACAAAATTCTTGAGTCGTTTTTGGCGCACGTTGTGGAATAAATTAGGGACCAAGCTACTATTTTCTACAACATGTCATCCCCAAACTGATGGGCAAATTGAGGTTGTGAATCGAACATTGTCCACCATGTTGAGAGCCATTTTGAAGCGCAATTTGAAGATGTGGGAAGAGTGTTTGCCGCATGTGGAGTTTGCATATAACAGGGCGGAACATTCCACCACCAAGGTAAGTCCTTTTCAGGTAGTGTATGGTTTTAACCCCCATGCTCCTATTGATCTTTTGCCTTTACCTACCACTAAGAGAATACATAGTGATGCTAGAGAGCATGCTAATTTTATTCGTAAGTTGCACAAAACAACTAAAACAAATATTGAAAGAATGAATGAAAAGTATAGAATTGTTGGTAGTAAAGGTAGAAAAGAGATTAAACTTAAACCGGGTGATTTGGTTTGGTTACATTTGAGAAAAGATAGATTTCCTGATCTACGTAAGTCTAAATTAATTCCAAGAGCAGCTAGTCCTTATAAGATCATTGAGAAAATAAATGATAATGCCTATAAACTTGAATTGCCACCCGAGTTCGGGGTTAGTCCCACCTTTAACATTGCAGATTTGAAACCTTATTTGGGAGAAAAAGATGAGCTTGAGTCAAGGATGACTCCAATTCAAGAGGGGGAGGATGATGAGGACATCACTTCTTCAGAGGTAACCGCTGATCCTCCAACCATCATGCAAGGTCTAATGACCCGGGCTTGAAAGCGACAACTCAATTTAGAGGTGAGCTCGTTCTTAAGCGACACTTTTTATACTTTTAAGAATAGACTACTACCTAATGATATTACCTTTCTTAGGAATATTGGAGAGGGTCATGAAGGACTTAGAGGAAGTGTTGGAGGTGATGATGACCAGCAAGGACATCCAACATAAGCCGGAGGCCCAGTCCAACAAGAATTCGAGTCTGCCTTGGCCTACAGGACCAGTCTGCCTTAAACTAGTCACCCAAGACGCATCCGGACTCTGTTTTCAATGATCCACATATGGATGGAAAGATAATTTGATAAGGAAGCCAATCTAAGTGGTTTCACATCAAAACCTCTTCGGAATCAATGGGAATCAACAAAACAAGTCTGCATCCAGAATCTGCCAGGGTGCTGCGACACCGTCTTTTGGTCCGTTGGACCGTGTATCATGTTTGGGCCCATTAGGGGCGCGTCCAGGGGTCTTGCATGACCCTAGAGTCTTCATAAACAGCCGCCATCCCTCCATTAGGGTTTGGGTTTTGCTTAGATTATTCTGTCAAGAACAGTTTCGCCGTTCATCGGTTTGTGAGACCCCAACTTCGTGAGATAATCATTCATCTGCAATTTGGTTGCGTTCTTTCTTGTTCTTGCTTGTGTTCTTCGTTGCGTAGGCAGGGATTAGCCTTCTTGGCGAGGTCAACCTGGTCTATGACTTGGTTGATAACCAGAGGAGTTGTGGTGCTAAGATTGCAAGGTTCAATCTTTCGATCTGAAGCTAGATCGGTGTGTCATTCTCCGCCACAACGAAAGTTACCATCACCTGACGGAAGATCGGGATCCCCGTCTCCATTACCAAGTGACCACATATGAACCATCCTTCTTCTTGAAGGTCATCTTGTCCTTCTTCTACTTCTTATCCTTCTTCTTGCTCATCTTGTCATCATCTTCATTTTCACTATTGTAGGGGCATTGACCAACAAGATGATCCTTGCTACGACACTTGAAGCACCTTGATTTATCCTTGTTCCTTGATTATGACTTCTTCCTACTAGCACAATAGCCCTTCTTCATCATAAATTTCCCAAATCTCTTCATAAAGAGAGCCATCTTCTCATCATCAATCTCAGCAAAGCTTTAGTCTTCATCTTCACATGATGTTTCTTGCTTTGCCTTGCCCTTGGATGATGATGTGGCTTTGAATGCCACACTCTTCTTCTTCTCATCCTTCTTGTCATCTTTCTTCTCCTTGTTCTTCTCCTCTTTCTCATCATCATCTCTATAGGTGTCATCAGTCATCACATCTCCCAATACTTGGTTTGGTGTCATGGTGTCCAAACCAATCCTCACTAGAATAGTGACCAGTGTGCCAAATCTTGATGGTAAGCATCTCAAGAACTTGTGGGAGAAGTCCTTGTCCTTCACCTCTTCACAAAGTGCTTTGAGATCATTGACAATCACTTGTAGCCTATAGAACATCTCTGGCACACTTTCATCTTCCTTCATCTTAAGGCTTGCAAACTTCTCCTTAAGGATATATGCCTTGGCACCCTTCACCGCTTAAGTGCCCTCAAATGATTTCCCTAATTTCTTCTATGCCTCATGAGCCATCTCAATATTCTTGATTTGCTCAAATGTTCTCTCATCCACGGCATCACGAATAGCACTAAGAGCAATGTCATTGTTTTGGAGCAACACTCTTCGCCCGCAGAGGGAGCTTTTGGATTTACTACCTCAATCTTGGTCTCCACCACCTTTCACACATTTCTATTGATTGACTTAATATAGGTGGTCATCTTCTCCTTCCAATAAGGATAATTTAGCCATAAAATTGGGGGCCTTCTTGGTGTTGTTGATTTGAGCCATTCTGACACCGAAGGTTGTTAACCCTCAAATCACGGAGATCACGGCTCTGATACCACTTGAAATGTCCTAATGGCTAGAGGGGGTGAATAGCCTATAAAAATTTCTACAACAACACTTATGTCAAGTGGTTAGATAATTATGAAGCGAAGCAAGTGTTGCGCTAGCCTACTAAAAATGTAAGCCACTTATCTATAATTCTAGTGATTATGATCTCTAATTCACACAATGGCTAAGTCACTACTCTCTAAGTTAGTGAGCTCTCAAAGACCAACTAAAGAGCCTCACTAACCAAACAAACAAGACACAAGCTAGCTCTCAAAAATAGTTACACTAAAGAGCTTGGCTACACTAAGAAAGTAAATACAAGAGAGATAGTGAGATTATACCGCCATGGCAAGAGGAGATCAATCAATCACAATGAATATCAAATGAATTCCTCGGACACAAGATGACACAATAATTTTTCACCGAGGTTCACTTGCTTGCTGGCAAGCTAGTCCCCGTTATAGCATTTCATCCACTTGGAGGTTCATGCGCTAATAGGCATCACACGCCTAACCCGCAATCGAATACCGCACAACCAATACAAGATGGGGATCCACAAGCTATGAACAATCCACTAGAGTACCTTTTAGCTCTCCACCGAGGAAAGGACAAGAACCCCTCACAATCACCACGATCGGAGCCGGAGACAATCACCTTCCTCGGCTCAACGATCCTCACTACACCAAGACATTTAGGTGGTGGCAACCACCAAGAGTAACAAGAGAAATCCATAGCGAAACACAATCACCAAGTGCCTCTAGATCAAAGCAATGCACTTGGATGCTCTCCAATCTCACCAAATGATGAATCAATCAAGTAGGAGTGGATGCAAAGGAGTAGCTTAGCTCTAAGGGATGAAAAGTATGTCAAAGTGCCAAGAGAGGGCGCCCAAGTCCTTTCACTTAAATAGACATCCCCAAGAACTCATAGCCGTTGGGTCACTTAAGTGATCATCAAACTCGCTGGCACAGGCCGTCAGACCATCCGACGCCTTGCCGCAGCCACTCATGTGGTGCCACGCGTCCCGTTTGAAAGGATTCGACCGTTATGAGCCAACGGTTAGCGTTGAAAACGGACGGAATTTTTCCCGTTCCGAACCACCCGTTTTTTGACATTTGATCCACCCTTTTTTGTTTTTTTCAAAAAAATCTAGAAGCGGTATGGAATGCGGGATGGAGGTTGTCGGATTCGGAGCGGAAACAGGAGAGGTGTTTTTTCGTCCATATTGTTAGAATTCCGTATTTGACCAGAATTTTACCGGATTTGTTCCGGATTTCACCTGGAATGTAGGCAGGGCAGGGAAGCGCAGTAGTCGATGACCAGCACGGACGTGTAGTTGCCATGGCCCACTACTCGCTAGGCTACCCGCCACCACCGCCGCTGCCCTATCGGCCACGAAACCCACACTGCAGGCTACCTGCGCCACCGCCCGGTCGTCTCCCACTACCTTCCAGTCGCCCTGTTCCTGTCGACTGGCCAATGGGGAGAATAGGATAAGGGAGAGAGAATAAGAAAATAAAATAAGAAAGAAAATAAAAAAGAGGAAAAGAAAAAAGAAAAAAAGAGAAAAGAGCGTTGTAGACCTTTGTGAACTATGAACTTCAGTTTGTCAGTTCTAAGCTCTTCTGTTTTTGCATGTGATTGTGATTTGTGAGTATAAACTATAAAGATGTGTGGTATTCAGGCATAAGTTTTCAGTTTCTGACCATTTTTGTTGAATTTCCGACCATATTGGTTTGTTTCCATACACTCGCATATTCCGATTCCGTTTTCGAACCGACATTTTCCGAACCCGATCCCATTTTCGCCAAAAAATATAGAAACGGAAGTAGAAATGGGATTTTTCCATCTATTTCCGTCCGTTTTCATCGCTACCAACGGTCACCTACCATGCACTGATTACCACCATTGGACTCAGCGTCGGACCGTCCAATGCCCTCCAAATCTACACCGAGAGGTCCAGAACTAGGAAAAATTGTCGGACTCAGGTCTGACGCTCCCCGTCGAACTCAGGGGAGAGTCCAACGCTGCCAAGTGTCTTGACCACGTGCGATGAGCCATTTCCCACGTGGAGGAACAGTGTGACAAGTTGATCCAACGCACAGACCCCTAGGGTCCGACGCTCCTACGCGCGTGCCTTTTAGCTAGGGTTAGCCGTCGGACTCTACCGAGCAGGGTCCGACGGCCCTTGAACCAGGGTCTGACACCCCTGTTTCACTTCTTTTCAAGCGCAATCACTTCACCCTTGTGCATGTGTTCCAACTCCAAGTATTTCAACACTTGTGTGCATGAGTTAACAACATTCTAAGCTAATTCCCAAGGGTGTTAGCACTCACTAGAATCTAAATGCATATGCAACGAGTTAAAATATCTAGTGGCACTTTGATAACCGCATTACACAATGAGTTTCACCCCTCCTAATAGTATGGCTATCTATCCTAAATGTGATTGCACTCCCTAAGTGTCTTGATCACCAAAATAAAAAACTTCTATCAATTATACCTTTGCCTTCTTTTTGTTTTTCTCTTTCTTCTTTTCCAAGCTTCGAGCACTTGATCATCACCATGGCTTCCACCATCTTCATGATCATCATTCACTTGCTCCACCACTTGGATTAGCACTAACCTATCCCATATACACTTAGAGCAAGGTTTAGCACTTAGGATTTTATCAATTCACCAAAACCAAACTAGAGCTTTCAGTGCCGCCGCCTAGCTCCACACCACCGACGAGGTCTACACCGTACCGATGCTGTCTCCACAAGTCGATGAGCCTCCACACCGTACCATTGCTCTAAAAGCGCATATTGTAAACATATGTTTTAAGTGTTACAAGTGTTTCATATGGATGTTGTAAAAGTAGATCTGGATGGTGCATATGTTGTTGTTTACACCAAAATTTGGGAAGAAGAGCGTGGGAATTCGAAGCTTCCAAGATCGCATCATCAAGGAATCGATTGCATAAGGGTCGATATCAGCTAATTCAAATGCAGCACTGAAATCGGCTCTCTTCAGATGACACCAGCAGATAACGACAAAAGCTATGGTTGGCGTCGGAAAAAATATGTCGGACTCTTCAAAAAGGGAAAGATTAGGGTCCAAGTTATCTTAAATTAGGAATGTTTTCTCTTACGTCAAAGATTGTAATGAGTCGTGCTTAAGTAGGATTCATGCTTAGGTTCCGAGTATAAATATTGGACCCCGGCTATTGTAAAAGGACATACAATCAATCAATACAAATTACTTTTTTGGCTTTACGCCAACCCTTAGGAGTAGGAGTAGTGTAGATCTCGACGAGTTCTTCAACAAGCAGGGCTGCATCGGTCCGGTCAATCTCTGGCTTGTCTGTAAGTACCGTCATGGCTTATACTTCTGTTTGTACGACTGCATCGGTTAAGTTCGACCTCCACTGCTCAAATTAGATTAAGCTCAAGTTATCGGCTCTACCTAAGGGTGGCGTCCTTCGGGTAGATTCATTAAGTTACCGATCTTGCTGATGTTGTTATTGTCATTAATTTTCAGCAACACCAACCTACGCGGTCGAGATCGATCTAGATCGGTCTTACATCCTTTTAGTCCATCGTTTGCTTTGTTACAATACTATGTTTCTTACTTTGAGTGACAGGTTATGTTTTATTGGTTGTTCTATTTCGATCTTGATTGTGCATAGTACGCGGTTAAGGCATGTCTGATCTTAAGATGGTTTGCTGGCTGGTTAAATCTGGTCTATAGTTCGCTATTATGGCTGCAACGATCCGGTCGATCCCCATTGATAGCACTTTAGATCGGAGGATGCTAGCTGGTAGATTTATTCTCGATCAGACATGACCTTAATTGTTTGCTATGCCTATATCATCTAAATAGCTGATCGCCTATGCTTTTAACGCCTATAGTGTGTCTCCATGATTCTGTTAAATGTGAATAGATATGTTTACTTTGAAAGTTTGATTTATTGTCTTTATCACGGCTGCCATCGATCCGGTCAAACACCACTGTTAGAGATAGCAGGTTAAGTCTGATGAGTTCATAGATTTGTTCATGTTAAATAGTCGATTGTTCACATGTTATAGTCATTTTCCACCAAAATCGGCTATTTTAACCGATTCGCTTGAGCTTTCACACATATAGCATGTCTTTTGGAAAGCCTGTCAATGTATAGATAGTTTTATGGATTCTTCGGTTTTAGTTTGTTATTATCATCATAGCTACCATCGATCCGGTCGAACCTCACTGTTGATAGTAACAGATTGGATTCAGAGCGTTTGTAGATCCATTTGTACTAAACAGTCGATTTATTCGCATGCTACATCCTTTCTCGTTAGATTTATTGACTCAATGCTTTACACTGGTAATACCCACCTAGCTGATGATTTTACTTAAATCTATGTGTATGGTACTTGTCAACATAAAATCAATCACGATCCACGAGCTTTACAGTCCGTAAACAGCCGATTTCTTCGCGTATCGGTCGTTTAGTCGTTTTTTCCTGTCTGGCTGCTCCTGAAGCGACACACTTAGAACTGTCTGGGCAAAGACCGGCATGTTTCACCTTAAATTACTGATAAACTTTCTCTCCTTATCAATTGCAGGTCAAATTGACTAGCACGCCTCAGGAGGAATTCACAGGATCGTTTAGCCCTGCGTTGAAGCCAAGCAGATCTCCAGCCTTGCTCCATCAAGCAGATCCTTCCGGCTTGCTGTGTGCCCGGCGCATTGACATGTTTTTGCGCCAACAGTTGCAATGGCTATACACGTATATTTTAAGTGTATGTTCTCAATGTTTTATTTATTTTAGACGTATGTTGCTAGTGTTTCATCTGGGTGAGAGGCGAGATAGACGCCTCGGTGAGGCCCGCAGACACATAGAAGGCCAGTTGTTGTGGCTCCATGGCGTATGTGTCGATGGCAAAGATGGGGACCTGGGTCGCGGACGCAGGAGCAACGAGGATGGGATGCTACGAGTGACGCGGGTATGACGGCAATGGGACCTCGTGGGCGCAGCCAAGGGGCAAACAGTAACAGGCGTGGTGGATTGGGTAGGATGAGGCACGGGCGAGGGAGCTATGTTTAGATGCTGGCGTCCGTTCGGACGTCCAGGCTCTAGCTGATCTCACGCCGAAACACTACTCTAAACACACACCGTCACTACAGGCACTATCGCAGTCGGTTGCTTTAAAACTGACAACGATAATATATCATTATCACTTCATAGCTATAACCGCTAGTGATAGGTAGGTTTTCACTATCGGTTTATTGCTATAATTAACTTACCTAACATTATCAGTTTGTAGCTATGTACTACTTAGGCCCCGTTTGGTAGAGCTACGCTCCCTAATTCTTTAGCTCTGCTCCTTGATTTTAGAGTGATAGCATTGGATTCTTAGGAGGAAGCAGGGTGGGAAGCTGATGAGAATTGATTTTCTGCTAATCTCCACCAAAATATAACAGGAGCAGGGTGAAGCAGGTTTTTTTACTCCCAACGCCTAATGTAAATGGAGAAGTGATTCTCTCCTGATCCCCACTTAAATCAGATTGCATTTTGAGCGTTTGGCTGGATGGGAGTGATTCTCTTTGGAGAAGCTGAAGCTAGAGCTCTCCCAAATGGCCCCTTAGTTTGTCCAAAAAATTCAAAAAATTTCATATGGAGTCGAATTAGTAATATATTATAATAAAACTAGTTTCATCATAGTTTCATTTGCATTTAATAGGTTGTCACATAAGTATTTTTTAATGATGTGACAATCTTTTCGAAAACATAGAAAATAAATAAGTTTTATGGAGATGAAACTCTCTTTGCTCAGTTAACAACTCAATACGAGTCGTAGAATTAAATGTTTACGAGATTATTCAACTATAGAATGAAACTATAAATTAAAAGAGATGATTTTATCCATGTGTTTATTGCTTTGGAACCAATGTAGCGAAACTATCCACAAAACTAACCTAACTATACATTGAAAGAGATGATTTTATCAACTATAGAATATTGTTAGGACTTTTTTTAGATACATAATTTTTACTACGCTTCTACATATACATTATGTCTATATATATATATATATATATATATATATATATATATATATATATATATTGAAAAGCCTGAAGGATTTACAATTTAGAATAAAAGGAGTACAGTCTTGATTTTTTTTTTCAATTGTAATACACAAAAAATATTTACTCGTAATGTATCATAACTTTAATCTATATCTATATGGATCATAATCCAAATTCAAATCCAAATAGAAAAGGATAAGAATAGAAATTACCCTAATCTTATGTCTTATCTTAATATAAAAACAACAAAGAGTTTATAGGCTCTTTTATTTTTCTTAACGAGTTTCAATTTTATTTTTCATGGATCCGAACACAAAACACGTCTAGCTTTTTTCACATTGGTTTTGCGTCAGAGTCGTGGTACCGTGTCTAGGGATGAAAACGGTATGGATATTTTCCGATCGTATTCGAAACCGAATCCGTTTAGAGGGGTTGAGATCTGTCCATATCCGAGTCTGGATATCCAACATCCGATACCGTATCCGTATCCGAATACTCAAATCGCATATTTATGATGTCGATATCCAATCGTATCCTATCCGACATAGTTGACAATATCCGTATTCGAATCCGAATCCGGACAAAAATATGAAAACAAATGTAATATCGATGATATTCGTCCGTATTCGATCCGTTTTCATCCATAACCGTGTCCATCTGTTTTTTTTTCCTTTCCTCTATTTTTTTGCACGTATTGTTTTTTGTTTTTTTCTCGATCAGTTTTCCGATGAAAAGAAAAACAGAAAACGAAAACAAATCAGAAATCACGGAAAACTGTACCATTGGGGAAAAACCAGAAAAGAGAAATTGAAAACCGTCGTGGAGTCGGAAACAGTTCCATTGTAACAAATTGAGTCCCCGGTGGATAAAAGAAGAATTGAAAACTACCTCCGTATCGCGCTAGACAAGAGCTATTATAACTCATATAAACACGAGTTATATATATAAGTTGGGACGGAATTAACTCTCAATTGTCCGGTAGCTAGAGAGAGTCGGACAAAAAAAATAGATGGAGAGACATTTTGCCTCTTTATTATAAAATATATATATATATATATATAGGGAGAGTATATATAAAAATAAGTTATTCTGTAGCCACCTCCATTTATGATAATTTTATATACTAATTTACGATAATGTCAATACATATTTACGATAGTTGGGTTGCTATAACACATGGAGATATTTACCATAACGTCATAGTAAATCACTTAGTAAGGAGTTACTAGAATCTCATAAAATTAACATAGTAATTATCGTAACTCAAAATAGCTACTGAATAAGTTATTTTGTAGCCAGCTACGGGGTAATAGTTCTATATATATATATATATATATATATAGAGAGAGAGAGAGGGGGGGAATAGGCCCGTTTGCATGCCCTTAAACCTGGCTTAATCCGCTTCTTTTTTATTCAAAACAGTATTTTTCTCTCATAAATTTATAGAAACCATCCAAATTCCTCCAAAAACATACATCCGAGCTGGGCATAGATATACGAGATGAAGATATGAATTTTTTTAGAAAAAGAAACAAGAGAAAGAAAAAGGGTAAACGAGGACAATGGAATTGGGGGCGGAGCGGAGCGGCGCGGCTAGACGCGACTGCCAGAGTCATCCGGAAGGTTCCATCGCCTTGCCGCCATCCATCGCATCCCTTGCGGCCGAAGAAATAACACGGAGATCCCCAACTGATGATCCATCCAAAATAAAAGGAGATGGGTGCCCGCGAGGCGATAGGAAGCCAGTGGAATTTGTAGTAGAGAGTTTGCGTGTGAAGGCAGCTGCGGCTTTAGTTCGTCGGTCGGCGGTCTCGGAGATGGGGTCCGGCATGAGCCGCGGCCGGCGGCGCGGCTTCGGTGGCCGGGCGTCGGGAGGGATGCTGCCACTGCTGGCGCTTCAGGTTCTGATCGAGTACGGCCGCGCGGGCGCCTCCCGGCCGCCCGTGACGGCGGCGTTGCTCGCTGCCAACGCGCTCATCTATCTCCGTCCCGGCGCGCTCGACGGGATCCTGCCCTCGGTCACGCGCGTCTCCTTCAACCCGCGGCTCATCATCGAGGTACCCAATCTTACCTACTTGTCCATAGCGCAGTTAGAAAACGAAATTCCTGTACACGTATCGAAATCCCACCCCTTTTTTTTGTTTTGTATCACCTTCAATCCACGTGTGTTGAGTGGAATAGAATGGAATTTAGTTTAATTCCACTCCAATACACCTAACACATGTGGATTAAGATGAAAACACTTGCATAGAAACAAGGCCTTAAACGGGGGTATGTGGTAGACAAGGGGGACGAATAAGTGCGACCAATAATAATGAAATGAAATTGGTTGTCAACTTCGAGTAAGGACACACGAATTTGCTATGACACCATCGTATCAATGATTCCCCATATAGCAATCACACATATAAGCATCTAGCAACGTATTCAGTTCTAAGTCCCCAAACTAATTATGATTTAACATTTTTGCAGTATGGCGACCTGGTGCGCTTCTTCTTGTCACCATTCTACCACTTGAGTGAAAGCCACCTGTTTTACAACATGACATCGCTCCTATGGAAGGGCATTCAGCTTGAAACATCCATGGGTAGTGTTGAGTTTGCTTCCATGGTTGCTGTATTGCTTGGTCTGTCACAGGGTATCACACTGCTCTTGTCCAAAGGCTTGCTCTTGCTTGGTGATGATACTGCATACTATAATCAATATGCTGTCGGATTCTCTGGTGTTCTATTTGCCATGAAGGTTGTGCTGAACGCCTGGTCAGAAGACGTTGTCTATCTGCATGGGATGGTTATTCCAGCGAAATATGCTGCCTGGGCTGAGTTGATCCTCATTCAGGTTTTCATTCCTGGGACATCCTTTCTTGGCCATCTTAGTGGAATACTTGCTGGATTGGTTTACCTTTGGCTGAAGCGTGCATTAAATGGGCCAGATCCGGTCACTCTTCTGATGTCAAGCATTGCAAAAGTCGTGACCTGGCCAGTAAGATTTGCTCAGAATCTTCTATGGTCTGCCCATTCACAGGGACGCTTTACAGGTCGGGGCAGGGTTGGGCGCCAGCAATCAGCAAGAGATACTCCTCGAGGGTTATGGAGATGCTCAACCTGCACCTATGACAATTCAGTTTCCACAGATATATGTGAGATGTGCAGCACTGCACGAGAGGACCATGCTTTTTCACAGAGACAGGATCATCAAGCTGGAGGTAATGGAGAACTCTCAGTTGATGAGATACGCCGAAGGAGGCTGCAAAGATTCGACAGATGATGTAAATCATTGTTATCAGCACACACATTGCGCCATGCTAAACAAAGGTCTATGTGAGTATGTATGATAGTTCCATTCCTCTCCTAGATAGTGTAGGCACATTTGGTTCTTCTCGTGATGAGGAATGTTTACATAATTGAATTTTTCCTCATTATTTGAAGGAGACTGTTACTGATATAATTTTAGGTTTTCAAAGCCTTGGAAGTAAGCAATTATCACATAATAATACAAATTATCCTAGGGCACGTCGAAAAAAAAGTGTCTGCATTATGTGTCACCTTTTATATATACTAGAAAGCCAAAGGGTGCCTAGTCCTAACGGTTAGGTGGTCCAGCGGCACTCCTCAGGTCCTGAGTTCGACTCCCCGTGGGAGCGGATTTCAGGCTGAGGTTAAAAAAATCCCCTCGCCCGTCCCCATGTGCCAAAGCGCAGTGGTAGGCTCCGGCTCGGTTCTCACAGGGTTACGGCACCTCCTGCGTCAGGATGTGGGACGGGGGTTCGGGGGTTTTCTCGATCTGCTTAAAGGGAAACCCGGGGGCCGTCATAACCCCCCGCAGGTCGAGTTTTTTATATATACTAGAAAACTCCTGGCGCGGCGTTACCGCGCCTTTCTGAGCTCGCTGAGTATATTTTTCCAGGTTTAGGCTAGCGTTGAGGGTCTAACCAAGCTGTCTGTTGTGCCTTCCATGCGCCAACAACGATGCTGCGATGAAGGAGAATTAGGGTGGTGATTCACTTTCTCTGGCACTTCATGTATGCTAGATTTGAGTAGACCCATGCAGATGAAAGAGAAGCAGATGCAAGTGTACAGGTATTGTAGATTTAGATTGAGAGGCGGTTAAAAGATCACATATGCATACAGCACGAGATCAAGTGTTGGCAAGTGCAAGTTTTGCTGCTTAGAAGAAAGAATGGTCGAACTTCCATGATGATTCAGATGTAGTGAAGTATTGGAAGAATATGCAGATGCCAACTAGCATAAGCAATCTGATCTCTTGCCAGAATCATTTCATGATGCTTGGAAACCTTGGAGGCATGCAGTAGCAAACTAACTGCTTCACATGAAAAGTTTCAGAAGTGAGTCTCAAAACCGCTGCATAAGGATATCCTTTTTAGCTGTCTGTAAGAGAAGAACACTTCTGTGGAAATTGCAGTATTCAAATATGAAGAAGCTTAATTTTTGGAGATGCAAACAGTCGAAATATCTAGGAGTGAGAACAATAAGGCACATAAATAAGAGACACAGACTCAGAGCATAAATGAAATTGCAGTGGAAGGCTATACATACATTAGTTATAAAGTAGTGTATACATTAATCAGTAACTTATGGAAGAGGGTGAAGAAAAGGGCAACATATCAGGTGCAAACCAACTAACCTGTGCAAACTTAGAAACTACCAATCAGGACCACTAAATGCCTATCTAATGGATGGAGTGAGATGTGGGATTTTTTTGCGCTTAAGGCCCCCACCCGCCGGCCTTTTTTTTTTTTTTTGCACTTAAGCCTCCTCACCCATCTATTGGATCAGTATTAGTGGTCCTGATTGGTAGTTTCCAAGTTTGCACAGGTTGGTTGGTTTGCACCTGATATGTAGTTATAGGCTATCTATAGTTATGCAAAGATAAATGCAGGGGATATAAATTATATTTTCTGTATTGGACTATTGCATAACTTTTAAGTCAATTCTCATATCAAAATTAAAGGGCAACAAGACTTCTATCCTACCAGTTATAATGTTGACTGGGTTCAATAAGTCATAGTCTGAATATTGATAGCATGTGTCCTACTGAACCTCTATATACATGTTCCTTTATGCAGATACAAGGTAGTCTTTTTTGAATTGAAGCTAATTAGGTTCTAAATGATTCTTGATAATTGCTAATTGGGTTCCTGTAGGGGGGATGGTCCTAGGGAATTAGCAGTCTGTAGTGGACCTATCAAGAGATTTCACATACAAGTTTCCTTACTGAAATATCACTTGATCTAATAGTCAGTATATAAAGATTCAAATGTGAGTAAAGCAAAGATTAGGGAAGACTGAAATATGATGCAGTGGGGTCAGCAGAAGAAAGGCATGTAGAAACAAATCAAGAGATTTGACGCCACTCAAATCAGACTCTGTAGAAAACCTGAGAAGCAATCTTAGATGCATACCTCTGCAATTTGGCTCAATGTTTTGAGTAAACCATACTAAAAGCCATAATCAGATAGCATCGCTTTCACTGTACTATAGTAACCATCAAGTTTGTGAAACGTGAAAGTGAAATGAGAAAACAGACAAAGTACAACAACTATAAGGTGTAACATTTGGTCTTTCGATTTGATTAATAAACAGGAAATCATGTTTTAGAAAACAAAAGACTGTAATAAGGTAGGCACAATGACATGTTTTAGTAGCAACTGCCGATCAGATTTCAGATTGGCCATATTTTTCTCAAAAAAAAAATATTGGACACATTTGGCAGTGCAAAGTTGGGTATCATAGCACACTTTAATAAATTCTCTAAAAGGAAAAAAAATAAGACTGGGCACGAAGGAGCGAACTGTGGGCGCACACGTGAAGTGCTGTGCTACTGCCCGCAATCGCCCCCCCCCCCCCCCCCCCCCCCCCACCCCATCCGCAGAAAGAGGGATGTCAAATTTCGAAACCAGTTGAGATATTGCTCGGATATACCCATATTCATCTATATAATTCATATAAGTTTGGATATAAATTAATTAAGTTTCTACCTCAATCCACCCAAACCCAATACAGGTTCGGTAATTCTCAGAAGCGGGCGTCAGACCGCCGGACACTCCGATGATGGGCCGCACACTAGCTTAACAACACATGCTCCTTCATTTAAAAAAAACTCATCCACTTATTCCCCTTCAGCGCTCTTATCCGTTCGCCTACTACCTCCTAGCGCCGACATCATGCGAGCTATCCCGCCGCACTGCTTCCGGCGCTTCGTGCTTAGGTCCTCATCCTACCTCCTACGCGACCTCTCCGTTATGCTGCGCTCCTCTACGTGGCGCTGGTGGCGATCCCGTCGCTCCCCGATGGCGGCGCACTCCGCTTGGCGGCGTGGCCGCTCTACTGGGCGGTGTAGGGCTGCGCGCTCAATAACGAGTGGTTGGTCGCGCATGAGTGTGGCCACCACGCCTTCTCGGAAGCACGCAACGCTGGACGAGCCGTCGGCTTCGCTCTCCACACAGCACTTCTGTGAACACCACACACCAACGAGCCTCCATTCTCCTGAGCAACAAGGAGATATTGCATTTAAAGCGCATGTTGCAAGAGTTACAAGTGTTTCATACGGATGTTGCAAAAGTAGATCGGGATGGTGCATATGATATGTTGCAATGGTTGTACACGTATATTGCAAGCTCCTATTCTAAATGTTTCATCGGTTTTTTTTAACATATGTTGCAAGTGTGTTTATCTGGATGTTATATTTTCACACATCTGTTTATATCTGGATGTTGCGTATGTTTGCGATGATTTTAAGTGTTTTTCAGGTGTTTTGTAAGTGTTTCCGACGCATGTTTCATTGTTTTCATACATATTTGTTGCAATTGTTGCATTGGGTGTTTCAAAACTAGATCAGGTGTTGCATCTCCCTCCTTATCTTTTTGCTATCTCGCCTCGGTGTAGGCACGAGAAACGAGTGTAGGTAGAGATGGGCCCTACGTGCTTATGGGTGGGCGCAGCAGGTGAGATATGGGCGGGTAGGCGCAGGACGGAGGGTAGTGGCGCGGGCGTCGGGCACTAGCCAATCCCATACAAGTTAGTTAAGGAATATCTATACAACTACATCCAGACACGACGGAAGCCAATAATTCCGAAACTAATCCAGAAATACGGAGTCTCGTGCCGCATAGCGATAATAAGAGAGTAGAGCTGTAGATATAGAGGAGAGAGAAGTTAGCGTGAAGGCTCTTTTGGTTTCGTGTCGGTCGGCGGTTTTGTAGATGGGGTCCGGCATGAGCAGTTACCGGCGCCGCCCGCGCGGCTTCGTCCTGGATCCGTCGAAGGGCATGCTGCCCCTGCTGGGGCTGCAAGTGCTGCTCGAGTATGGCCGCGCGGGCTCCGCCCGGCCGCCCGCCACGGCCGCGCTGCTCGCCGCCAACGTGCTGATCTTCCTGCGCCCCGGCACCCTGCCGAAGAAAGCCTACGTCGCCCTGAATCCGAACATCTTCTTCAAGGTACGCACCCACGCCTCTGCCGAGCGCAACTACATACATGCCACTTTCCTGAGGATTCTCTAGCACATGAAAATTTCCTCTGTGCTAGAGAATTGCACTACGAACATCGTAATTCACAACCCCGCAATTTTCATCAATGTGATGCAACTTCACCATTGTGTTTTGCAATCGGGGTTCTTGGCAAGTTGAACCGAGGGTTTACCCAAGGTTTATCGTATTAGGCCTGCCTGAGTAGTGCACGATACTGATTTGTTGTTAATAGTCCCGTTGCAGTTGGTGTAAATCGAATGGGATGGTTACTGGAACTAGGTACTTCCCATCTTTTAATAGGACTAGTGGATTCAAGACTTCAAGTTCGTTTTCCCTTTGTTGGGTCTTTAAACTTTTCATACATTTTCTTTGGGTCTGTGAATTCTCAAAGTGATCATCTGGTTCTTCAGCAGATAATCACTTTGAGGGTTATGGACCTAGATGAGATGTGGGAAAAAGTTTAAGAACCTATAGTGATCATCTTGTTCAGTAAATTTGCCTGGAAGTACTTGACCATTGTGTAGACTTCGATGACGTTGGGCATAAACTTGCCTTGGAATACTTCCCATGTTTTTAGCCTTTTATACAGTCTTTTATAGTCACACATACCGTGGATGTCCAGACGCATTACGTGAACACTCTTTGTAGTTCAGAGACTTGAAGACCTTTTTCCTGTCACCTTTGTACAACGTGAACGAAGTTCACTTGTTCTGCAACGTGACAACTCTGTTGTGGACGGGCGTAGAGCTTGAAACGTCCATGGGCACCGCCGAGTTCGCTTCCATGGTTGCTGCCCTGCTTGGCCTGTCACAGGGTGCCATGCTGCTCTTGTCCAAAGGCTTGTCCTTGCTTGGTGAGGGTGCTCCGTACTATGAGGAATTTTGCATTGGGTTCTCCGGCGTGCTCTTTGGCATGAAGGCCGTGACGATGTCTGCCCGGGCGGGTGATTTCTTGCATCTGGCTGGGATGGTTATTCCAGCAAAGTATGCTGTTTGGGCCCAACTATTCCTCACTCAAGCTTTGATCCCCGATTCTTCCTTTGTTGGCCATCTTGGTGGTATACAAGCTGGACATGTCTACCTTCGGACAGGAACAGGTCAGGCCCGGGCTCGTTCAACAGCAGGCTAGGACCGGGCTCGTTCAACAGGAACAGGTCAGGCCCGGGCTCGTTCAACAGCAGGCTAGGACTGGGCTCGTTCAACAGGCCAGGCCCAGGCCCGCTCTCTCGTCTGATCTCGTGTGGTACCAGGGCCATGGCCTTGCCAGCGAGATTTGCTCAGAAACTCGTGAGCTCCGTCCTGCTGCTAAAGATGGCAACGGGGCGGATTCGGATCGGGTGGAGTATCCGCGGAACCAAAATCGAAACCCGAAAGTAAAACCTGAATCCGCCCCGAACCCCGATTTGGATGAAAATACATCCCCGAAACCCGACGGATTAACCGAAACCCGAGAAAATTACAACAGATCAACAATTCAACAGACAGAGCAATGTACTAGCAAGTAGAAGCAGGCTACCAGGTAGCCGATAGCCATGTCCAGATTCTAGAACCAGAAACATCAAACATGCAAGTTCAGTACAGTACTACTACAGCAGTACAGCTCACATATTACAGATTTACAGCCCAAACAAATAAGAGTTTTTTTTATCAAATAGATATGCAACTTGAGACAATCATCTTCACTTGAGGCACACACTGTCCAGATTACAACAAAGTTCATCATTCATCAATTATGGTGGACTCATCTTCATCCTGTGAAATAAAAATAGGGACTAGCTCATTACTTTCAATGCATTGTAAATTCACAAGTTAAATATAGAAGGAAACAACAGTAGTACCATTTCTTCATCTTTTTCATCAAGACAAGTCATCAAAGCACCAACAAAAGATGAATGAGACCCTGCATGGATATAATATTCACAAATTAGTTTTACAACTTAAATAGAATGAAGACCACATACTTACAGAAATTGCATTTACCTAACATGTCGTTATGAGACCATGCTTGCATACACATAAGTGCTTCAATCATTGATGGTGCAAGCCTACTACGATGTGGACTGATTATTCTCCCACTAGTGCTAAAGGCTGACTCGGATGCCACCGTTGTCACAGGAATAGTAAGAACATCACGTGCAATTTTTCGTAATGTTGGGTATTTGAGCCCTGCAACTTGCCACCACTGTATGATATCCAAATCTTGTGTCCTAGGCAGCAGTGGCTCTTCCAAGTACAAATCCAACTCTGTTCGCACATAAGTGGAGGTCACAACTGGTATTTTGGACATCCAATCATCAAAAGTGTCCATCCAATCTTCATCGTCCCTCAGAGTAGGAGCTCTAGGTCTAGTTTCAGCACCATCTGTTGTGGCAACATCCTCAACAGTATCTTGATATTCCAAAACCAAATTATACAACAAGTCTTTCACTTTGTTGGAAGATTCCACAGCTACACTTTCTGACCCATGAATTTTATGAAAAAGAGCATTCAACAGATGTAATTTAAACCTAGGATCCAGGACAGCAGCAACAGCCATCAAACCATGCACATCTGACCAATACTTGTTAAATTTCTCTTTCATTTTAATAGACATTTCTTCTATCTTAGGAATATCACTACTTAGCCACTTCCTAATTGCCATAAAAATGTTGCATATTTTGGGAAAGAAAAGGTTGGCTGTCACATATTTAGTGCCTGATAGTACCTCAGTTACATCATAGAACATCTTCAACCTATCACAAAGCTCTCTAGCAAACTTCCAATCTTCTGCAGATGGAACACATGGAGCACGAGAAGCAAGACGCTCAAAAACATCTTGGTAAAGTAGTGCAATGCTAAGCATAGTATAAGTAGAGTTCCATCTAGTTTTGCAATCAAGAGCAATTCTTTTTTCATATTTTCCTTTCATTTGTGCTGCCATTTTCTCAAACTTCTCATGTCTTTTAGGAGTTGCAGACCAATATGCAACACTATCACGCACTTTATCAATTCCCTTCTCCATGACACTCATTCCATCTTTTACAATCAAATTTAAAATATGTGCAGCACAACGCATATGAATTAATTTTCCCTTCAACATACAAGAGCGGAGTGGTAACTTGCCTTCTATAGCAGCCTTATTCTTTGAAAGGTCATCACCATCGGTGCCGATCATAGTCTTCATGAGGTTATCATTGACACTACAATTGTCAAGAGTTATAGTGGACAGATTCCTCTCAATATGCCAATCTAGGAGAGCTTCATGAAGAACCTCTGCTATAACCTCTGCTGTATGTGGTGCTGGAACATAAATAAACCTACAACAATAAAATATGTTAAGTGGTTGTGCTGGACAGATTGGTCTCTATAGGCAAAATGCATGTTAAGTGATTGTACTGGACACAAAATGATGCAATTTGTTGTTACCTAATAAGAAAACTTTTTAGCTTCCAATCATCATCAAGAAAATGGGCTGTAACTGCCATGTAACCTTTCCTCTAGTGGTTTGCTGTCCACAAGTCCGTAGTAACAGCAACACGAGAACTCAATTTCTTGATATAATTCACCATGGATTGCTTTTGAACTTGATACATATCAAAGATATCCTTCCTGATTGTGTTTCTAGACACTAGCTTGAATGCTGGTTGCAATGCAGCACAAAACTTTTTAAATCCAGCGTGGTCCACCATGGAAAGAGGATACTCATGGACAATGATCATTAAAGCTAATTCTTTCCTAGCAACATCTTGATCAAACACATACTTCTCTAATGTGACTGAGCCATCCTTTGGGTTTGCAGATAATTTAAGAGAAGACTGTGTTAAACCCTTTCTACAAGCTCTATCCTGACATATGGCTATGTGATTCTTCAAATGAGTTGTACCATTTCTTGTTTCCCCACCTAAATCTCTCTTACACCATATGCATCTTGCTTTCCAAACCCCTTTTACATTAATCAAATCAAAGTCTTTCCATACTTTAGATCTTAGCTTCCTCTTACTACCAACAGGGACATTATCTTCTACCTCTACCACATCAGTGTTACCTACAGTTGCAGAATCAGTTGACGGTGCTGCTGAACCGGCTACGGCAGGTGGTGTTGCTGACTCGGATGCGAGACGAGGACGCCTTGGAGGACAAGAACCCACAGATTGAGATACAGCAGCAGCTTGAGATCCACTTGTATCACCAGGAGTCGACATTGCTCACCCTTCCTGACAAATGAAAAAGGAACATACATTATTACATGGTCACATGACAAGATTGAGAAAATGGAACATACAGCAGCTTCAAATCTAGGGGAGGGATGTGCCGTCGTACCTGGCCTGTTGGATTCGCCGGCGAGGTCGGAACTTGGAAGGTCGGCGAGGCTGGCAAGGTCAGCGAGGACACGGACTAGGGTCACGGACTGATGAGGCGGCAAGGCCGGCGAGGGCGCCCGTCAAGGGCTCGCTGGCTCGGGGCGCCGGGTGGGAGCGGGCGTGCGGCCGCCCGCCGCCGTGCAGGTCGAGACCGCCGCCGTGCGCCGGTGCCGCACTGCCGTGGTCGCACTCGCGGTCACGGACGGCGGACTCGCCAGCGGCCAGTCGCGGAGATGCGGACTCGCGGTCTCTCAACGCGGACGCCGACTGCGGTCCTGCCTCCTGCGGCCGAGGGTCTGAGGGGTGAGGGTTCCTATTTCAGGCAATATATACTAGGGTTTCTTAGCTGGGCTTTTAGTGGGCTACGTATTTGGGGCCCCGATGGAGTATCCACGGGTGAAAAATAGAGTCTGCCCCAAACCTGCAGAGTTTCGGGTATCCGAACCCGCAAATCCGTGGGCAAAAAACAGGCACCAAAACCGAGACCCGAGAACCCGAAACCCGCGGATATCCGCACCAAACCCGATCCGCTGCCATTTTTACCTGCTGCCCAAGGGTCACGTTACAGGTCGGCGCAGAGTTGGGTGCTGTGCATCTGCAGCAAGAGGATGCCCGAAAGGATGCTGGATATGCTCAAGCTGCACCGATTATAACTCACTTGCCACTGATATATGTGAGAGGTGCAGCACCATGCGTGAGGACTGTGCTATTTCGTGGGGGCAGCATCACCAGGCTTTCGTGTAATAGGGAGCTTACAGTTGAGGAGTTACGCCTCAGGAGGGTGCACAGATTTGATATGTGATGCAAACCATTGCTAGTACAATGCTAAAAAGGCTTCTTTGTGTGAAGATTGGAGCCGCCTTGCCTGTATTAGGTTTTTTTCAGAATTCTGATTAGACTTCTCTCCATTTGGATAGAGTTTGTTACTGAACCACATTCTTTTTGTTGTCTCAACAGCCCACGTTGTAAGAATCGATTGTTTGCACCAGTCACTCGTTATCTGTTCATATCAGTCTCGTTATAATATAAGGTAACTGCGTCCGACTCCACCGTGCCGCCCACCCACTGTCACATTCTCTAGCGTGCTCGCCGCAGACAGCGCATGCGCTCGCCGCGGGCAGCGCTGCCGCCTCCACCGTAGGGGTGCCTTGCCGCGGTCCCCACGGGCAGAGCTGCTGCCTCCACCGCAGGGCGCCTCGCCATAGGGGACCGCACCCGCCCACCCTATGGCTGGAGCCGCGCAGCCGCTCGCCGGGACCATGCCGTTGCCTACCCGTTGGCATCCCCCCTCGTCACTCTGCGAAATCGAGCTCAGCGTCGACGAGCCTCCATTTCGTCCGAGCAGCTAGTAGATGTTACGCTTGAAAGCGCATGTTGCAAGCGTATATTTTAAGTGTTTCAAATTTTTTATAGGTATGTTGCAAGTGTTTCGTACAGATATTATAAAAGTAGATTATGGTGTTGCATATGTTGCAATGGTTGTATATGTACATTGTAAACTTTTGTTCCCAATGTTTCCATCTGTTTTTTAAGACGTACGTTGCAAGTGTGTTTATCTAGATGTTGCATATGTTTGCACACATATGTTTGTCAGTGTTTTATCTGGATATTGCGTATATTTACGATGGTTTAAGTGTTTTTAGGTGTGTGTTTTAAGTGTTTCAGACGCATGTTTCAAGTGTTTCATTTGTCTTCAGATATATGTCGCAAGTGTTGCATCTAGATGTTTCGAAAATAGATTGGGTGTTGCATCTTGCTCTTCGCCTTCTGCTGCCTCGTCTCGGTGTGTCCTCCTCCCACCGCCGGACATCCATACAATGCCGCGGCCAGGTCCTTCCGAACCAGAGGCGCCGCCCCCTCCCCCTCTTCTCGCTCGGGCGACACGGGCCCTGCGTGGAGCGCGCGAAATGGAGTGCAGGCGCGGGCGTCCGTCCGGACATTCGGGCGCTAGCACTATAGTATAATATAGCTCAAAAGTTGGGACACATGTGTTTAGAAGGTCGGATCTGTTTATTTTTCTTCCAATCACTATTACGAGATCTTACAGCCTTATTCTGCAGCAGATTTCTTTGTAGTTGTATTCATGTTCGAGGATAAATTGATCTGCCTAAATGATTGTTACTCCATATGAAAATTTCCGTCAACAAATACATAACTGGGACAGGATAACAAAAAAACTGGTTACCTAAGATGATATACACTTTAACGAGTCATTCACATGAAAAAATTAAAAACTCCTGAGCTCCTCTGTCCTGCTACCCAAGGGTCACAGAACAGGTCGACGCAGAGTTGGGTGCTGTGCGGATGCCCGAAAGGATGCTGGGTATGCTCAAGCTGCACCGATTATAACACACTTGCCACAGATATATGTGAGAGGTGCAGCGCCATGCGCGAGGACTGTGCTTTTTCGTGGGGGCAGCATCATCAGCCTTCGTGTAACAGGGAGCTTACAGTTGAGGAGTTACCCCTCAGGAGGGTGCACAGATTTGATGTGTGATGGAAACCATTGCTACAACTACAATGCTAAAAAGTAAGGCTTCTCTGTGTGAAGATTGGAGCCGCCTTTCCTCTGCTAGGTTCTTTCAGCATTCTGATTGGACTTCACCTCACCATTTCGATGGAGTTTGTTACTGAACCACATTCTTTTTGTTGTCTCGACAGCCCACATCGTAACCAAAGTACTCGAGTATTTTATAAGGCTTCGTTATAATATAGCTTGGGAGTTGGGACATATGCGTTTAGAAGGTCGGATCTGTTTATTTTTCTTCCAATCAGTATTACGTGATCTTACAGCCTTATTCTGTAGCAGAGTTCTTTTTAGTTGTATTCATGTTCTAGGACAAATTGATCTGCCTAAATCATTGTTACTACATACGCAAATTTCCGGCAACCAATACATAACTGGGACAGGATAAAAGAAAAACTGGGTTACCTAAGATGGATATACACTTCAATGAGTCATTCACATGAATTTTTTTTTTTTTGAATCGCTCGTGATCCAATCCAATTCAAATATACATCCATCCGGGCAAAATCTGGAGCAGCAGCAACCAGAAAGTAGAGAGGAGAGTAGCAGCATCAAAACGTCTTCTACCTGTGCGGGTTGCAATCGTCGCAGTAGAAATCGTTGCGCTGGAGGAGGGACCTCGGCCCGACCGCAGCCCCCGCCTTGCCGCCGCAACCGCAGGCGCAGCGGCCACGGCCACCGAGGCTTGCGCGCGTGTCATGCTCATCGCTGCCCGTTCCGGCCAATCCGACGAATCCTGATGCCTCCCCAGCACGAAGGGCGGGCTCTTCTGCAGGACGACGAGAAGGATACCCTGTCCCTGAGGTTCTTGGCCTTGCTCCTGTCGGTACCCTCCCCCTCCGTGGCCACCGGAGATGGGGAAGGGGCCGGTTGCGGCAGAGGATGGCCGTCAGCGTCGGTACCCCTGTTGACGTCCCTCGCCATTCCTATCCTCCCTCCCACCGTGCATGCGCGCGCGAGAAGCAGAGACAGGCTGGAGGCTGCCTCGGATGATGGATAGATCGGCTCAGATGCACAGGGCACGCAAAGGAGTCAAGCAGGAGACGGAGGAGAGAGAGAGAGACGGGGGCTGGGGAAGCCGGCACGACCGCACGGGGACTTGCTGCTGCAGGGAGGAATCGGTGGCGTTCCCATCCAACCCCACCTCTGGTGCCTTCCTCCTCCCCACTCCGTCCAACGCACGTCCACGTATTGACAGTTGACTGCTGGATATCGCGTTTAGGGAAAAAAAATGTCGGCGTGGCGTCGTCCGCAGGTCGGCAGGTGGCATCCCAGTCCCAGGCGGAATGGGCAAAGCGACGGCAGATTTGTATCAGTGCTGCTTCTCTTTCCATCAGATCTCTCACTCTCTCAGGAAAAAAAAAAAAAAGATGGAAGGCCTAGCGTTCGGACAGGCGGCGCGTCCGGAAGTAGCTCCCGCATTATACCGCACCACATTCCACGACCTGAGTCCGCATCCCATCCAGCGTTAGTGCGCCCGCGTCCATATGCCGCACCCGCACCCATCACGTGCTCCAGCAGCCCATCCCGTGCCCATCCTCAAGCCCCACGTGGGTCCTAGTCACTTGTCCCGCTTACGGATGCGTGCTGCGGAGGCACCTGCCGACCTCAGGCACCAGCACGGTGACCCACGACGGCCCCCTAGCGGCAACAGTAGAACGGTTGCGGCAGATGAAACATGTGCTCTCGCAGATCTACTTCTGAAACATCCAGATGAAACACTTGCAACATATATTTGAAAACATATAAAACACTTAAAACATACACTTGAAACATGCGTGTATAGTCATAGCAGTATATGCAACATCGAGTTCTACTTTTGCAACATTCAAATAAACACACTTGCAGCATGAGTCTTAAAACGCTTGAAACATGCGTATAGAGCCATAGTAACATATGCGTGCAATATCCAGATGAAACACTTGAAACATATGTTTGAAACACATGAAACATAGGCTTGCAACATATGCAACATGCAAGATCTATTTGCAACATTCAGATGAAACACTTGAACATAAGTCTGAACGCTTGAAACACTTGAAACACATCGTCGCCAGCAGTCACAACTCACAACCTACCTGGCGGGGAACTCCGATAGCCAGCAAGTTTGGGTCCGGAGGATGTCGAGAGCAACGGTCCAGCGTACGCACTAGGCGCAGCACGAAAGCCTCCCATTCCTGCCGACGGGCGAAGTGGATGGGGGCATGGCGCGGGGCGTGGAACAGTGTGGGACGTGAAGCCGCTCAATGATCGATCCTTTTTTGCTGCATACCTAATGGCAATTCACTTTTGCCGCGCACGCTGAGTGGCACTGGTGGCACAGCCAGGGGGCGGCAGGGGACGCTAGATCATCGATCCTTTTTTTTTTTGCTGCATGCCTAATGGCAATTGACTATTGCCACACGCTGGGTGGCGCTAGTGGCACATCCAGGGGGCGGTAGGGCCATGCCCCCCTAATATGACAGCAAATATTTTTATTAGTATATAATCTTATAATTTTTATTTTTAGTTAGTGAAAGAATATAACAAAATTATTGCTATATATACCTATTAATACCTTTTTTTCCCTTCGTCTTTTCTAAGAATTCAAAAAAATTAACTTTGATCAAATGTATATAAGAAAATTTTTATATTTATAGTACATAATTAGTATAGTTAGATAGATCGTTCAATATATTTTTATAATATACTTATTTAGATATATAAATATTACTAATATTTTCAAGAAATCTAGTCGAATTTGAGACCAACATGAATTTCATAGCAACACTTTTTTATGGGATGGAGGGAGTATATAATAAAGTTATACAAACACATCTTGATAATAAAATCGTTTCTACTAACATCTCTGAAAGACTAAATTAGTAGATCTCAAGATCTACATAGTCACTGTAGAGCCTTGCTTCCATGGCATGTCGCATACAATTGAAAGAATAGGGCCTTAGATTCTACTCCCTCTGTCCATAAAAACATACAACTATGTGTTGCGTATCAGAAAAAGTAGTTCACGTTTGATCAAGTTTCTAGTGAATAATATTTATATTTATGACTCCAAATCAATTTATTATGAAAATACATTTCATAATTAATCTAATAATATTTATTTGATATCATAAATATTGGTACTTTTTTTTATCTATAATTGGTCAAACTTAATAAGACACTAAAACGTGACACTGTGCTAGAATTGCATGTTTGGAGAGAGTAGAATACATATAAGAAAATGCGAGCAATCATAAGTCGATAAATTAACCCAGATGATCACCACAAAAAAAACTAATCAGTTGAGCCAAGCTCAATTTTTACAAAGGTTTTTTTTACTGGCCCTCCTATGTATAATTTCCGGCTCCGCCCCTAAATTCATATCAACTTTATTTAACATGTATGCCGTGCGGCAACGTGCAGGAAATTCTCCTATTTTGATAAGAACCGATGCAAGAACAAGCAAATCTAACTCTTATATGCAATAATTATATTTCTAAAAAAAAGTCTCGCAACAACACACGGGTATCCTTCTAATAATTATATGTATAATATGTACAGACTGCCTAGTTATATAATCATATAAAATCAAGGTACGTCAAAATATGAGAATGATAGTACTAATAACCCATACAAAAGCGCTGCATGCGCGTACACTCGCAAAATATATGAAAAAAAACGAGATTACTACTACTCCTCCAGATATTATTTTACAGGCGTAAGAAAATAAAAATAAAAGAAAAAATATAGTGTAGAGTTACAGTAGCAGAACGACAAGATCTAAAGATATGTACTTCACGTATTGCAGGTTCAACATTCTTGATCCGGCGTCCGAAAGTGGCTGCGGGCCTCCAGATAGCTGGTCAGCCTGCGGCTGTGGATTTTGGTTGGAAACAGGTTGGGTCCCCGGGGCCGGTTGCACGTTTGGGTCAGGCACCGGCACGGGCTGTGGCTGAGGCTGCGGCAGAGGCTGCGGCGGGAGTGGGCCTGGCTGTGGCTGCGGTAGGGGCTGAGGCGGTGAGTTTGGGTCGGGCTGCGGCAGGGGCTGCGGCTGAGGCAGAGGCTGTGGTGGGTTTGGATCAGGCTTCGGAAGGGGCTGCGGCTGAGGCAGAGGCTGTGGTGGGTTTGGATCAGGCTGTGGGTTTGGATTTGGTTGCGGCAGGGGCTGTGGCAGTGGCCCCGGTTGGGGCTGTGGGTTTGGGTCCGGCTGCGGCTGCGGCTGCGGCTGCGGCACAGGCTGAGGCTGAGGCTGAGGCAGCGGAGTTGGCAGCTGCTGCAGGCTTCGACCACGACGTGCCTCCGGGGAGCTGTCAAGCGCGGTTGCCACTGCGAGCGATCCGGCTGCAACGAGAAGTAGCAGCGGCGGCAGCAGGGCCAGGGGAAGGGACGACGAGCGGCGGCGCTTCGCCATGGCTTGGAGCTCGAGCTGGTGCTTAACGTCGACGCTCAGAATTTACTTTGTGGCTGGCTCAGTGGGGCTCACTGCCTGCGGTGTAAAGCAGAGTGGATGGATCAGGTCGGAGGACCTTGATATTTATAGCCTCAATTAGCCAATGGACGGCTGGCTTGTGTTGCTGCCGTTGAGCCGCTGATCTCTATCTCCAGCACAGTGATTAGTTGAGCACACGCTAGCTCGACTGCTCGAGCAAGATGTACACATCCTGCAGTAAATGTACACCTAATTGTTGTTCTAGACATTTAAACAGCATAACGAGGGAGGAATAGACTACTCCACACCTTGACAGCTCAATTCTTTTTACGAAACAGAGAAGGGCAAACTGCTACTGATTAAAATGTATTTATTATTAAAAGAGGAGTGTAGTCAGCAAAAGAAGAAAACGAGAAGTTTACGAGAGTAAAAAACAAAATCAATCTACTAAAGGTTCTAGCCATTATTTAATCTGAGGAAAATATCTTCTCTTTACATGATGACTCCAAGGATAATATGTGCAAATTCATGCTTGATGACAGCATCTCTCTGCAGCCTTGAACTGAAATGCTTCTATGGTTAAAGATGTAACCATTGTTTGTGGGCAATATACACCAGCATATAAGAATCAAAATCTCCATGAAAAAAGCCACAATTAAGATCTTGTTTTGATGCACATGTATTTATCTCAATCTACATGCGTTGAAGTGGATTTGAGTGAAATTAAACTAAGTTTTATTCCAATCACTCCAATACATATGGATTAAAGTGGATACACGTACATCCAAAACAAGGCCTAAACCGAATTTTGGAGGAGTCCAGAATCTAAAAGGAACGAGTAAATTTGTATTTGCGCGTCTGGCTCGGATGGTGTGCTCGGAGGACACAATGGTTTATACTGGTTCGGGTGGAACGTTCCTACGTCCAGTTCGCTGCTGCTCGTGTTGCCGGCACTTGGTTTGCAGTAGGGGTTACAAACAGGCGAGAGGGGGAAATTATCACAAGTCTCTAGTGGAAGGAGTGAATGGGTGTTGAGAGCTCGATTGCCGCTCAGCTGTGTGCTCATGCCATGCTTTTGTGTTCCGATTCATTTTTTTGTCCCCCGATAGGGGCGCCCTGCTTTCCCTTTTACAGGCGAAGGAAAAGCGCGGATTATAGTGGAAGAAAAGGAGAAGAACGAGAGAGAGAGAGAGAGAGCGAAGAGGGAGAAGAAGGCTTCCTGGGTCGCCGGGTCCTTCTTCTCCTTCATGCGGGTCCCATCGATCCTGTAGATGTCAATAGGGACGGCTTCACGTCGCGGCCCTGTTTGTCACTCGCGCCAGCCTCTTTTCTGTTGTCAGAGTTTTGACCCAGATCCATACGCTTGGACCTGGAGTGGTTGACGACGGTATGGGTCCCCGTTGGACGAGACGGAACCCGCATCCTTGGGGTCGGGCGAAACGGAGCACGAACCCAAGGGGTTGGACAAGTCGGAGCCCGCAGTCTTTGGGGTCGGGCGAGACGGAGCCCGCACCTGAGGGATCAGGCTAGACGGAGCCCGCGTCCTTAGGGTAGGGCGAGATGGAACCCGCACCCGAGGGGTCGAGCGAGACGGAACCCGCGACCTTGAGCGAGACGGAGCCCGCGTCCTCGGGGTCGGGCGAGACGGATCCCGCACCCGAGGGATCGGGCTAGACGGAGCCCGCGTCCTCGGGGTCGGGCGAGACGGAACCCGCACCCGCGGGGTCGGGCAAGACGAAGCCCGTGTCCTTGGGGTCGGGCGAGACGGAGCCCGCACCCAAGGGGTCGGGCGAGACGGAGCCCGCGTCCTCGAGGTCGGGCGAGACAGAGCCCGCACCCGAGGGGTCGGGCAAGACGGAACCCGCGACCTTGGGCGAGACGGAGTCCGCGGCCTTGGGGTCGCTCGAGACCTTTTAATACGTCTCGAGCCATCCGGAGGAGTCAGCGTGGACGCTAACCTCCTTGCTTTGGATATCTCTAATAACGATACCCGATAATCATTGATCTTTTGGCACCTGTGAGTTGTGAACCAAGCATCAAACATTATCGTTTGCAAAGAGGGGAGACAAAAGATGATGCTCATCAAGAGTTCCTTCGTGCCCACACATCCATGCACAGGACACGATTATAACTGGGAGAACCATATTCTTGCTTCTCAACTATTCTTTAGAGTCTAGACTCTAGTGATTTGAAGCATGTAGTGACTGGGAGAACCATATTCTTCCTTTCATTACCCGGCCGGTAAGCCTTAGCTTTCTGATAAACTATGAAGAAGTTTGCATTTCCCGAAATTTAAGACCAAATTAAATGCCATGTGAGAAAAAAAAATTGTAAACAAGAACAGTAATTATGGGCGCTGCGTATAAACAACACGCGGAAGTCACCCAAAGGATGGAAATGGTATAGGTCAATGTTTCAAAAAGAAATGGTATAGGTCTAAAACTCATATTCCCAGAGAAATGAGAATGAAGCTATATATGCACACCTACGCCCCTATATTAGTATCTGTTGAACATTTGGTCAATTTACGACGTATATTAATCCATAAAAATGACTTAACCAATAGTAATAGTACCACTAACCATACTGTAACACCACCACTACTGCAGATAGTATTTAACAGTGCAGCAACCAAGTACGCTAACAACGCTAACATAATAGCATATGAACAATAGCGCACAGTGGGATTAGGTTTATACCCTAGGGTGGGACTGCCGGTACCCGTGGACAGTGAGCCACCATCTTCTCCGTCGGTGGCATTGGTGCGGGCACCAGTCCTCCTCGTGTCCACCATGTTGCAGAGGAGGTCGCGCCGGGAGGCTCCTGCAGGTGCAGTGTTGGAGCAGTAGCACGGGAAGCTCCTGCAGGTGCGGTGTCGGAGCAGTAGCACGGGCTCTCCCGTCAGGAAGCAGAAGCCCCCGAACAGGAACCTACAGAAGCAGAGACGGGGCAGCAGTCGCGTCGGGAAGCCGGCGCTCCCCAAAAACTTGATTCCCCGCCTATCCGTGCAGGTACGCTTGACGGGGGGAGTTCCGGAGGCCTGCTACCGAAGCTCCCTGTGCACGCAGGGAACTCCGGTCAAAGATGCAGACGAACAGCTCAGCGCTCAGATGTTGCGGAGAGGAGGAAGAGGAAGAGTCGGGTCTGTTCCCTGCCGGACAGGGGCGCCCCCCTTATAGCTGTGTCGTTCCCCATCTGTCCGTTAGGCCCTATCGGGGGAATGAACCTGGACAGGGTGGTTGGACGTTGGGAGTTGGCTGCGGCGGCTAGGGTTTTGGTTGGGCCAAGCGACAAAACCAGGCCAGGCCATGGCCCACGGCCCGGCTCGGCGCGTCGCGTGCGCGTGGGCGGGCGGCGCAGCTCGGCGGCGGCGGCGGCGCGCGCGTGTGGCCTCCCGGTTCTCCCTCTCAACTTGTCTATGTGAGAGTCTTAAGACTCACTATTTAAGTTGAGAACCTTTTTAGTGAATTTTCCATATGGTACTAATCACTTTTCCACTTAACAATAATTGTGGGCCTTTGAAGTTTATTTGATTAATTAGAATAAATAATGGGCCTGGCCCAAATTAATCTAATAATCCCCACCAAACTTCAGAAGTCTACAGTTAATGTCTTCAGTTCTGAGCTTGTTTGATATACCAGTGTTTCGATGGAGACTGTTAAGTTGAACATCCATCTAGAAAAGGAGTTTACACTCATTTACAACTGACCAATGGACTATGCCTTGAATTGACAGTTTTATGCAAAGTGAGGCTCACTCGATTTCTTTACTGGTACTAGGCTGCCTGTAGCATCCCCTCTGGTTGGAGCATATAAGTCATACTCCTGGCCTATTCATGAGTATCTAGAGATCACCCAAATCTTATAGATTGTGACTAGCAATCGAACTCACATAGGTGTGTTCCTTTAAGATGCCCTGTAGGCCGACATCTTTGCTTCTCATTAAGCCACTCGGATCACATTGAGGTATTTGCCAACCTGCCATATAGATAGGAAGAGAAGTGCATTACTCAAGAGATTGACCTTTATTAAAAGGGTCTCTTCCCTCAGTCTACCCATAGCTTGTTTCACCATCCTAATTCACGGGATCTCTGATCACATAGGATAGGTTGCCACTACGATAGAACTTCATGTGGGTCTCAGTCCCATCTCACTCGATGCACTATCTATCACATTATGTGATAGTCCCTTAGTAAATTGATCTGCCAGATTTTTAGACGTATGGACATAGTCCAATGCTATTACTCCGGAGTTTCTTAATTTTCTGACAGATTTTAACCACCGCTTTACATGCCTAGTGGTCTTCATGTTGTCCTTTGAACTGTTTACCTTGATAATTACTGTTTGGTTATCACAGTTCATAGAAATTGCAGGCATAGGTTTTTCAACCACCGACAAATCCATAAGGAGCTCATGGAGCCATTCAGCCTCAACAGTAGCGGTATCAAGTGCTGCAAGTTCTGCTTCCATTGTTGACCTCGTTAAGATGGTCTGCTTGCAAGACTTCTAGGAAACAGCGCCACCTTCAAGTGTGAATGTATATCCACTTGTGGCTTTTAACTCATCAGCATTAAATATCCAATTTGCATCACAATAGCCCTCGAGTACCTTCGGGTACCCAGTATAGTGAATGCCAAAGCTCGACGTTCCCTTTAGATAGCGCAATACTCTTTCAAGAGCACGCCAGTGATCATCTCCCGGATTTGAAACAAACCGGCTTAATTTGCTCATAGCAAATGAGATATCAGGCCTCGTTGCACTAGCCAAGTACATTAGCGAGCCGATGATTTGGGAGTATCTCAACTAATCCCTCATTATTCTTCGGTTCTTTCTCAGGATCATGCTTGGATCATAGGGAGTGGACACAGGCTTGCAATCACTATAACCAAAGCGACTCAGTACCTTTTCCACATAGTGAGTTTGTACAAGTGTTACCCCACTATTTTCTCCCCTTAGTAGTTTGATGTTTAGTATCACATCAGCCACTCCCAAATCCTTCATGTCAAAGCTCTTTGACAGAAAGTCCTTGACTTCCTCAATCACATTGAGGCTTGTCCCAAAGATTAGTATGTCATCCATATACAAGCACAGGATTACTCCTTCTCCCCCACCATAGCGGTAGTACACACATTTGTCAGCTTCATTCGCAACAAAGCCAGCAGATGTCATAGTTTTATCAAACTTTTCATGCCATTGCTTAGGTGTTTATTTTAGGCCATACAAAGACTTCAATAATTTACACACCTTTCCTTCTTGACCTTCTACTATAAAACCATCAGGCTGATCCATGTAGATCTCCTCATCTAACTCTCCATTTAGGAAAGCCGTCTTAACATCCATCTGATGAACGAAAAGACCATGAGACGTAGCCAGGGCAAGTAGTACTCGGATTGTGGTCAATCGGGCCACTGGTGAATAAGTATCAAAGAAGTTCTCGCCTTCTTTCTGGGTATAACCCTTAGCCACAAGCCTTGCCTTGTACTTTTCAATCGTACCATTAGGCCTAAGCTTTTTCTTGAACACCCATTTACATCCTACAGGCTTGCACCCATAAGGACGATCAACAATCTCCCAAGTTCCATTGGTCATAATTGAATCCATCTCACTTCGCACTGTTTCCTTCCAGTAGTCAGCGTCGAGAGAGGAAAATGCCTCAGCAATGGTGCTTGGAGTGTCATCCACGAGGTATATAGTGAAATCACCACCAAAAGACTTTACAGTCCTCTGTCTCTTACTCTTTCGAGTAGCTCCACTATTATCCTCCTCAGGATTCTCAACACATGTTTGTTCAAGATGTTCTGTTGGCACCACAGGGGAATCAACAGGTGTTTGACTAGATGTGCTAGGTACATTTCCTCTCATAGGAAATTCATTCTCAAAGAATGTAGCATCTCTGGATTCAATCATTGCACCGACACGCATGTTAGGTACTCCAGAGCTTACAACTAGGAATCTATAGCCAACGCTGTGTAAAGCGTAACCGAGGAACACACAATCTACAGTTTTTGGTCCAAGTTTGTGTTTTTTGACGATTGGCACATTCACCTTGGCCAAGCATCCCCAAGTGCGCAGGTATGAGAGAGTCATCATTTTCTTTTCCCATTCCTCGAATGGTGTTACTTCTTTATTCTTTGTAGGAACTCTATTCAGGACATGACATGCCGTCAATATAGCCTCACCCCACCATTCGTTGGAAAGTCCCGCAGTGTCTAACATGGCGTTAACCAAATCAGTTAGAGTGCGATTCTTTCGTTCAGCAATCCCATTGGATTGGGGGGGGTATGGAGGCGTCCTCTCATGAATAATTCCATGTTCCTCGCAGAATGAATCAAACTCATGTGAAAAGTATTCTCCCCCACGATCAGACCTCAACCGTTTGATTTTCCTTTCCAATTGGTTCTCTACTTCAGCTTTATAGATTTTAAAATAATGCATTGCTTCATCCTTTGTTTTTAGCAAGTACACATAGCAAAATCTAGTGCTATCATCAATAAGAGTCATGAAATATTTCTTTCCTCCTTTGGTCAATACACCATTCATCTCGCACAGATCAAAATGAATGAGATCTAGCGGTGCCAAATTTCTCGCCTCTTTCACAGCCTTGTGAGGCTTGCGAGGTTGCTTTGCTTGAACACAAGCATGGCACTTAGACCCTTTGACCAGATCGATTTTAGGGATTAATTTTAAACTAGCTAAGCGCGTCATACAACCAACATTGATGTGACAGAGTCGGGAATACCAAATATTAGACTCATCATCATTTCTCACATGGTTCACAATTTTATCACAAGAATCCATCAAAGAGAAGCGGAACAAGCCTCCGCTTTCATAGCCTTTTCCAACAAAGGTTCCATACTTGGATACAACACATTTATTGGACTCAAACACAAGTCTAAAGCCGTCTCTACACAATAGAGACCCACTAACGAGATTCTTCTTGATGGAGGGGACATGCTGCATGTTCTTTAGCTGCACGATCTTTCCCGAAGTAAACTTCAGATTGATCGTACCAACACCAAGTACAGCAGCATGCGTACCATTTCCCATCAGCAAGGAGCAACCTCTTTGTTCCTGATAAGAAGAAAACAAAGAAACATCAGAACATACATGAATGTTAGCACCCGTGTCAACCCACCACTCAGGCGAGAGACAAACTGAAAAAACTGTAGGTAGATGATTACCGTACCTAGATCCTCCAGATTCGCTAACAACCATGTTTGCGGTCTTCTTCTGCTTGTCCTTGCGGTCAGGGCACTCTTTTGCCCAATGGTCAGATGCACCGCAGACAAAGCAAAGACCTTTTTCTTTTTCCTTGCCCTTCTTCTTAAAAGTTGTAGCTTTAGGCTTGACTGCAGGCTTGTTTTTCTTCTTCCTCTGTGCGGCATGAAAGTTCTTCTTTTGCACCAGATTGGCGCTAGAACTTTCCTCATGCGCTTTCTTGCCATGAGTGTCCTTTGCCCTAGCATTCTCCTCCACACCAAGAGTATCAATGAGATCAGTCACACTGAACACTTGCCTCCTGTGCTTTAGAGTAGTGGCAAAGCTCGACCAAGTGGGTGGCAGCTTAGCGATGATACCGCCGGCCACAAACTTGTCAGGCAACTTACACTCATTGTTCTGGAGTTCCTTTGCCAGCATCTGTATCTCATGAGCCTGCTCTACTACAGATCGGTCATCGACCATCTTGTAGTCATAGAACTTCTCCATGATGTACAACTCAGTGCTAGCATCGGCAACACCGAACTTGGCCTCAAGTGCATCCCATATGTCCTTGCCAGTGTCCATATCCATGTACACTTGCACCATGCTTTAAGCTAATATGCTGATGAGAGCCCCCTTGAACAAGTTATCTGCCTCATTGAACTTAATCTCCTCCTCGTGAGAGAAAGGAGGTTCAATGCGTCTTCCCTTGATCACGTGCTCACAACACATACTAGTGAACCACAGTTTGGAACAGACACGCCACACTTTATAGTTGGATCCATCATCTTTCAATGGTGGTGGTTTTAGTAACGCAGCAAAACTAGCAGCCGAAAAAGACCTATCAAGTTTTTGGATTGTTGAACATTTGGTCAATTTACGACTTATATTAATCCATAAAAATGACTTAACCAATAGTAACGGTACCACTAACCATACTGTAACACCACCACTACTGCAGATAGTATTTAACAGTGCAGCAACCAAGTACGCTAACAGAATAGCATATGAACAATAGCGCACAGTGGGATTAGGTTTATACCCTAGGGTGGGACTGCCGGTACCCGCGGACAGTGAGCCACCATCTTCTCCGTCGGTGGCGTTGGTGCGGGCACCAGTCCTCCTCGTGTCCACCATGTTGCAGAGGAGGTCGCGCCGGGAGGCTCCTGTAGGTTGGGCCAAGCGACAAAACCAAGCCAGGCCACGCGCGCGGGCGGGCGGCTCGGCTCGGCGGCGGCGCGCGTGTGGCCTCCCGGTTCTCCCTCTCAACTTGTCTATTTGAGAATCTTAAGACTCACTATTTAAGTTGAAAACCTTTTTTTAGTGAATTTCTCATGTGGTACTAATCACTTTTCCACTTAACAATAATTGTGGGCCTTTGAAGTTTATTTAATTAATTAGAATAAATAATGGGCCTGGCCCAAATTAATCTAACAGTATCCAAACTGAAAAGAAATATATATTTCCTGAGCTCAAAAGAAAACCTAACCATACAGCATATCCTCGAAAACAATACGCAAGTACGACAGTAAAAGTGGTTGCAATGCGTACGTATGCTATCTTTCCGACTAATAAGCAACTCGTGTTTCGATTGTGGCTGTAATTTTCACACCTTTTTGCTAAACGTGTATACGATTCTGGCCACTCGCATCTGCTGCGGTTAATTAATTAATTTACAGTACTCTTGCTGAACCTCGCTAGCAAATTAACAACGGCTGATTCGAGCAGAAAACAACCTGCTTTCAAATCGTGCGCAAGAGTCAAAAAGTAGTAACCGCACACGATGACTTGAAGCTTTTTTGTTGCCGTACTCTGGCTATCCTTGAACACGCCGGCATAACCAAATCACCGCGGATTCGGGCAGATTTTCGTGCCGGGCGGTGGAAAGCAACGGCACACAGGCGCTTAGCTTTCGTTTCTAGTCGAGCTACGACATTGTGAGTTAGAAAGTACACGACATCGACGTGCACTGTTGATTAGTTCCTGTCATTAGTAATATAACACAGACACGAGTCACACGACAGGGCTCAGGACTTGCAGCAGCAAGAAAGCATAGATGCTATCCGATCCTAAGTACGGACTAGTACGTCATCTCTCCATTGACAAAACAGGTTGCTCTGCACCCTTCACCGCGTAGGTTGGAAGCTTTGCTACTTTTTGCACAAGATTTCGTTCTCATTAGTGACACTAACATCACCCCTGCGCCATTATATTTGTCTTTTTTTTTTTTTAATCCCAGCCCGCGCCATCTGGCTCTATCTACGGTTACGTACCTCATAGCCTCAATATGATAGCCACCCTTCCCGATAAATGGAGCCATATCCAAATATATCGTTCTGCTGGTGTATTTTCAATTCTTCATCCTGAATGTTATTGTTCGTCACCTGGACTATGGACTATGGAGACCGGGCAATCAGTAACTCGGTGGTCAGTAAAGAGCACTGCCGCATTATGGTCCCCATCAGACTCTTCCAATAAGGAGACCCAAACCCAAAATGGGTCCGGCACAGTACTTTGCCTAGCCGAATCCATCGTCCAACAGCAGACCCAAAGATCCGACGCATTTTGCCTGCTCGCCCAAACGCTACGCAAAAAAGCGTCTCCTCTCTCCTCGCTACGCAAATCGCCGAGCTCGCCCGCGGCACCCGGCCGGGGCCAAGCTCGCCAGCGCGCCTGCGGCGGCCGGGGCCGAGCTCGCCCGCGCCGAGGCGGAGCTCGCCGGCCGCCGGTGTTGGAGGAGCGCATGGCGAGGCGGGGAGCGGCCGTCGGGGAGCGGGGCCAGGCCGCCGGAGCAGGAGGCCGCGCGCGGGGGTGGACGGCCACGGGGCCGCCGGAGCGGGATCCGGCACACGGGGCCGTCGATCCTCCGGAGCTGGACGGCCACGGGGCCGCCGGAGCTGGATCCGGCCGCGGGGCCGTCGATCCGTCGGAGCTGGACGGCCCCGGGGCCGCCGGAGCTGGATCCGGCCGCGGGGCCGTCGATCCGCCGGAGCTGGACAGCCACGGGGCCGCCGGAGCTGGATCCGGCCACGGGGCCGTTGATCCGCCGGAGCTGGACGGCCACGGGGCCGCCGGAGCTGGATCCGGCCGCGGGGCCGTCGATCCGCCGGAGCTGGACGGCCACGGGGCCGTCGGAGCTGGATCCGGCCGCGGGGCCGTCGATCCGCCGGAGCTGGAGCTGACGGAGGCCGCTTCGCCGAGGACGCGGGGTCGCCGGCCCAGGGGCGGAGGCGGGCGTGAGGGTGGAGGCCGGCGCGGGGTCGAGGACGGGAGCGGCCGAGGCCGGGGTGCCCAGGGCGGCGGACTCGCCTGAGATGGGAGAGGGAAGAGAGAGAGAGAGAGAGAGAGAGAGAGAGAGAGAGAGAGAGAGAGAGAGGAGAGGAGGAGACCGCGCGAGATTTTTACCGGTGGATTTGCGTTCGCTATTGGACACGCTAAATTTGGGTGGGGACCTTTTTTCCCTGTGTATGACCCAAACTACAGAATGCGTGTTGTGTATAGGTCGTCGTTGTTGGAGACCATCTCAAAGCAATGAACACTGTTCGCACCTATAATTGATCGGTTTCGGTTTTGCTGGAAAACCGGCTCGTTTTGGAACTTTGTCAAATTGCATAAGCATAATAGACATCAAGCGAGTGTTTCTCTTGTCAAGATTATCGAAATACAATATAGAACATCTAGTTTAGAGTCCGAACAAGAAAATCACGGCTTTGGGAAGTGCACACCTCTAGAAGGACAAGACTGTGTAGTCTAAGTTATGAGTTCTATTTTGGCATGGATTTTGTAAGAGTTTCGACGATGATATAAAAATATAGGGCCACAGTCGGTCGATTGAGGTACCTAATCATAACAAAATTCAATCCACTACTCTTTTGTCCTTATCACTTTTCAAACCTTAATCCGTTGTTCTTCCTTCGCCTCAGCGGAGATTGAAAGCGTTCTAGCTAGCCTATCGATGCTACAGCAACTGAAGATGCATTTGCCGCGACGGGATTCCTCTTGAGCGAGCGCTTGTTGGTCACCAATGGACCTGACCAAAACCGCCCTATGCTATCCTTAAAAGTTAAAACAGGCCCGGCCGGTTTTCGCAAAGGCACGCTCTGTTCGTTTCGCTAAAAAGCCAGACTGAAAAGTATTGTTCGCTGATTTATTGTGAGATAAAAATACAGTATCATGGCTGATAAGCGAACCGGGCTTGTTGTATCAAGCTCCTCTGCGTGCTACACATGGCGTGCTCAGGTATTTGGCGCATCTAAGTGCCAACGTACTTTTTGGCAACTCTGCTGGGAAGTATTCGGTTGTTATAACCAATCCATTCGACCCTAGTAACATGGGAACTGACACGAAGATTGATCCAGATAACATCATGGTCCCTTATTTTGAACAGATTGATGGTGAAGATTCAGATTGATGGTGAAGATTGAGGCCTTGAAGAAGCAGCAGCAGCAGCAGCACTGCATGAAGTTTCGCAGAAGAGAAGGTAACGTCATCAAGTTGGAACAGACCCACCAGCTGAAGAAACCAAAGAGCAAGGTGACCCATTGCCATAAATAATAAATTGCCCATATGGTATATCCGAAGATCTTGCCCATATGGTATATCCGAAGATCTTGCCCTGTGCTACACTGCTACTGCATCCTTAAATAATAAATTGCCACATAAGATATGTATAGTAATGCTAGTGCTGCTATATTGTGTGTCACTTCTAAAATTACTAAGACTGTCTCCAACAGGAGACCCATTGCGGAACCCAAACCTAAAATAGGTCTTTAACATAATACCTATAACATCCAACAGAGTACTTATATGGAAAACTCATTTTAGGTGCCAGGAGATGCATAACTCAAATCTGAGTATCCTCTCTCCTAGAGACTCATTTACAGAAAGGGTTGTCTTTTGGGTCTTGTTGTTGGAGAAGACCAAAAATAGGTATTGAACCATTTGCCTGTAGCACTACCCAAAGGACGAATGTGTCTTGTATTTTGGGTCGTGGTTGTTGGAGACAGTCTAAGAAACAACTAGAAGACAGATGATTTGAAAACTAGGTTTGGTAATCGCTCCGTTCACAAAACAATGCAATTCTCATTTTTCAAGGTGTCAAAAGATTTCAAGTTTGATCAAAGTTATATAAACAATATTAATATTCATGCATATGAAATAAGTATTATTAAATTAATATAAAAAAATCCATAGTAAATCTAGTTGGAGATAATTCACTATAAATTTGATCAAACTTAAACTAGTTTCAGTGAAGCAAATCGTATAGTTGTCAACTTATGTGGTCGGAGGTCGGAGGAAGTACTTTCTACAACAGTACTGAAGACAGTCGCAATTATCTTAATTGGACCAATGCAGCTGAAGGAATTATTGTTACACCTAGCACTAGCAGGACAATTCCCAATGTTGCAGGGTCTTTGCTTTTTTTACCTAACCCGGTTGTCAATCTGTATATTACACAACTATTGCACCTATCATACCTGCATAAAGATGAGGCACTATGAGGGGCATTCCTAGTGTGCAGCCTACACCTCAACCCACACCGGATATTATACTTAGTCATCTCAAACAAAACAAATTTCAGTCGATTTTGCCAAAACTTTTAAGTCTAGGGACCAGCTTTTAACGCGAGGCTCACAAATGTACAAACATAAAAATATACAAAGAATACCCAGCGATCATTCTAAACCATCTCCGAGAAAATTCTAATCAATTTCTCTAACATTTTAAGGTGTGGGCATGAAGCTTTTAATTCTTGGGCCTGGCTTTTGACGTGGACAAAGAGTACCCAGCAGTCATTCTAAACCATCTCCACCAAATTCCAATCGATTTTGCTATAAATTTATGGTATGGAAATGAGGTTTTTAGTTCTATGGTCTGGATGTCTGGACGGGGCTAGCGTTCGGACGTCCAAACGGGAGCCACGCCTACGCCTGCTTCACGTGAGAGCCCACGCCGCTCCATGTCCCGCGCCACTCCGTCTCGATTTGCTCCTGCACGGTTTCTCGCTCGTGCCCCCTCCACACCCATGCGCATGCAGGCAAGCCCAACAGCTGCAGCAGGCAGCTATTGCAGATGGGTCCCACTGCAACATGTGTAATACCATATGTACTTTTTGCAACATATAGAGGAAACATTTGCAACATACGCCCGAAACAATTAAAACACTTGCAACATACGTTTAAAACATTTGTGAAACACTAGAAAAAACTTGAAACCACGTGTGTAGCCATTGCAAACATCGAGATGAAAACACTTGCAACATATGTATGTAAACACTTGCATATATATGCAACATCCACATGAAACACTTGCAACATACGTCTGAAATAGATGAAACATTTGAAACCTGCACTTGAACATACATGTATAGCCATGGCAACATGTGCAACATCCCGATCTACTTTTACAACATCGATGTGAAACGCTTGCAACACACCTCTGAAACATCTGAAATACTTGAAACATACACTTGCAACATGCGCTTCCCAGCGCAATATCACTTTGCTGCTCGGATGTATGGAGCCTCATCGTTGCGGAGCTCGACGCTGGTGCAGAGGTTGACAACAGCGCATGGAGCTCGCCGGTGCCCCAACGGAGGCACAACGCTGGGTGAGCACCTGTGCGAGGCCGCGAGAGCAGCGTTGGGCGAGACCTGCGCGAGGCGCAACTGGCGAGCACGGTGGCCTACTCGGCGAGCACCCCCTGCAGCACCCCTGGTGAGCGGCCACCGGCCAACGAGTACCCCCTGCCTAGCGAGCATGAGCAGCCCAGCAGCTAGCGAGCAGCCCAGGCCAGCGAGCACGAGCACCACCTGGCTAGCAAGCCCGTGTTCCTTTCCCTGTTGCTTTGAATGGAGAGACGGAAGAGAGAGAGGAGATGGAACCGGAGAGGATAAGTCTGGCCACCTAACGGAAGGAGATTGTATGGTGGAAAAATACGTGGACCATGTGAGGCCACATACCGTTCGTCGTCCGGGCACGGAACGGACGCCCACGGTGGAGCATTTTCGTTCTTCATACTCCACCTAATGGTTTCTTTCAGCTAGTCTATTTACCATCCTAAATTGTCATCATAGTTTGAATTTTCTTCTCAAACTCTAAAATAAGACATTTTACCCCTAAACTCTCAAAACAATACAAGTTACCTCTCTGCGCTCGCTCAAAGGTTTTTTTCTTTTTTTGGTAAAAATACATTAAATACTTGAAATGGTTTTACATTCATGCTATGCATTTATGCGAGTTGTGTATTATGTTTTTATTGTGCAAAGTTTCCAAAACCCGTTTAGGCATCACATAGAATGTTTTGGGAATTTTATAGATTTTTCAGGATAAATTTTCCATTTTCCTAGAGCTAAATCAAAATTTTGAAGGGAGTGTCTAGTTATTTGTCGACATATTTTATGTGGAAAAATCTGTCAGATTTTGTGATGTCTAGATCATATACATTTGATGTTCTATGATGTTCACATTGATATACAAGCGATGTTCTATAAATCTGATAGATTTAGTACAAAAAAATCTGTCAACAGATAAAATAGCACGTATTATACATGTGATGTTCATATAGTATAAATATAATGTTCTATAATGTATTTTATGATGTTCACACAGTTCACACAGTATACAACTGACGTTCTACAAAATCTGACATATTCAGTACTAGAAAATCTATCGACAGATAGCAAAATTCAATTTTGAAAGCCTTCTACAGATATTTTCATAAAATCTAAATATTTTTATTTGGATTCATTGTATTCCGGTCTATCTCTAAGATTTTTTTGTTAGGATTGTTAGACTTCTATTGTTTAATATCCTTATCAAGTACGCATATCTAAGCTTTGGAACTTGGGCAGGTTTCCTAGGCACTGCACCAGAGCTTCGTCGAAATCCGTTTCTTGCCACCTAACCCTGTGCACCCTCAGCCCAGTGAGATGGCTGAGCTCTCTCACAACGTCGGCAGAGAGTCATAGCCGACCCTCAGTCCGGTCAGCTCGTGGTGGGAGGTCAGATTGCTTAACCCAAATGGTAGCCTCGTGTGCCGATCAATATGCAGGCACATCAGGTTTCGCAGCCCGGAGATGGTCGGCGGCAGTTCTTGTAAACCATGAGCTCCTCTTACGTCCAGTGTCTGAAGAAACTGTAACTTGCCGGTTTCTACCGGCAGTTCACGGATGTAAGTTCGTCTCAGCCCTAGATACCTCAGCTGAGAGAGATTGCCGACATGCCTCAGTTTTGAATGTCCGCCGCACTTGTTAAAGTCACAACCTTCTAGATCCAGCACGCGTAGAACTTTGAATTGTGAAAGGGATGGCATCGAGTCGATAGCAGTAGCAGCATTCAAGAGAGTGAAGGACCTCACTTGCAGCAGGCTCGTGGCTGGACAAGGTGCGGTGGTGGTGCTTTGGAGGGATAGCCTGCGAACCTTGCAACCTAACAAGGATTTGCTTTGACCGGTACCATCCCACATTGTAACGAAGTTCTCTTGTCTTGATATGGAACGAATGAGATCTAGCACCATGTCATGCACACGGCAAGCTAGTGCCTTGCCTTCATCATTGATACCTACTGGTTGTATGATGCTTCTGTTTATTAGATCCTGAAAGTAAGTGTCCCCAAGCTCAAAAAAAATTTCCTCATCCTTCTTATGTTGGATTAAACCCTCGGCTATCCACCTCCATATCAATCGACCTCTTCTAATCTCATAATCTTCCAGAAATATACTTAGATACACTAAACAAGCCTTCAGATGAGAAGGAAGATCGTAATAGCTAAATGAAAGTATTCTTTTCATGTCCTCCACGTTGCCGCCGTCTGTAAGTCCATGACCAATAGAATTGAGCACAATATGCCATTGATCTTTTGCTTTTATATTATGATTGTGATGAGTAGCCAAAAGACTAGCTACGGAAATAATTGCTAATGGTACCCCGCCACATTTCTTGAGGATATCCTTGGATACTTGTTCCAATTCGGGTGGACATCCTTCTCCCTGATGAAATATCCTTTTGTAGAACAGCTTCTGAGATTCATCATCAGACAGAGGTTTCATCCTATAAATATGGTCATCAATGGAAGAGCAGGATGCTTCAGACACACTTAATTTGCGGCTTGTTGTGATTATACGACAACTGGAGTTGTTCTCAGGAACGGCACACTTAATTTCCCATAATTTTTCATCCCATATATCATCAATCACGATGAGGTACCTGTGTATTGTTTTTGGGGAGCACTAGTTAGCAAATCAACTAAACGTATAACTGATATTCGATTCTGAGAGAATTAAGTTTCTTTGTGTGAATAAAATTAAAATGTACTAGTTAGTTTCAATACTAGGTAACCTATTGCAGCCTGCAGCCTGCACCTTACACTGATGAAAACGAAATTGAAACAGCGTTTGGTGAAGCATACCTCTTATACTGCAGAAACCTTCTCAGCTCAGTGATGAGTTGCTCTAAATCCCTGACAGCTTCGTTGATGCCGGCATACTTTTCCTCGTCAAGTTCATATAGCATCTTGTTGAAAATTCTGGTGATGTCAGGAGTCCAGGACACCGACACAAAGGCCACGCAGTCGAACTGTGCTTCGACCCTGTCATACTGTGCTTTGGCAAGGGTTGTCTTGCCAAACCCGCCAAATCCAACAATCGACACAGTCTGCACATGCTTCTTTGACCCATCGGACTGACAGCCGGAACCGAACTCCGGCGATGATCGGAGCTCCGACGGGGAAGAACCGATCAACGATTGAACTCAACGCGAACACAATTGGACACTGATTTTGGTGCCGTCGCAACCGCGATAGCTTTTCTGTATTAGGCGCCCTTACTTATATACATTGAGCATCTACCAAACGTAAACTGCAGGAAAGGAAAAGGAGTGGCCGAGCCATTCTCGCCCTCCGCCATGCGCGCCATGCCCGCCATGACCCGAGTTGTGCGCGCCATCCCATGCACCAAGTCACGTCGCGCACCGAGCGGCTGGCAACGGCCACAACGCGGTCAAAGCGCACGTTGTGGCCCCTGAATACAGGACGCGCTCGGGAGGATTGATTTGATCCAAAGCTGAGCTCAACTGACTAACTGAAACAAACGAACTGAACACAGGTTTACATAGTCTGTTCACATTTCACCCCCTAAACCTGATGTTCCTTGCCAACATTGACGACTCCCAGCTGCACACGAAGTTCGCAGAAACGATCACGCGCCAGTGGCTTCGTCAGTATGTCAGCGAGCTGCTCCTCAGTGCGGACGTGTTCAATGTCCATCTTCCCATCGCCGATGCACTCTCGAATGAAATGGAATCGAACATCAATGTGTTTGCTTCGATCGTGAAAGACTGGGTTCTTACTGAGGGCAATGGCAGATTGGCTATCCATCTTCAGAACGAAGGCCGCACGCTTCTCACTCTTCAATTCAGCAAGGAGCTGCGCCAACCAGATGCCCTGACAGGCAGCTGTCGTCCCTGCGATGTACTCCGCCTTGCAGGATGACAAGGCGACGACCTTCTGCTTCTGTGACTGCCATGTCACTGGGCAAGAGCCGAGGAAGAACAGCCGCCGGTGGTGCTTTTCCTTGTATCGATGTCGTCGCCCATGTCGGAGTCGCTGTACCCCAGCAGCTTCAACTCTTGTCCGCCGCGCTTGTAGAAGCAGCCGTAGTCGATCATTCCGGCGATGTAGCGTAGAATGCGTTTTACCACACTCAGGTGTTCGACGGTGGGCCTCTCCATGAAGCGACTTACGTACCCCACGGAGAAGGCGATGTCCGGGCGTGTGTGCACCAGGTACCGCAAGCACCCGACCAGGCCCCGGTACTCAGTGGCATCCACTGCCTCTGCAGTGCTCGACTTCGACAGCTTCAGTCGTGGTTCCATCGGGGTGTGGCACGGGTTGCAGGTCCTCATGCCGGCGCGCTCAAGGATCTTGCACGCGTACGCTGTCTGGGAGAGCTTGACGCCATCGCTCCCCTGCTGCACTTCAATTCCCAAATAAAAGCACAGCAAACCAAGATCACTCATTTTGAACCTGCTCTTCATCTGCTGCTTGAAGTGGTCGATCTCGGCGGCGGCGTTCCCGGTGATGATGAGGTCATCTACGTAGACCCCCACTAGCAACCGGGATGCCCCTTTGCCCCTGGCGTAGACCGCATGCTCAGACTCGCTATGGCAGAAGCCAAGCTCGCCCAGCATGTGGTCCAATTTGGTGTTCCACGCCCTCGGCGCTTGACGTAGCCCGTAGAGCGCCTTGTCCAGGCGTAGCACCTTGTCCTCTTGGCCGTCAACGATGAAGCCGGGAGGCTGGCGTACATAAACCTCCTCGTTCAGCTCCCCATTCAAGAAGGCGGACTTCACGTCCATGTGATGCACGGACCACCCCTCCTGGGCAGCCAGCGTAATCAGGAGCCGGACCGACTCAATTCGCGCCACCGGCGCGAACACCTCGTCGAAGTCCACTCCGGCCTGCTGGACGTAGCCCTTGGCCACGAGACGCGCCTTGTGCTTCACCACCTGGCCGTCAGCATTCCTCTTCGTCTTGTATACCCACTTCAACCCGATCGGCCGGTGACCAGGAGGAAGGGGTACAAGGCGCCAGGTACGGTTGCTCTCGATGGAGTCCATCTCCTCCAGCATTGCTCGACCCAGGGTTGCTGCTTCTCTGCTTTGGCGAACGTCGCAGGTTCCTCCTCAATTTGCAGATGGAGCTCTGCAGCCACCTGGCGTGCAGCATGCCCAGGTGGTAAAGCGTTCCCGAGAACGTTGTCAAGGGTGCGGTACCTAGGCTCCATGTCGTCATTGTCGGCATCCCAGTACTCTTCGGCGTTCGGGGGAGGTGACACGAACTCAGGCTGCGTTGGCAGAGCAGTGGGCTGAGCGGGCGTCGCAGACGCAGAGGACGGTGCAACGGGCGATGGCGCGCCCGCGTCATGCACGGGACTGGTTCCAGATGGTGGGGTCGCCACAGTGTCGATGTAGTCGTGCCTAGCGTCGGTGTCCATCACGTGGTACTCCACCACCAGCTCGTCCTGCATGCCCTAGTCCTCCTTCTCCTAGTTCCAGGATGCCGGCTCATCGAACACGACATCCCGGGACACGACGGCGCGTCCCGACGCGGGGTTGTAGAAGCACCACGCCTTGGCGCCCGATTCGTAGCCGATGAACACAGCCGGCGTGCCGCGGTCATCGAGCTTCTTGAGGTTGGGCTTCACCGTCTTGATGTACGCCACGCATCCGAACGTGTGGAGGTAATGGACGTCAGGCTTGCGGCCGTGCCATGCCTCGAACGGCGTCACGCCGTCTAGTGCCTTGGTGGGCGCCCGGTTCAGGATGTAGACGGCGGTGGCGATGGCTTCTCCCTAGAACATCGCGGGGACATCGCGGCCCTTCAGCAGACTCCGCGCCATGGTGACAACACTCTGGTTGCGCCGCTCGACAACGCCATTTTGCTGGGGCGTGTACGGCGCCGTTCGCTGACGCTCCACCCCACGCTCGGTGCAGTAAGTCTCGAACTCGACGGAGGTGAACTCCCCGCCATTGTCCATCCTTAGAACGCGCAGATGGCGTCCCGTCTCCACCTCGACTCGGGCCTGGAACTTCTTCACCGCAGCGAGCGTGTTGCTCTTGGCCGCCAACAGAGCAATCCACATGTATCTGCTCTTGTCATCGACTAGCAGCAGAAAGAACCGCTTACCGCCGGGAGTTGGCGGCGTGATCAGGCCACATAGGTCTCCATGTACTAGGTCGAGCACCTCCTCTGCACGCCGCTTTGCCTACATCGGGAACGGGCTCCGTTTCAGCTTGGTGGTGACGCAGTCGGTGCAGAGCTGATGAACATGCTCGACAGGCGGGAGACCCTGCACCATGCCACGCTGCTGGAGCTTGCGGAGTGCATCGAAGTGCAAGTGCCCGAACCGCTCATGCCACAACCATGCATCCTGTGTGGTGCGCGTGGCTAGGCAGAGAGGCCGCGCGATCTTGACCCACAGCAGGTACAGGCGGTTTGCAGTGCGCTTGACGCGGATGATGAGCCGATCCTTCTTGTCACGGATCCGGAGGACGCCGTGCTTGGAGTGGACATCGCAACTGCCCTCGTCGAGTTGGCCTAGGCTGACGATGTTGGTGGTGAGCCTGAGGATGAAGTACACCCCCGTCAGCGGCACGTGCTCCCCGGTCTTGCCCTCGAATACCACCGTGCCGGAGCCCTCGATGGCGACTTCCGAGCCGTCGCCGAATTTGACAATGCCGCACACCGCTGTGTCGATGTCGAGGAAGGCTTCACGGCACCCGGACATGTGGTTCGTGGCTCCACTATCGAGGTACCACATTGAGTCGTCCCGCTCTGAATCGCCATCGAGCTAGGCAAAGACTTTGGCCTCGACGACGCGGAGGGGGTGGCGGTGTGGCGAATTTTGAATTCCCTCGGCGCGGGAGGCAGGCGCTGTGGTGGGGAAGACAACCGCTCGGGCCATCAGCAACGTGGGCTCGTTGTCCTATTTGGCTTGTGCGACGTGGGCCTCCGCCTTGGGCTTGCTACGACAGTCTTTGGCCCAGTGGCCATACTTGCCGCAGCGCTTGCACTGGTTCGGGTTGGTGGTCGGCCCACCACCGGAGTCGGCCTTGCTGCCCTCCCATGCCTATGCGCTAGTGCCTTCGCCCTTGCCACGCCCGTGGCTGCGTCCGTGACCGCTGCGCTTCTTGTCGCTTCCTCCACCAGAGCTGCCGCTTCCGCCGGAATTGCTTCCACCGCCCTTCCCCTCGGCCTCACGGATCTTCAGCCGAGCCAGCCATTCCTCCTCACAGAGGAGCAGCCGCCCCTAACCATCGAGAACCAGGGCCTTCTTGCGCCGCTGCTCGACGATGCGCAGTCGCCCAGTCACCTCCTCCACGGAGATGGTACGGATGTCGAGAAGAGTCTCGATGGAGATAGCAACCTAGATCAAGTGTTCGGGGGCGAGTTGCAGTATCTTACGTACAACCTTGGTGTCAGAGATGTTGTCGCCGAGAAGACGGAGGTCGGCAGTGAGCCCGGTGATGCGATTCGCGAAGTCTTCCGCGGTTTCCGCTTCCTTCCACACCAGGGCACCGAACTCCCATCGTAGTTGCTGGGCGTTGGCCTCCCGCACCCGCTCGACGCCGATCTGGATGCGCCTGATTGCCTCCCACGCCTCAGCTGTGGTCCTCTTCTGATGAAGGCTCGGCAGCATGTCGGCGGGCACCGAGCGTAGGATCACGGCGGGCACTGAGCGTAGGATCGCGGCGAGCGCCAGTCGATCATGCTGATACACCACCTCCTCATCCTCGAACGGCTCCACGGCGTACCACCACCCCGCCGCCTCGAGATTCACCTACATCAACATCGCCCACTCTTGATAGTTGGTGCGTGTGAGCATGGGGAACTGGGTGCCAGCGGCATTGCTCTCCGTGCGGTGGACGACCACCTCTCGGCGCCCACGATGGGGCTGCGGCGAGGGAGATTGGCGGCGACGATCGCGCCCACCACAACGGCCATCACGGCCCCCGTACGGCGGCGCTGACCCGTGGTCCATCACGGATGGCAGGCTCTGATACCAGTTGACAGCCGGAACCAAACTCCGGCAATGATCGGAGCTCCAACGGGGAAGAACCGATCAACGATTGAACTCAACGCGAACACAATTGGACACTGATTTTGGTGCCGTCGCAACCGCGATAGCTTTTCTATATTAGGCGCCCTTACTTATATACATTGAGCATCTACCAAACGTAAACTGCAGGAAAGGAAAAGGAGTGGCCGAGCTATTCTCGCCCTCCACCATGCGCGCCATGCCCGCCATGACCCGAGTTGTGTGCGCCATCCCACGCACCAAGTCACGCCGCGCACCGAGCGGCTAGCAACGGCCACAACGCGGTCAAAGCGCACGTTGTGGCCCCTGAATACAGGACGCGCTCGGGAGGATTGATTTGATCCAAAGCCGAGCTCAACTGACTAACTGAAACAAACGAACTGAACACAGGTTTACATAGTCTGTTCACACGGACACCATCGTGATTAGCTCGTCTCTCGACCTGTCGACGCCGACTAGCTCCGTGGCCTCGCTGAACATAGCCGTAGCCGTCAGGCGGGTTGGCCGCGCCATTTGCCGTTGTGGTACTCCAACCCTATCTTGGGGTTATTCAAGTAAAAACCTAATTCTGACTTTAGATGGGCAATAACCATATATTACTACAGAAATAATTCTTAGAGATGCCTCCCTATTTAGGTAGAGATGATTCTATTAAAGTCTGCCTCTAAATATAATTTCTGGAACAACATTGCAACCTCTGCAAGCAGGGACGCGCCGGACGTGGAGAACAGGTAGGCCGAGGAGGCCGGCGTCATCCTCCTCCTCCAAGGGTTAAGAAGATCTTAAGGGCGTCTGCGTGCGACTGAGGGGCTCCAGGCGTCCTCTCCGTCGGCCGCCGGCCACGTTTTCTGGCCGCGTGTCCAGGCTTGTCCGCCCCTCCTTCCCGATGTTCGCCGTTCCGCCGCCTCGGTCCTGATGTGGCTGCGCTCCGCCGCCTCAGTCCTGATGTGGCCGCGGCTCTAACTCTAGCCGCCTCTTCACCTCACCTGTGTAAGCTTGCTTCCCCCTCCCCTCCATGGCGCTCCCTGGTCTCTCCTTTTCGCTGGGTCTTAGAATCCAAGAAGAAATCAGAGCCTCACTGGGCTCTCCGGTGTCATCTTCCCTCTCTGATTTCTTCTCCCTTATGGACGCTTTTGGTCGTTGTAAGTTCAAGCTCTCGGAATCCTCGGTTGGGTTGATCCTTCAGGCAACCATTGGTGGGAATGCTTCTCTCTTTAAAGTGTCCACGCTTGGTGATCGGGTATTCAGATTCATGGTCGCTACTAAGGTGGCTGGTCTGTTTATTCATCGTTTGGGTTCCTTTGAATGCGATCTTTACAAAGTGTTCTTTCACCTATGGGGGCATGGCGGCCTGAATTGGCATCGTGAATTTAAACTTTTCTTGGAGGAAGAACGTGTTTCATGGCAACCTCCTCCTTCATCCAGGTTGTCATCTAGACCTTCCTATGCCGATATGGCTCATCAGCCGGCACTCAAAATCCTACCTTGCCTCACCGGTGCTAATGCCAATGCCGTCCCTCTGGGGAGTGATTCCCTCCTCACCGGCGCCAATGCTGTCCCTTTAGGGCGTGATTCTCTCCTCATCGGCGCTAATGCTGTTCCCTTGGGGGTCAGCACTGCTCATGCCCCTGCTTGTACCTTGATGAGTCTAGCAAAGATGCCCCCGTCCCTGCTGAACTCCCTATCCCTAACTGTGACTGTGGTCGTCCGGCCGGCGTGTTTCAATCGAGACTTCCAGACACAGCGGCTCGTTGCTTCTACACGTGCAGTCGTTTTAATGTAAGTAATTGTTTTCCGTATGCTTTTTTCTTCTTCATTTGTATTACTAGGTTACTAATATTTTGTTGGAATTTTATTGTGTAGGCCCATGAGAGGTGCTTTTTCTTTTAGTGGATCGATGGTGCAGACAAGTTTGACCCTAGTTACCTCTTTTTCGACGATTGGTGGAGAGGGCGACATCCACGAGAGCACTTCGAGCGGTGGGTTCCACCTCCCCCTAACCCCCCTCCAATGACGGCTAAGGAGAAGCACTTAGCCACAGTTAGACGACTTGAGGAACCTCCTCTGTGTCATTGCGGAGACTGAGCCATGATAAACCCTGACAATACGTTAAAGTTTGTGTGTCCAAACAAGCATGAAGTAAGTGCAAAGTGTATGTGTTGAAATGTTGAGCTATATGAGTGTCGACGAAATATGGTCGGCAGTCCACCGAGGGGGGTGCCCATGGTGGTAAATTATCGGTAGACGGTGCGTGTAATCAGGAACCAGATGGTGACACAAGGCGCAGAGACAGCGATTTAGACAGGTTCGGGCCGTCTGATCGACGTAATACCCTACGTCCTGTGTCTTTGGTGTATTGTATTGGGATGTATACAGATTAACTTGTCCTCTAGGGGACCCTTGTCTCTCCTTATATACTCCGAAGAGACAAGGTTACAAGTAAAGTATCCAATTTGGTACTATTACAATATCTAGTACGACTTATAATCTTGATGTGCACGTCTTTATCTTATGGGCCGGGCCACCTCGAATGGTGCGGCCCATGTACCATCTTGTGGTACCCGGGGGTATATCCCCCACAGCTAGTCCCCGAGCGCCATGTATTCTGATGCGACACGCCATTTTAACCTTCTCCAAACAGTGAGGCTTGAGTTCTTGATATCTCCGACCACCGTTGTCGCCGGAGAAGTAGGTTGTCCGAAGAATGTATAGTGCTCTTAAGATGAAAGAAAAAGATTTCCGTCCTAGGAAGTGTGCCCACTTGTATTTCTGAAAAGAAATGTAAGTGCGTCTTGAAGCGTAGCGTCCTTGATCATCAGAGGCGTAGGGGTCGAAAACAAACACATTCACCGCAAGGTGAAGTGTGCCCACTTAGTCCCCGAGCCTGGTAGTAGGTGACGTAGGCACGTGGTGCCAGGGTCTAAAAAGAATTCCCAGTTAAGTTGAGAACCCAATCGTCATACAGGCGATACGAGATGCACCGGCAGGTGCATCGTACCGATGTAGTCCCCGAGCTTGCTGGAAGGCGAGGTATGAGCCTTGTAGCAAGGTCTAAGTGAGAAAAAAATATCCCAACTGTATGCGAGTTGTCAGTCACATGTAGTCGAGACGTAAAGTCCCCGAGCCGTGGTCGAAGAGTGGTCGAGGCAGTCTCCGAGCACAGGTCGAGGAGCGAGCGACGAAGTCCCCGAGCCGTGGTCGGAGAGTGATCGAGGCAGTCCCCGAGCACAGGTTGAGGAGCGAGCGACGAAGTCCCCGAGCCGTGGTCGGAGAGTGATCGAGGCAGTCCCCGAGCATAGGTCGAGGAGCGAGCGACGAAGTCCCCGAGCCGTGGTCGAAGAGTGATCGAGGCAGTCCCCGAGTGTAGGTCAAGAAGCGAGCGACGAAGTCCCCGAGCATTGGTCGGAGAGTGATCGAGGCAGTCCCCGAGCGTAGGTCAAGAAGCGAGCGACGAAGTCCCCGAGCATAGCTCGAAATTACTGCAATATAAATATGTAGAATGGTAGTACATGATGTACAAAATAATAAATTATGGAGAAAAAATCAGCGGTGAAGAAATAGCATATGACGCTCAGCAGTCATTTGCAAATGAGCATGATGTGATAAAGCAGTTGGTGCTTTGTAAACATCAGTGTTAATGTGAAGTTTGTGTTTATACTTAATATAAATCGTCCGACCAGTTAGTATGTAGCTGAGCCTCCAGCCCTAGCTAGCCCGTTAACCGTAACGCGGGGCACGGAGCCCGTGCACGTGTAGGAAGAACAAAGCGTCGCTAAGAAACCGCTGCCAACCACCCATAACGTAGAGGGCAGATGCTCGTGCACGTGTAGGGAGGAGCCAAAGACAAGGCCTTTTCTGGAAACATCGAGCGTCAACATGACTGGTCGAGGATTTGCATTAAGTATAGCTATATGTTATATTTAAGATTGTATACATGGACAAACGTTATTTGAAGAATAATCATAACGAGGACGTTGTGGAGAAACATCGTAATGAAAATTGTGTTAAATATAAATATTAGAAGTGTACTTATCTTTGGATAGAAATCTAGTCGATGGTGATGAAGTCGTCCGGTCCTCGAGCTTTCCGACCTGTCGTCATGACGGTGGTCGCGGTTGTCGTAGCACCATTCTTTGCGGCGATCATCATTGCGACGTGGTCTGGTGATCGATGTGGTCGAAGCTCGGTGGAGCCGCTCGGGACGTGGTTGGCGTGGTCTTTGGTTGACGTGATCGGAGCTCGGCATAGCTGCTCGGGATGTGGTCGACGTGGTTGGAGCTCGGCTGAGCCGCTTGGGACATGGTTGGCGTGGTCTTTGGTTGACGTGGTCGAAGCTCGGTGGAGCTGCTCAGGACGTGGTCGGAGCTCGGCGGAGCCGCTCGGGACGTGGTCGTCGTGGTCTGGTGGTCGGAGCTCCCATATGTGCATGCATCCTTGTTTAGCTTTTTCGGCAAATAGACAAGTCGTCTTGACCTCTTCTGCCCAATCAGATGGCTTGCATGTATGCTTTTGTGTAGACGTATACGCGTATATGCATGACTCTTGGCTAGCTTGCTATCTGGAGTTTTAGTCGACTCCATAATGGACGGAGTTGTTGGCTTCCTTCCGTGTAGATGTGTGTATATGTAAGCACATGCAAGTTCAGAGGCTACAAAGGCCAAGGCATCGTGCATGCAACCATGCAGTAAGACTCCTAGCCGATTGGATCTGTTGACGAGCGATGACCGTCGCCATACTGCTTGCGGGCCATACTGGTCTTCACACGGGTGAAGAATACTTGCAGTAGTAGATCGGTTCGTGGCCCAGGTGCAGATCAATGATGAGGAGTAGGGTGGCGCGCCTGGTGCATGCCGCCGCGCCCGACCACGTTGCTCAGACGACGAGTCGCCACGATCAGCTGAGTCGCCACGGATGACGTTGATGAACACAAGCGCCATCTGATTCACCAGAAGATCAGCACGCACAACCCCTAAAGGGGACCCCTACCTGGCGCGCCACTATCGATGAAATATGGTCAGCAGTCCACCAAGGGGGGTGCCCGTGGTGGTAGATTATCAGTAGACGGTGCGTGTAATCAGGAACCAGATGGTGACACAAGGTGCAGAGACAGCGATTTAGACAGGTTCGGGCCATCTGATCGACGTAATACCCTATGTCCTGTGTCTTTGGTGTATTGTATTGGGATGTATACAGATTAACTTGTCCTCTAGGGGACCCTTGTCTCTCCTTATATACTCCGAAGAGACAAGGTTATAAGTAAAGTATCCAATTTGGTACTATTACAATATCTAGTACGACTTGTAATCTTGATGTGCACGCCTTGATCTTACGGGCCAGGCCACCTCAGATGGTGCGGCCCATGTACCATCTTGTGGTACCCGGTGGTATATCCCCCACAATGAGTCATGTACTAATATCACATTATTTAGGTGTATTCAATGGCGAAATGTCGTCTCAAAGTGTGGTTGTATGGTCCTAAGAACAAATGGCCCGAAGAACCTCCAAAAGCAAAGCAAAAGAAGAAAGAAAGATTAATTTACAAAGCACCACCGGTCAAGTACGAATGTGGTGTTAAATCTAACTACAGTCTAGTCCATTCGGAGCTTGGAATAGGCCATTATTGTAGCCATATGATTGACTATGACGAGGTTGGTTATTTTTGTGGTAACCATGGAATTGTATTTTGTTTCTTTTGCTAAGACATATATGATATAATTTATCGTTTGAACAGATGAAAGGTCCTTCTGTGGTTTTGGTAATTGAGTGACAACCCTAGATGGACTAATTGTATTTATGTGAGATACATAGGTGATTAGTCCACAAGTACATGTGTGTGAGCAACATATGCCGTGAAGGTGGAAATGGTTTTGAGATGTTGCAAAGCTCACACATGTGATGATGAAGGAGCTTATTGCACATGAGACATGACATTGAGTCATGTGATCAAGGTGGAGAAGATCAAGACAAGACTTGGCTTGATGGACCAGTTGCAAGCGTGAAGGGCAAGTCGGAGGCTTTGGAGCGATGGACCGCATGGCGGTGAAGCTTGAGCAAGACTTGGCACCGATGGACGAAGGCAAAGGTGAAAAGCAAGTGAAGTCAAGATCGATGAACTAATATGATCACGTGATGATATGAAGTGGATCATATCATTGTTGATCATGTTGGTGCATGTGTTGCATCGACATTGGAGGAGATGGAATGAAATGCGTAAGGCAAAGGTATAACCTAGGGCATTTCATTTCACCGGTCATAGGTGTGTAGAGAAGTTGATGACCGGGTTTAGGATAGATGGCCATACTATCAAGAGGGGCAAACTTGTTTGCATATCGGTCATCTAGTGCCACTTGAGTGATCTAACTTTGCATCATCGCTAGGATTGAGTGGTGTGGCAAGTTGAGTGGCTAATCCTTTGGAAAATGATTGTGAAAATGGTAACACACATACACATGGTGGTGTTGGCACATTTACAAAGGAGATGAAGTTGGAGTTGATGTGGATCAACTCGGCGATGAAACGGAGGCGAGAAGGGTTTGAAACTCCACTGGCGGAGTGTCCGCCCGTAGAGTGCGGACAGTCCGACAGTGCCACCGGCACCCTATACAGTAAAGACAGGGTCTCACAGAGTGAACCGGACACTAGTCATGTGGTGACTAGACGCTGGGATCCTGCGTCTGATCAGTGGCGGCTGAGAGCGTGTAGGCATCGGTCTTCGACCAGATGCTGGCACTAGAAGTGATCGAACACTGGCAGGGTGTGTCTGGTTAGGCTGACGTATGGTGACGTAGGCGATACAAAAAAGTTAGAGAAGGACTGGTCGCTGACGCTACGTCCGATCGTGACCGACCGGACGCGTCCAGTCGCGACTGGTACCTTACTAGAAACGACTGGACGCTGGGGTTGTTGCGTCCGATCAGTTTGAGTAGCTGTGTATGGTCATCACTTGACCGTTGAGATCAAGCGACTGAGGTTGAATGGTGGTGACACGTGGTGAGCATCCATTGACCGGACGCTGAGGTCCTGCGTCAGGTCGATATGACCGACGCGTTCGGTCAACCCGAAAAACACCCAGTGAAGGGGTAACGGCTAGTTTAGCCCATGGGGCTATAAATAGAAGGGTGTCTCGGCCATGGCTAGTGCTGAGCACCTCGGGGGACTTGTGTCCATGCTTGTGAGTGCTTGGGAGCCCTCCATCTCACATATACTTGATAGTGATCTTTCGATTGTGTGAGAGAGCGATTCTAGTGTGATTACATTGTGAGGTTGCATTGAGTGGCACTAGGTGATCAAGTTGTAAGCCGGTGGTGCTTGTTACCCTTGGAGGTTGCCACCTCCTAGATGACTTGGTGGTGGTCTCCATCGAAGCCCGCAAGAAGCTTGTGCGGTGCTCCTGAGATGAGCTTTGTGAGGAGCATTGTGCTCGCCCCGCGGAAGCCGCGAAGAGCAACTCTAGTTGAGCGGGTCATTGAGCTACCCTCACTTTCGGGATAGGTTCTTGTAGTGCACAATGTGTGGGCTTGGCGGGTGATGCCAATTAGCCGCCAAACCACCAAGTGAACGGTAAACACAACGGGGACTAGCGTGTTGGCAAACACGTGAACCTCGGGAGAAAAATCACCGTATCAACCTTGTTCTTCCCATTGGTTTGCATCCTTGTTACACAAGCTTATAATTACTTTTGCATACATTGTGCTTGTGTAGTTGCTCTTGTAATTAGTTAGCTTATGTAGCTTACTAGTTACCTTCTTGCTTGTGTAGCATAGAAGTAGCTCCCTTGTGTGGCTAATTTGGTTTGTGTGAACTTGTTAGTCACATTGCTTAGTTATTGTAGCTAAGTAATTGTGTTTTCTAATTTGGTATTGGTTGCCTTGTTATTGAGCATTGTTAGTGAGCATTAGGTGGCTTTGTGCTTTTGCTTACTAGCATGTGTAGGAGCTCCCTTGTTGCTTAAAGTACTAGTGGTATAGGTTTGTGTGACCTTGCTTCTAGAATTGGTTAGATGAGCTTAAGCTAGCTCGGCACCTTTGTTGCTTAATTAGTATCTTTAGAAGGTGCTAAAGAACATAGATAGAGGGGTGTAGTCTTGGCTAGATCGATAGTTTTAATTCCGCACTTGTTTAGGTTAGCCAACGCGATTAATTTTAGAAAGGACTATTCACCCCCCCTCTAGTCCGCCATCTCGACCTTACAAGTGATATCAGAGCTTGGTCTCTCATTTGTGGTCTTCACCAACCCGAGAGGATGGCATCTAGTGGGCTAGATATTTGTGAGACACATATTTTTTATGGCACAAACTTTGCACTATGGAAAAATCACATGCTTGATCATTTTCGTGCAAATGGACCTAAGTTTTGGTGGATTGTCACTAGTGGTCTCACTCATGTCTTGGACTATAGAAATCTCACCAAAGCTCAAAGAGTTCTCTATAAACTTGATGCACATGCTTGTTGTTTTCTAATGGATGCATTGAGTTTTGATTTGATGAAACAAGTAAACTACACGAGAACCGCTCGTGAGATATGGGAGTCCATCAAGCGCACCTTCGGTGATTCCTCCACATGGGATGATGGCAAGTTCAAGAAGGAGGAGCCCAAGAAGAGGCACATGAGGATGTTGAGCATGACCACAACTCCATGATTGTGGACAATTGCTCCACCTCATGGTCAAGTGATGATGATGATCAATCCACTACAAGTTTACTTGGCAAGATTGATGATGCCACAAGTGTTGCAAATGATGATGCTACCCCATGCACACTTGATGGTTATGATGATGGATCATGCCCGGTTGACATTGCTACTACAAGCTCTCCTACTTCACCACATTGCTTCATGTCACAAGGTGACACCAAGGTATCAAATGATAATGTAGTTGATCATGTTGATTCATATGATGAGCTTGTTAGTAGATTTGCTAGCATGACCATGTCTTTATAAAATGAGAAAGCTAAAACATTGAAATTGGAAAAACGAAAACTCATTTCTAAAGAACTCTTGTGAAGAACATAAGAAATTACTTGATACTTTCAAATCTTGACATGATGAGCTAAAATTGAATCATGAGACACTACTTGCATCTCATGATGAATTATTAGAACAACATGCTTCTCTCATTAAAGTGTTAACAAAGAAACTTAAAAATAGTGAGAGCTCATCACATGGATCAATTGATCAATCACAAATTGTTGATAACCCTTGTGATGTAGGCAAGAAGCATGTATCCACCTCTTGTGATGATTTATTAGAAATGCCATGTTCTTCGCATATAGATGCTTGTTCTACTTCTATGTCTTGTGAGACTAACCTTTTGAAGGAGAACAATGAGCTCAATGAACAAGTGAAGAAATTGAGCAACAAGTTAGAGAGGTGCTACAATTCTCAAGTCACCTTTGAGCATATGTTGAAGACTCAAAGAAACTTTGGTGATAAGAGTGGAGTTGGCTTCAAGACTAGCAAAGTCAATCATCAAGAAAGCTGAAATGACATAAGTGGCATTGGCTTCAACAAGAGCAAGATCAAGAGCAAAAGATGGGGCAAGAGAAGATATGAAAGTGAGATGAAGAAGCAAGAACAAGAGAAGCTCTCTCATTTCATGTGCTTCAAGTGCCATGAAGTGGGACATCTTGCAAATGGTTGCCCCAATGAAGAAAAGCTCAAGTTGAAGAAAGAAGAAGAGAGGCTAAGGCATGTGAAGTGCTTCAAGTGCCGCACTTATGGTCATCTTACCTCAATGTGCCCAACCAAGCAATTGGTAAAGCAACAAGTAAAGCCCCAACCAAAACTCCCATATGTGGTGGTGATTTGATGATAAAGAAGAAGAAAACAAGAAGGGGTGGAAAGGCAAGGCATCCAATGCAAACTCAAGATGCCAAGATGATGAGCAAGAATGAAGATGAGAAGAAAGATTATGCTCACATCAAGTGCTTCAAGTGTGGAAGTACGGGACACTTTGCCTCTAAGTGTCCTACCAAGCTTGAGAAGAAGGATCAAGCAATCCATGAGAGGCAAGGCAATGAGAAGCACCATATGAGCAAGGAAGAGAAGGCTCAATCAAAGAGAAAGTGCTACTCATGCCGGGAAAAGGGACACATGGCACATTCATGTCCCCTAGGTAAAACTTCTAAGCCTATTTCAATTGATGATGATTCTATGCTTAGGAAGGATGATAATGGTACCTCTATGGTTGCTATTGTAAAACATCTCACTATTCATACTAAGGCTATGCCTAAGTATGTTGCTCCTAACTTGAGAGGACCCAAACTTGTTTGAGTACCATCAAAAAGTGGATGATAGATTGTAGGTACCATCGGCATTGGAGACTTGATTCAATTGATTTCATATTGATCATCATATGTTGAGTCAAGATATGAAGCCTAGTGCGCATCCAAACCCAATGCCAAGTGAAAATTGAGTGAAGTCCAAGTGCTATCAACATACAAGTGCTATAATTCAAGTTGTTGGTAATTCATTGGATATATTTGATGACCTGCAAATAATTGAGTTGAAGCTTTCTAGTTGGATGATCATGAGCTAACCAAGGTATATCTCTTGATTGATCATTTCATTTGGGTGCATATGAGTTGATTGAATTGGATAAATATGCAATGTTGCTTGCTATGAGATGATTGAATGGATAATTGATTAATAGTCAAGTTTGGATTGATTTGTGTTGGATAAGTTCATAAGATGACATTTAGTAAGTGGATTGAATGGATTTATGTCTTGTGAAAGTATTCAAACAAGTTAGTTTCAAGTTTGATTCATATTTGATGAAGTATAGCTCAAGTGATTGAAATATGTCCTATATTGAAAATCTGAGTGAGTTGTGATCTTAGCCATGTTTGAGTAATCAAAACTTATTGGATTGGCATAAAAATTGGTGTACATGCTCTAGACTTATGGTATAAGATGCTGTAAAATTTTCATGAGAATTGGATAAGAAATGCTTCAGTTTTGGAGTGGATCTTGTCAGCTATAGTGCAACAGTTTTCAGGATGTAGCAGTGGTGGAAGAATTAAAATCTGGTAGCAATCTAGAAGTCAAATGAATCTCAAATTTTTAAAGCTACTAGATAACTTAGTAATTTACACCTCCACCAAATTTCGTGGTATTTGGATTTGTACTTTGGGAAATATGCTTATTTCTTTGAAGGGTACAAAATATGTCAGAAAAGTGATAAATGTTGGATTAATCTAGAGTCACTTTGATTGAAAGGTCCTCAAGTTGGAAACATGTTTATAAGTAATTGAGGCACCTAAGTTTGGTTTTGAGATGATCTAGAAGCATGACAAGAAAAGAGTACAAGGCCATTTGATTATGGAGTGTACTTTGCACACATTCGATACTCAAATTAGAAGATCAAGATCAAACTTAAGATAAAGATAAAGTTTAAGTTCTAGTGACTATTGGAAATAATTTGGTAGAAAGAAAAGGATTTAAACAAGTAGAAAGAAAATGACTTAAAAAGGAATCAAGGTTACTCATCAAGTTAAGTCCATCACCTGGATCAATCAATCAAGTCATTTCAAGTGAGTGTCAAGGATGGTTCTTGGAGAGAGGTCACTTCTCCCTAGTGTAGGGGCTTATCGCCTATGAGTAGGTAAACCAAGTGTGGTACTTGGAAGGCTAACATGGAAGTGGTGATTTGAGGGACATTTGAGATGCTTAGTTGAAGCAATCAAAAGGATTGATCAAGAAAAGCAAGCAACACCCAAAAAGAGAGCTAATCATGACATTTCAAGTGGTATTATCATATTGATGCTCTCATGCAAGCATTGATCAAAAGATGAAGCAAGCCAACCACAACAAGAAAGTGCACTTGCTCATAAGTGGTATTCATTTCATATGGGTAAAGAAAGGAATTCAAAACAGTATCTATTGGTCTTTACCAAGCTTATAATTAGACTTCACAATGCTATTGGAGTAATGAATTGGAATCTATGTGACTATCCTCTACTCCAACATAGCAAAGGTATCATTGTAATGTGCATGATCATTTCATGCCTTACTAGTATGCAGTTAGTGCATATAGTACATGCTTCATAGGATCATGCATAACAAATGAAATGTTTAAATTCATAACCTACCACTATTGCTTGAATTATTGCTTGATCTAGTGGTTAGTATATGAATTTGTTCATGAGCTAGTGATCCCAAGTACTTGATCTAATTTGGATTGCTAATAAGTGACAAGTATAACATTGGCAAGATAACCCTTGCAAGAGATGTGAAGAAGCTTGTCATTGGTTCAAACCGGACTTGAAAGCTTAGGCAAATCAATTTAGTTCAAGTCAACCATAGAAGCTCATGATAGTAATAAGAGTACAAGCACAAAACAACAATACAAATGGATATCTAGTTTGTTTGTTTCAAGTGGTATCTAGACTCAAGTATTTCATCAAGAATCTACAAATGATGTCTAGATCAACTCACAAGTGATATCCTATAAGTGGTACTCATGAAGATAGCAAATGTTCGAGAAATGGTTTGTATTGATAAATCCAACAAGTGGTTCCATACTAGAAGATTCTTTCAAGTGGTATCACATCTTCACATGATATTAATCATGCAAGACGGTGGTTCCACAAGTGATCCTCAACTTTAAGTGATCATCAAATGAAGTATGCATCCCTCACCTACAAGAGCTCAAGTGTATCAAATGGATGACCCATGCTATCACATAGGGAGAGGTGTCCCACAAATTGATATCAAGATCAAAGATCCTATGTGTGGTATCTAAAGAAGCCCTACACAAGTTACAAGTGGTATCTACAAGTGGTGTCATTCCAACAATCAAGTGATGTCCATCAAAAATGCAAGATTCAAGTCTCAACCATCTACCCCAAATGCATACCTTTGCATCAATGAAAAGCACATCTTTTATGGAAATTGATGACAAAGGGGGAGAGATTGTACAAAGATATGAAAGCAATAAGATTGAGATTGTACAAGGGGGAGAGCTAAGATATGAAAGCTTGAAACAAAGAAGTAGAGGTTGGACATGGACATGGACAAAGAGGGAGCAACATTGAAGAAAAGAGATGGATCAAAATTCTTGGACAAGAGAAGCACACAAATAGGGGGAGCAAGCTCATGAACTTTGATTGATTGCATTTGATATGTGCATATTCATGTGCTTGCTTGCATTGCATAAGTTCTTAAATTCAATATGCATGCTTGTGTGAGGTATGCTAGTTGTAGAATTTGATTGATGAAATGAAAACTAGCATGCATAGGATGGTAGCTAGACACTTGGTATGCTTTTCAAGTAATGCTAGTACCTTAGTTTTAATGTTGATCTCACGAGGTATCTAGTGATTTTATTTTCAAGTGATATCTAGCTAACCATGGTGCTAAGAATGAATTTAAAGGTGCAACTCCGATTGGTATCACGCTTCAAAGGTTTACTTTATACACCATAGCATCATTTAGTAGTAATTACTCTCCCACAAATTCAATCTATGCATATGTGCGAGCTTCAAAACAAACACTCTAGCACATATGTAGGGAGAGCTAATACTACCATTTCGGGTTTGTGGTACTTGTCCAAAATCATTTACACATGATAAAATTGCTTGGGCAAGCAACATGAATCTAAAAGAGCTTAATTTCCATATCTTTGTAGAGTTGTCATCAATTACCAAAAAGGGGGAGATTGAAAGGTCCTTTTGTGGTTTTGGTAATTGAGTGACAACCCTAGGTGGACTAATTGTGTTTGTGAGATACATAGGTGATTAGTCCACAAGTACATGTGTGTGAGCAACATATGCCATGAAGGTGGATATGGTTTTGAGATGTTGCAAAGCTCACACATGTGATGATGAAGGAGCTTATTGCACATGAGACATGACATTGAGTCATGTGATCAAACGTGAAGGGCAAGTCGGAGGCTTTGGAGCAATGGACCGCGTGGCGATGAAGCTTGAGCAAGACTTGGCGCTGATGGACAAAGGCAACAGTGAAAAGCAAGTGAAGTCAAGATTGATGAACTAATATGATCATGTGATGATATGAAGTGGATCATATCATTGTTGATCATGTTGGTGCATGTGTTGCATCGACATTGGAGGAGATGGAATCAAATGCGCAAGGCAAAGGTATAACCTAGGGCATTTCATTTCACCGGTCATAGGTGTGTAGAGAAGTTGATGACTGGGTTTAGGATAGATGGCCGTACTATCAAGAGGGGCAAACTTGTTTGCATATCGGTCATCTAGTGCCACTTGAGTGATCTAACTTTGCATTGTCACTAGGATTGAGTGGCGTGGCAAGTTGAGTGGCTAATCCTTTGGAAAATGATTGTGAAAATGCTAACACACATACACATGGTGGTGTACACTTGGTGGTGTTGGCACATTTACAAAGGAGATGAAGTTGGTGTTGATGTGGATCAACTCGGCGATGAAACAGAGGCAAGAAGGGTTTGAAACTCCACCGACGGAGTGTCCGCCCGTAGAGTGCGGACAGTCCGACGGTGCCACCGGTGCCCTATATACAGTAAAGACAGGGTCTCACAGAGTGGACCAGACGCTGGTCACGTGGTGACCAGACGCTGGGGTCCTACATCTGATTAGTGGCGGCCAAGAGCGTGGAGGCATCGGTCTTTGACCGGATGCTGGCGCTGGAAGTGACCGAACACTGGCAGGGTGCATCCAGTTAGGCTGACGTACGGTGATGTAGGTGACATAGAAAAGTTAGAGAAGGACCGGACGCTGATGCTACGTCCGATCATGACCGACCGGACGCATCCGGTCGCGATTGGTAGCTTACTGGAAATGACCGGATGCTAGGGTTGCTGCGTTTGGTCAGTTTGAGTAGCTACGTCTAGTCATCACTTGACCATTGAGGTCAAGCGACTGAGGTTGAACAGTGGTGACACATGGCGAGCATCCATTGACCGGACGCTGAGGTCCTGCGTCAGGTCGATATGACCGGCGCGTCCGGTCAACCCGAAAAACACCCAGTGAAGGGGTAACGGCTAGTTTAGCCCGTGGGGCTATAAATAGAAGGGGTTCTCAGCCATGGCTGGTGCTAAGCACCTCGAGGGACTTTGTGTCCATGCTTGTGAGTGATTGGGAGCCCCCCATCTCATATATACTTGATAGTGATCATTCGATTGTGTGAGAGAGCGATTCTAGTGTGATTGCATCATGAGGTTGCATTGAGTGGCACTAGGTGATCGAGTTGCAAGTTGGTGGTGCTTGTTACTCTTGGAGGTTGCCACCTCCTAGATGGCTTGGTGGTGGTCGCCGTCGAAGCCCGTGAGAAGCTTGTGCGGTGCTCTGGAGAAGAGCTTTGTGAGGGGCATTGTGCTGGCCCCATGGGAGCCACGAAGAGCAACTCTAGTTGAGCGTGTCATTGAGCTACCCTCACTTTCGGGGTAGGTTCTTGCGGTGCCTAACATGCGGGCTTGGCGGGTGATGCCAATTAGCCGCCGAACCACCAAGTGAGCGATCGACACAACGGGGACTAGCATGTTGGCAAACACGTGAACCTCAGGAAAAAATCACCGTGTCAACCTTGTTCTTCCCGTTGGTTTGCATCCTCGTTACACAAGCTTGTAATTACTTTTGCATACATTGTGCTTGTGTAGTTGCTCTTGTAATTAGTTAGCTTGTGTAGCTTACTAGTTACCTTCTTGCTTGTGTAGCATAGAAGTAGCTCCCTTGCGTGGCTAATTTGGTTTGTGTGAACTTGTTAGTCACATTGCTTAGTTTGTGTAGCTAAGTAATTGCACTTTCTAATTTGGTATTGGTTGCCTTGTTATTGAGCATTGTTAGTGAGCATTAGGTGGCTTTGTGCTTTTGCTCACTAGCATGTGTAGGAGCTCCCTTGTTGCTTAAAGTACTAGTGGCATAGGTTTGTGTGACCTTGCTTCTAGAATTGGTTAGATGAGCTCTAGCTAGCCTGGAACCTTTGTTGCTTAATTAGTATCTTTGGAAGGTACTAGAGAACATAGATAGAGGGGTGTAGTCTTGGCTAGATCGATAGTTTTAATTCCGCACTTATTTAGGTTAGCCAACGCGATTAATTTTAGAAAGGACTATTCACCCCCCTCTAGTCTACCATCTCGACCTTACAACAGAGCACTAGGAAATGCAGGTGGGAATGTTATGATGGTCAAGCTAAGTTCTTGGATGAACTAAAGGAGAAGCAAGTAATTGCACAAAAGAGGGGATATGGACCTAACTACGCCAACCTTTTCGTTAAACATCATAAAGACAAGATGCGTGAGTTTGCTAGACAGCGTGGTATTTGTAATCCGATCGACTTTGGGCTTGTCAAATGGGGATTGGAGAGACGGATGACACTAGAGGAGGAGAGGGCAAGGAAGGAGGCAAGGGAGGAGACAAGAGTACAGATGCAGGTCTTGAACGAGCATGTTGTTTCATTATGTGCCAAAATGCCCCTGCTCAGCTATATTCCTCTGCGCAAGTTCCCACCTCTTCACAAAATATTCGTTGCACTTATGAAACGAGAACTCAACAATTCCAGAAATAGGCAATGATCGAACTCCGGTGAATACATGGTTGAAGGACTCCGAGGAGTTAGTGGTCATGATGCCATACCTAAAACCCCCTCGTCATATGCTAACGCCCACTGAGCCTTATGTTCCATCTACGCCTCTAACCAGGCCTTTCCTGCTGCATTTACCATCTTGTCTAGTTCTCTCCTTGTCTCCTTGAACTGGTGCTCTGTACGTACACAACATAGAGCCTTTACCTTGTCACATACCTCCTGCTTTCGCTGATGCCGCCAGAAATTAGCAGCAAAGTGTCTCATGCACCATCTATGTACTAGAGGCGGGAACCCATCTATATGCTTAGCTGCAGCATTAAGAAGCCTTGCGTGACGGTCCAAGATCAAACATATAGTGCGAGTTGGGCCAAGCACCTGCACGCGTAGAAGCCGCATGAACCATGACCATGATTCATTGTTCTCTCCCTCTGCCAAAGCAAAAGTCATGTGTACTATCTGGTCCTCAGGGTCAACAGCAGCAGCCATCATCAAGGTGTCCCTGTACTTTTCTATCAGGAAAGTGCCATCAACAAGTACGACTGGCCGACAAAACTGGAATGCATGTTCTGTTTGCGCGAACAACCAGAACACATGATGGTGGACATGCCTCAATGGGTCCCAAAAAAACATCCCTCCAGTGTCCACAAACCATTTCAAGCCAGGGTTGTAGTAATGCATTGCACAAAGGATGCGGGGCACCCTATTGTACGCTTCCTCCCAAGTACCCCATCATGTTGCTAGGGCAATTTGCTTAGCACACCAAGCCTTTCCATATGTCACATCATACCTATTGAATCCAGATATGGACTGGTGTAAAGAAGACACCGAGATATCATTATTATCATCAATAAGCCCCAATATACGACGAGCAAGGTAACGTGTAGTGACCTGCTGATGATTTTCCTTCCCCCTACTGTCTAGGCAAGTGTGGGGTTCAACAACTTTAGTTATCCTCCACTTGCCATCACTCTGTCTCTTTCGTGCATTTAACCTCCACAAACAACCGTTCTTGCATATCACGTTGTACCTCAACTCCTAGTCCGAATGAGTGACGGTGTACGGCCTATGGTGGTACACATCATAGTCTTGAAGGAAGAGTTTCATCTCTGACATTGTGTTGAATATCATCCCCTTCCTAAGGGTTTCTTTCTCATGGTTATACAATGAATTCCTACACAACTAGAGACCGGTGTCACAAACTGCCATATCCGTCATGCTGACATCCCTATAGTTTAGAACGCCCATGAAAGGTACATTCTTGGACCTTAGTCGCTCAAGCTCAGTCGCTGTGTATGGTGGTGGTGGAACATACTATTGCGCTTCGCTAATTCTGGCCCATAAATCATAGGGGGTATCATCTGCAGCCAAATCTATGACTAGTCTACCCTGAGCCTAGACACCATGTAAAACCTCAATTGGTACTGGTAATGGCATAGTATGAACCAGTACTTGCATGGCATCAGCCGCTGTTGGCGTAGCATCTATACCTCCTTGGTCATCATCAGAATCGTCTGAATCACTGCTAACTACATCACTGATCCTGTCCTCCTCCTCCTACTCCTCCTCTTCCCGTTCAAAATCATTCACATCGAAGTCATTGCTTATACAACCTACTACAGTTGAATGAAACTGCTCCTGCGTCAACTGACCATCCAAATCCATGTTACCCTAAGTTGCTTCCCCTTTGACCCCCAATTCTTGCTCATTGTCTCCAACACCGTCAATGGACGGGCCGTCCTGAACACCCTACATCCTGTACCCATTCTCCACCACCACCTTAGCCATGGGCACATTGGAACCTTGGAGAACCCTAGTGTAGCGGGACCAGTGAGCAGGGTCGCGCAAGGGCATGAGGACATAGTGTGCCCTAGTCTTCCCAGTATCAAACCTCCCCTTCAGTGTGAAATCACCGTCAAACTTTGCATTCAAACGGACACAAAGGTCATTGAAGCTAGAAGGTTCATCAAACCATTCTAATTCTTCTTCCATATCCTCAAACATACCAACTTCTCTCCTAACACTTCCTCCACACAAAACTCTAACACAACAATCCATCTGCAAAAGCATTAAAAGAAACAACTAATTAGACTAAATCCAATGTATAACTAGACTCAATAACTGTACTAACTAAACTGCCTAACTTTACTACCTATACTAACTTACTATATTACCTATACTATAAATAACTTTACTAACTATACTGTAATAATTTTACTACCTATTAGGGGAGTATCTCGCTGCAGCACGCTAGACCGGGCCGAGAGGCGCGGGCGCAGTCCTCGGCGGGCAGCCGCCGTGCATGGCCGGAGGGGGTGGCGCGCCGGCGTGGGGGCTTGGCGGCCACACTGGGTGGTCGGCGGCCGTGCCGTGCTCGGCGGCAGGCTGGCTGGCGCGGCCGCAGCGGCCAACGTGCTCGGTGGCGGGCTGGCGTGGGCAGACACGGCGGCCTTGCTATGCTGCTCGAGCAACGGTGGCTGCTCGGCCACTGGCGGACGTGGGCAGTGGCGAGCGGTTTTATTCGACTCTGCCGTGCCACGGATCAAGGCGCGGCAGTGCCGCGCCAAGATCGGTGGCGCGGCAGGCCCTGCCCCATCAGCAGTCAGTGACTCCGGTCACCGCCATGTCAGCCCCCTGCCGCGCCACCATACATGGCGTGGCACAGGCATTTGGCCGCACCATGGCAGTAGGCGTGGCCAAAAGTGTTAGTTTAAAAAAACCGACCGTGTTAGATTTCAAATTAGTTTCCAAAAAGTGTTAAAATTAAAAAAAAATTGCTGAGGCTGAGACAGGGGCTGTGGCTGTGGGTCTGGGTCTAGGTCAGGCTACGGTTGCGGCATGGGCTGAGGCTTTGGCACGGGCAGAGGCAGTGGGTTTGGCAGCTGCTGCAGGATTCAACCATGACGTGCGCCGGGAAGTTTCAAGCGCGGTTGTCACTGCGAGCAATCCAGCTGCAAGGAGAAGTAGCAGCGGTGACAGCATGGTCAGGTGAAGGGACGACGAGCGGAGAAGCTTCGCCATGGCTTGGAGCTCGAGGTGGGGCTTGACGTCGCTCAGAATTAACTATGTGGCTCAGTCGCTGGCCCACTGCCTGCGGTGTAAAGCCAGGTCGGAGGACCTTGATATTTATAGCCATAAGACTGACTCCAACAATGAGACCCAAATACAACACCTATAACTTGGTTTGGGTCCGGCACAGGGAAAAAAGTCACCACCCAAAAGTGAGCCTCTCCAACAGACCGCAAATGCAAAAGCCCCCAAATCCGCTGGCAAGCTCCTCCTCCTGGCCGTCGAGCCGGAGGTCGCCGCCTCCGCGTCCGCCACCTCGGCCCGCACCAACCCCACGCCGCTCACCACCACCATCGTCACCGTACTCCGCCTCGGCCCACACCAGATCCACTGCCCCGTGGCCCTCCCTGCCGTCGAGCCAGAGGTCGCCGCCTCGTCCATCCAGGACCGTGCCAAGGACATCCTCATCGAAGTCCCCGGCCTCCTCTTCGGCCTCGGCTGCGGATCCCACACCGCCGCGTCCATGTACCTCGTCTGGTCGCTCCTCGCCTCCATGCGCGCTCCTCCTCCAACACCGGCGGCGGGCACGGGCGAGCTCCGCCCCGTCGCGGAGGACCCCGGATCCCCGCTCCTCGACGGCCGCGCCCCGCTCCCCACCTCGCCGCGCGCTCCTCTTCCAACACCGGCGGCGGGTGCGGGCGAGCTCCGCCCTCGCCTCGGCGTGGGCGAGCTCCACCTCTGCGCGGGCGAGCTCGGCCCTGGCCGCCACGGGCGCACACGAGCGAGCTCGGCCCCGACCGCCGCGGGCACGCGCTGGCGAGCTTGGCCCCGGCCAGGCGCTGTGGGCGAGCTCGGCAATTTGCGTAGCGAGGAGAGAGGCGACGCTTTTTTGCCTAGCGTTTAGGCGAGCAGGCAAAATGCGTCGGGTGTATGGGTCTGCTGTTGGACAATGTTTTCGGGAAGGCAAAGAACTGTGCGGGACGCAAAAATAGGTCTGGGTCTCCTTATTTGAGACAGTCTAATTAGGCAATGGACGGCTAACCTGTGTTGCACAGTGGATTAGTTGGGCACACGCTAGCTCAATTGCTTGGGTAGGAGCAAATATAATAGTAGGTCCTAAGGTGGTTAAATGCTGAGGTGCAGAAGAGGGGAGATCAGAGAGTAGAAGTGGGCTGTAAGTTTACAGTCGACTTAAGCACAAGAATCAAGAAAGTTTGTGAAAGAGATAAGTGGGTTATGTATTAATAGTGATGGGCTAACTATTATAGAGTGGGCTGAGCGAAGGCTACAAAGAAACCTTACAGCCAACAACCCACTGTATTATTAGTCCTGCTCTTAGATATACACAAAAAATGTACACCTAATTTGTTCTACACATTTAAACATCATACGAGGAATAGACTACTTGGCACCTTGACAGCAGAAGGGAGAACTGCTATTGATTAAAATCTATTTATTAAAAGAGAAGTGTAGTCAGCAAAAGAAGAAAACGGGAAGTTTATAAAACACAAAATAAATTAATTTAATTTACAAAAGGATAGCTATTATGTAATCTGAAGAAAATATTGTTTCTTTACATGATGACTCGATGGGATAACATGTGCAAATTCATGCGTGATAGCATCTCTTCAGCCTTGAACTGAAATGCTTCTATGGTTAAAGATGTAACCATTGTTTGTGGGCAACATACTCCAGAATATAAGAATCAAAATCTCCATGAGAGAGGCCACAGCTAACCGAATTTTGGAGAAGTCCAGCATCTTAAAGGATTGTCGACCTTTTGTCACACCTTGAGGCCGGGGGATCTGTCTCGCCCAACGGAGACCTATACCGCCGCCAACTACTCCAGGTCCAAGCGAATGGGTCTGGGTCAAAACTCTAACACCAGGGAGGTGATCGGGACGCCCCGATATAACCTGTGGCTATGATGGGCCATACCTGGGGATTCACATCGGGAACAGCGTCGGGCATACCGGTGTTGTTCTGCCTAACCCTCGTACAGGCACTAACAAGCGCGTCAATTCACCACGATGTCCGCCAGGACGGAGTGGAATGTCACGATCAGGAGACGACGCCTGTGCATGGCGCCAATAACGGACAGGGCCGCGATGTGGAGCTGTCCCTGTTGACGTCTATAGGGCCAGCAGGACCCGCTTGAAGGAAAAGAAGGACCCTACAATCCTGGAGGACTTCTTCTCCTTCTTATTCTCCCCTTTTCCCTCGACTGTAATCCGTGCTTTCCCTTGGCCTATAAAAGAGAAAGCAGGGCGTCCCATGAAGGGGACTCAAATCAATCGCATCGCGACACAAACACACAGCCGGGAAGCGACCGAGTTCTCGGCACCCGTTCGCTTCTCTCAACAGAGACTTGGGACATGTCCCTCTCTTGACCGTTTATAACCCCTACTGCGAACTTCCAGTGCTAGTAACACGAGCGGCAGCAACGAACTGGACATAGGGACATTCTGCCTGAACCAGTATAAACTTCGTGTCCTCTTAGCACACCATCCGGGCCAGACGCACAATATTAGAAATTTACTCGTTGGTGTTTATTCGAAACACCGACAGTTGGCGCGCCAGGTAGGGGCCGTTTGCGCGTCTCGACATCCACACCAAGCCTCGGATGGCTAGTCACAATCTCAGCTTGGTCTCGGGCACGCACATACACTTCGGGTACCTGGACTTCATCATCATGATGGAGGGAGAGTTGGCAATGGATCCCGCCACTGTCTGACCTCTCCACTCCGCCGGCCTCGATGCGATCGCCGAAGCACTTGAGGAGCTGTAGCTGCACGCACCAAAGGGTCGCGCCCCCGAAAGTGACCATCCCCTCGACTTCGACTATGGGAGGTTAGAGCGCCAGCTCGGCGCCTTCCTGGGACCCTGACTGTCCTAGGACGACCTGCGCCACCTCACCTTTTCATTCACCGATGTCATGGCATAGCTTGTTAGAGGAGAGCCGCTCTCTCCGGCATACCTCGTCCAGAGCGCCCCGACAACGCTCTCGTCCGGTCTCCACAACGCCACAGGAACTGTTGGCCACCATGTGGCGCAATGCGCGCCTCCATCCTCCGCGAATGACGAGTTCATGGGGATGACCGAATATGTCGCGGAGTCTTTCCACGACCTCCTCGTAGGAGAATCGGAGTCGCCCACCAGCTCTAACTCTTGCATGGGGAGCCATCACCCCTCTCATGAGTGTTTCATGGCGGGTACCCCCTAGGGACATGTCGAAAGCATACACAAGGAAGAGGCTACCCCAACAAACGACCTCAATGATGAGGTCAGGGGGGATGCAGGGGCCCTGCCTCGCCTGTGGGTGGAGCAGCTGAAGGCCCAACACCAAGAGCTCGAGGAAGCATGACTCTAGCTCGAGCAAGAATGCGTGGAACTTGATCGAGAGATCAAACGCCACGGACACGGTGGGGGGGGGCGTGCCATGGCCCATGACATGAACCAGAGGATCATCGAGGACGATGAAGTCCTCCCACACTTTGCCCGGGCAAGCTAGAACATTGCTGCTGCGGCGGCCTTGCTCTGTGGGCTTCCGGGGTCCACGACACCCGAGGATCATCGGGCCCATCGTGAGATTCACACGCTACTCGAGCGTGCGGCGGCGCAACAAGCCAAAAGCTCATTGTCTCGATGACCCAAGCTCGACGCCAGCCAGCTCACGCCCTTAGAGCAACCCAACAAGGATGCATCGGTCCACCAGGTGCCGCAAGGCAGCAGGCTGCGCACCATGGTCCCGATGCATGAGCATCTCAGCCGCAATCGTGACGCGTGCGACACCCTCGACGCTCGCAGGCATGCCCACGGTGATGCGGGGGGGGGGAGCTAGTCGTGGCTACCACCCTCGCCGTGGCGAACGCTACGACAGCAGTGAAGGCCAAAGCCCGAGCGCCGGCCTATCAGGACCTTAGGCCTTCGACCGACACATCCTCAATGCCGCCTTCCCACCACGGTACCAACCACCAACTAACATCCTGAAATACTGTAGGGAAATGAACCCTAGACTGTGGCTCGAGGATTATCGACTTGCTTGCCAAGCCGGTGGAGTGGATAATAATGATTCCATTATCCGCAACCTTTCAGTATTCCTAGCCAATTGGGCGCGAATATGGTTGGAACACCTTTCGCCCAACAGAATCCAAAGTTGGGCGGACCTGAAAGAGATCTTCGTGGGAAATTTCTAGGGCACTTACAAGCGTCTTGGGAACCCATGGGATCTCAAAAACCACCAACAGAAAGCTAGAGAAACCCTTCATGGATACATCTGGCGCTTCTCCCAGTAGTACAATGAGCTGCCCAACATCGCCGATGTCGACATCATAGGAGCCTTCCTTTCTGGGACCACCTGTGAGTCCCTGGTTCACAAGCTAGGACGTAAGGGTCCGTGAGCCACCAAGGAGCTCCTCGACATTGCCACCAGCCATGCCTCAGGTGAGGAGGCGGTCGGAGCGATCTTTGACCGTCTCAAAGGCAAGGCGAAGCGGGACAAAGACGCCAGCGAAGGTGCCTCCAACCGTCTCGACAAGAAGAAGAATAGGCAATGGCGTGAGAGCTCGCTCGTGGTCGCCGCTGACCGCAAGGGGGATCGAAAGCTCATGGAGGATACCCCGGACCACTTTGAGAAGCTGCTTGAAGGGCCATGCCCAAACCATTCTTTCCCCATTGAGCACCTATACAAGGACTACGACCTCTTGAAGCGGTTCTTGTCCGGAGGCTCCGACAAGGGGGGCATAGGAAGGAGCCTAGCTAGATGAAGTGTGCAATGATGCCCTCCTCCGCTCGGCCAAGTACCAGCAAGTGTTGCGCCGGTACCACAGGTGTAAGGTGCGGGGTTGGGCCCTCGACATCGGGGACCTAGTGCTCCACTTTGTCTAGAGCAACAAGAACCACCACAGGCTCTCTCCACCGTGGGAGGGACCGTATGTCATCGTGGGGGTGCTCCGACCAGGCGCCTACAAGCTCAAGGCCATCGACAGCGAAGTTTTCATCAATGCCTAGAACATCAAGCAGCTATGTCACTTTTACTCTTAATATACGCACACTTTCTCTTATCAGTTTCATTATCAACTCCCCGATCTTTAGGTGACACGTGACCCTAGCAACGGTGGAGGGTCGGGCCTCACTCGGGGGCTAATAAGAGCGCACCTATCTGGTAGACATTCTCTATGCCTGACCCTCTCTCACGTTAAGGCCTAGAAGCAAGGTTTGTGGAAACGAACGCTGAGGAAAATTGGTCAAATTATGAGAGACCTACGCCTCGGTGGCTACGGTGCCTTTGCTCACCAGCGTGATCAGAGTTTTTTTTCCACACCCCAGGCTTCTTTGGCCTTAGTCACGAGAAGTGTCAGTGCACGTCTAAAAGTTTGTCCACCTGGCCAACTTTCTCTATGCCCAACCCCCTATCACATTAAGACCTAGGAGCCCCTATCACATTAAGACCTAGGAGCTAGGGTTACAGGAACAAGCTTTGAGTATAACTGGTCGGACTACGAGAGACCTACGCCTCGGTGGCAATGGCGCCTTTGCTCACCAGCATGATCAGAATTTGCTCACCCGCACCCCGAGCTTTACGACCTTAATGATGGAAAGGGTCGAAATGCACTAAACTTTTTATACAAAAAGGGGAGAAGGGCTAAAAACATGTTTGGCTCTAACAAAATTTAAGAGCTTATCCATTTTTTACAAGTTCACCGCCTGGCTTATCTACCTAACCAAATTCTTGCGCAGGATGTTCTCATCCCCTATCTCTGTAGGTAAGTCCTGTCCCAGTAGGGCAATACAAGTTGATCGGATGGCTTAGTCACTGCCGAGGGACGGGAAGGGAGCAGCAAGATGCCCCACGTAGGTTATGCCGACCCTATTACGAATGACGAACCTAGACTCTGCTCGAACATATTCGGTAAGAGCTCCCTAAACCCATCACTCATGCCATCGAGGTAAGTCCTGTGTCAGTAGGCCACCCAAATTGATCGAACATTTTAGGCCGCTACCGAGAGACAGGTCACCCTTACTTTAGACGCATTAATTTTGCTATTGAGCCCCCGACCCCAGCAATGGCAAGGGGTCAGGTCTCGCTTGGGGGCTGGCAAGAGTGTCTATTCGATAGACATTCTCGATGCCCTCCCCCTTTCTTGTGCTAAAACCTAGAGGCAAGGTGTGCGGAAACAAACTCTGAGTAAAACTGGTCAGACCGCTAGAAACCTATGCCCCAGTGGCTATGGCATTTCTGCTCACCAGTGTGATCAGAGTTTTTGTCCCCGCATCCCGAGCTTTAACCTCAGCCTTCCCTGGAAGGATTTAGAGGGACCCACCAACAGAATCTCCATCGAGGAGAGGATGGCGGGTCACCTAGGTCGGTCAAACAGCTCAGGCCGCTGTCGAGAGACGGGTATAGAAAAGTGGGATGCCCATGCAGGTTATGTCGGCTCTATCATGAATGTTGGACCTAGACCCCACATGGACATATCTAGTAAGAGGTCCTCGAACCCATCACTCGAGCCATAGAGGTAACTTTACCAACCCCCACTTTACTTTTCTAGTACATGAGCATTCATTCACCCATTCTCATGCATGCAATCACATATTCATTCATACATTCATCTCATACATCCAAGCATTGCATATGCAATTATTGCATCACAATGCTTTGCGTCACGTCATGAAGCGGTAGTCGTCTCATTCGACATGAGCAGCAACTGACAGAGGTTCGAAGGCTGGCCTGCGAAGGGCTCGAGGCTGCCTCATGTCAAACAGAGCCAGGGGAGAAAAACTTAGATGAGCCCCAGTGGCCTTGCCCAACCCTGCTCAAAAGCAGACAAGGACATCTAGACTGTTCTCGTTCGATCCTAACCTTGAGCCAAGCCCATAGAATCTCCATCGAGGAGAGGCTAGCGGGCCACCTGAGTTGCTCTTCAGAGTGACACAGGCATCTGCCGGGAGGCAGGCTAAGGAGTAGTGGAATGCCACATGAGGGCTATGTCGACCCTATCAGCGGATGACGGACTCGGATTCCACTCGGATATGCCCGTTAGCGAGCTCACTGAGCGCGACACTCGAGCCATCGAGGTAAGTGTCGTTAGCTCAGCCCCTCCAGTTGCGAAAACCATGGACGGGGTGATGCATGACACATGGTTGACCCCCATCGAGCCCCATGGAGCTCGGGGGGCTCGAGCCGCCTGACCTAAACTTAGGAATCCACCTAACCGGGGATCAAAGGTTGGCCCACAAAGGGCCCGAGGCCACCTCGCATTGAACAGAGCCAGGGGAGAAAACACAGATGAGCCCCAGTGGCCTTTGCCCGACCCGCTCAGAAGTGGACAGAGTCATCTTGACCTTCTCGTTCAATCCTAACCTCGAGCCGAGCCCATAGAATCTCTATCGAGAAGAGGTCAATGGGCCACCTAAGTTGCTCTCCAGAGCGACATGGGCATTTGCCGGGGGGCGAGTTAAGGAGCAGTGGAATGCCATATGAGGGCTATGCCGACCCCACCACGAATGATGGACCTGGATTCCACTCGAACATACCCGATTGCAAGCTCACCGAGCGCATCACTCGAGCCATCAAGACAAGTGACGTTATCTCAACCTCTCCGATTGTGGAAACCACGGACAGGGCGATGATCACAAAGACGAGCCAACCCTCAACTGGACCCCTGCTACATGCAGGGGCTCGAGGAAAGTTGGACTCACAAGGAGACTGAATGCGCAGTCGTAGAATGATGGCTCAGATCCTAGGGAGGGGTACGCACGAAAACAAGAGAAGCTTTCTCCTACTAGTTTCGCTATCCTCTTCTCGATCTTTAATGACACCCGACCCTAGCAAAGGCAAGGGGTCGGGTCTCACTCGAGAGCTGATAAGGGTATACATACACCCTTTCTGAAATAGTCACCACACCCAACACCCTTTCTCACGTTAAACCTAGTAGCAAGGTCTACGGAAACAAACGACTGAGCAAGGCTGGTCGGACTACAAGAAACCTATGCCCCAGTGGCTACGACACTCTTGCTTACTAGCGTGATTAGAGTTTCCCTCCTACACCTTGAGCTCTATGGTCTTAACAAATGGAAGGGTCAGAATGCATGAACCCCTTTTCACACATAAAAAGGGAGGAAAAACAAATCCGTTCACACCAAAACAAAACAATAGACTTGGTCAAACGAAATAAAATAACAAGTTTGTTTAAATGATACACAAGGGTCGGCACTTGCCCATTGATTACAAGAATGATCGATTGACCTATTGAACTAACTAATCCCTCTAGAGGAGAACTATGTCTTCGATCCTGTCTGCCGGGTCCTGTGAAAGGGGAGCCACCGCCGCTTCCACCTCCTCTAGCTCGTGGGCTTCATAGCCAGGCACGAAGCCATGGCCCATCATCTCTAGATCGATGATATCCCCATAGTGAGAACAAGCAATCGTGAAGGATTGATTAACCCTAGCGCGAAGGGCGTTCCTCTCGAGCTAGTGCACCTGCGCCATGATCTCAATGGCATGGGCCACGAGTGAACTAGTCTCCTCCGACCGCACCACCTCTAGGTCATCACAGACCACTCCGAGGGCGGCGCTTAGGATATTGAGCTCATTGCTCTTTGCCTAAAGGTTCCTCCTTGCCTCAATGAGGTCCATGGCTAGCCCAACAAAAATGCTTTCAGCCTCTAGCTTCTAGGCCGTCGTGTTTCCAAGCTCGGCCTGGAGGGAGCCAACCTTCTGCTGTGCATCGTTGCGCTCTAGGTAGGCCTAGTCACACTCTCGGAAGGCCTAGTCATGCTCCTCACAAGCTGCGCCATGCTCCTAGCGAAGCCTCTCCATGGTTTGGAGCAGCTCATCCCGCTCCTTGCGTAGCCAAGCGATCATCGTGGCTTCCAGGCTCACCTTCTTATCTAGGGCCGTGAGCTTCTCCTTGGCCCCTAGCTTTAGCTCCCATTCCTTCTCAACCTCAGCCAAAAGGTTGAGGATCCACTGGTGGGTCTTGGCATCCTTCTAGAGTAGCTCGTCCTACTCCTTCCTGACCTGGATGGCCTCCTCATCGTGCCTCCATGATCTTGCTGATAGGGCCTCGAATGTGTTCTCGACCTCGTCAGTGTCCCGACGGGCCTTGGCCACCCACGACCAAAGACTATCTCCTTCCTCGGTGAGGGGAGTTAGCTTAGCCACCCTTTGCTGGGTGCCAACAAGCTGAGCAGTCACCTCCTTGTGTAGACATGCCTCCTCGACGAGGCAGTCCTAGGTCTCCTTCTATTGTCAAAGGAACCGAGACTTCCCCCGGCTATGAGCTATGAGGGACTACAGGGAAACGATGGTTAGAATACAAAAAGTATATAGAGAACAAAAGGGGCAAGAAGCAGCATCAGGCGAATACCCATTCGGAGGGAATGACAATGTCATACAAGGCACCCCTGGCGTGGTCTAAGGCTTCCAGCATAGATGCAATCCCCACATCGAGGCTCTCCTGCTCCATGCTCTCAGCGGTGTCATCGAGGGTGAAGAGCGTCAACGCTAGATCCTGCAGATTCGTCCATCGGAGCAGGGGCTCACCCCACGTGGGCAAGTCGCTGCCTATCGACATCAGCACTAGGGATGGCTCCCTGATGGCTCCAAGTGCTGCCGACCCTTCTCGCCATGACATCCCTGCCGGGACACTCCCTCCGATGATGGAAGGGGTCAACGATATGGACACCGACCCCTCTCCTAGCACCATGATGTTCGGGGACCCCTCGGCTGCGTCCCCATCCATTCAGGACATGCCAGGCGCCGTCGCTTGGGCCACCGATGGCGCCGGTTGCGCCGGTGCCTCAGGCGTCGCCACAGTTGCGTCCAGCTGTGGCCCACCTGTCACAGTCGCCGCCACTTCCACCTGCGTCGGCGGGGCTCTGACCAGCTGTGTCATGCCTGCCACGGTCAGCACCACAAGCGCGGTTAGTAGCCCCATCTACCCCATCATCGGCAGTGATATCACCGCCATCGCTGGCTGCTCTATGACCTTCGAAGGCATCCCTTGAGCCCCCACATCCACCCGTCCCACCGAGGGCATGGGTGCCACCGTGGGTAGTGCCTATCTGTGCCGAGACACAGTCGCACTAGCACCGCGCCTGCCCAAAATGGGCGCGGCATCAGCCGAAGGTTGCCACCTCGCCTAAAGGGTGATGTTTTTCTTTGGCGCTAGTGCCAAAGGATTCCGCTGCCTGCCGATGCAGCAAGGGACCAAAAACATATGTCACGATGAAATCCGACCAAAACAGGGAAAAATAGAGAAGCTGGTAACTCACCTCCACGTTGTCGGGTGGCAGATACGTTAGGGCGGGTGAACCCCCCGACCTCTACTCCACCTTGTTGGGGCAAGGCCGTTTCGAGCCCACCCCCCGACAGAGGGGCTCGCTCCCGTGACTCTTGGGGCGCGACAGCGGAGCTGCTCGCCTTCATCGACATCTCATGAATGGCAACAGAGCTACCCACCCCCATTGACTCTTGAGGGAGGCCGACAGTATGTCCTACCTCCGCCGGCTCCCTAGATGTACCCTCCCTTTCGTGGAACAGGAAGGGTCCTGACTCCTACAAGGACGAACCGATACCTATCAGTGCATCATCATTCTCTAGGATGTCCAACTCGACATCATTGGCTACCTCATCATCATCGCTGTCGGAGTCCTCCCCCTTTCCCGCACCTACAGCTTCCACTGCTTCTTCCTCTTCTTGTCCTCCTTCACCTTCCTCAGCCACTCGCCCTCAGCGCGACTCGCCGCCCTCATGGACGAATCCCTCGGCAACAGCGCCGGGTGATCCATGAAGATGAGGTCCCTCGGCTTGTCCTGCCCCTCTCAAAGTTAGTATCAAGAGGTCGAGAAATCGATTGAAGAGAAGGTAGGAGAAGGGAAAACTTACGAAGACGACATGGCCTAGTTCTGCCCACATCGGAGGATGTCCTAGCACCGGGAAGACAAAATTGAGGGGTACACCCGCATCGTCCCATGAGGGCTTCATGGCCTCCTTGATGCGTTGTGGAATCCTAGAATTGGGGACACCCCCTCAGTGAGCATCATTCCGTCGAACGACGCCTCGTGCACCATCGCGTATAGCGGGAGCGCATGTGTCATCAATAGTGCCACCCTCCTTGTGTGGTAGGGCTCTATCACACCCAACCCCTTTAGGCCATTTTCCTTAAGGATGCGGATGGCGGTGATGTGGTCCCAGATCTTCTTCTTGTCCTTCTCCAGGACACCCCACTTCCTCCATGACTCCAGGGCCTCCTTGATCAGGCGCTCGGTGAACTCCAATAGAGGGACGACAGCGTCATTCTTGAGGTAGAACCACTATGAGTGCCACCGCTTGTTGGACGTCGAGAGCCGCATGGGTGGGTACTCGCCGACCTGATTGTTACAGAGCTAGATGTTGGCGCACCCCATCGACATATGTCGCTCTTGCCTGCCGCTCTTCTCCCTCTTCTTCTAGAGGGTGACAGCGAAGAAGTACCTCCACATATCGAAGTGGGGGTTGATCCCTAGGAACCCCTCGCATAGGGCGACGAACACCACCATGTGCTAGATCCCATTGGGGTTGAGATGCTGCAGCTCGATCTTGTAATAATGTAGTAGCCCCCGAAGAAATTTATGGGCGGGGGTCACGAACCCATGCTCATGGAAGTAGGCAAACGACACCACATAGCCGTCGGGCGGTGATGGCAGATCCTCCTCACCGGGCAGCAGCCACTCCTCCGCCAAGGTATGCGCGCGGAGAAGACCGTGATGGACAAGGCTTTCCATGCGCTGGAAGATGATGTCGGAGCGGCACCATGGATCCATTAGAGGTGGGGCGGGCGGATGCGAGCTTGACGGCGATGGGGATGCAGAAGCAAGAAACCAAAGCGATCGGCGACGGTGGTCGTGGCTGCGGAAGCAAGGATGCAAGGTATGGAACCCTGGGGATGAACCCTTTGGTTTTATAGGGGCGACGGGTGTGAGAAAACCAACCGCCTACCTAGATCTCCGCGCCCGCCATGATCTGCCACCATGTCTTACCACGGGATGCACGCATGCAATCTCCGTCCATTCCCTCGAAAAACTCGTCGGACGTTTTGCCTCTTCGGGCGGGCCACGACTCATCACGAGTAAGGGGAATACGAATCTAAAAGTGCCTCTACGGCTTGACTGGGCCTAGGAGTTCGTAGGTCAGCCCATCGATGGGTTTGACAACCACTCCAGGCACCTTTAGGGTGAGAGGCGAAAAGGGATGGGCCCGCTTGCGGCCAGTACCTAGGTGCACGAGCGTCGCAGGCATCCCGGCCCACGTTTGAGTCTCGGCCAGTTACAATCCATGGTTTTCTTCCAAAGAAAGGTATTTAGCCCTCGGGACCGGTCGAACAGACCCGAGAACTATATGGATGGACCGCTGAGAATCTAGGATCAGTCACCAAGCTGACCCAAGCCAAATCCCCACGAACGGGATGTCGGGGGCCCCACTCAGACTAGCACATTAACAGCTCACTAGGTGCCATGATTCATCCTCAGAGAAAAATCGTGGCACGACTCGGCCCCTCCATTTTTATCGGAAAAAACGCTTGAGGGAAGACAATCACAAAGACGAACCGATCCTCGACCAGGCCCCTGCAATAGGAGGGGACTCAAGGAAAGGGAATCACCGCCCCAGGTCACGCTGTGGGCAACAAAAGAAGGCTGAGGCCTTCAGAGTCCTCCCGTTCAAAAAAGCCTCCAAAGGAGTATTCTACTCCTCCATAGGCTCGGGGGCTACTGTCAGGGATCAATACTAGGGTACCTGAAGAGGAGGAGCTAGTAACCATCAATACTGATACATCCGAGTAGTCAAGAGCGCGACTACAGCTCTAACCGACCATAAGGTGAGCAAGGTCCGCCTCGCCTGGCCTCTGGGGGCGGGCTCCTCCTCGCCCGACACCAAGGCCGCGGGCTACGTCTCGCCCGACCTCTGGGAGCAGGCTCTGCCTCGCCCGACACCGAGGCCGTGGGCTCTGCCTCGCCTGACTTCTGAGGGCGGTCTCCGCCTCGCCTGATCTCTGGGGGTAGGCTCCACCATGCCTGACCCTTGGGTCTGCGCTCCGTCTCGCTCAACCTCTGGAGACGGGCTCTGCCTCACCCGATCCTTGGGTCTACGCTCTTCCTCGCCCGACCTTTGAGGGTTGGCTCCATCTCGCCCGACCTCTAAGGGCGGGCTCCGCCTCGTCCGACCTTTGGGTCTACGCTCCGCCTTGCCCGACCTTTGGGTCTGCACTCTGCCTCGCCTGACCTTGAGGCCGGGGGATCCATCTCGCCCAACGGAGACCTATATCACCGCCAACTACTCCAGGTCCAAGCGAATGGCCCTGGGTCAAAACTCTAACGCCAGGGAGGTGACCGGCACGCCCCGATATAACCCATGGCCGTGATGGGCTATACCTGAGGATTCACATCAGGAGCAGCGTCGGACGTACTGGTGTTGTTCTACCTAACCCTCGTACGAGCACTAATAGGCGCGTTAGTTCACCGCAACGTCCGCTAGAACGGAGTGGAACGACACGACCGAGAGACGACGCCTACGCATGGCGCTAGTGACAGATAGGGCCGCGACGTGGAGCTATCCCTATTGACGTCTACAGGGTCGGCGGGACCCGCGTGAAGGAAAAGAAGGACCCCGACGATCTTGGAGGACTTCTTCTCCTTCTTATTCTCCCCTTTTCCCTTGACTATAACCCGTGCTTTCCCTTGGCCTATAAAAGGAAAAGGAGGGCGTCCCATAAAGGAGACTCAAATCAATCGCATCGCGACACAAACACACAGTCGGGAAGCGACCGAGCCATCGGCACCCGTTCATTTCTCTCACTAGAGACTTGGGACACGTCCCTCCCTCGACCGTTTGTAACCCCTACTACGAACTTCTAGTGCTAGTAACACGAGCGGCAGCAACAAACTGGACATAGTGACATTCTGCCCGAACTAGTATAAATCTCGTGTCCTCTTAGCACGTCATCCGGGCCAGACGCGCAATATTAGAAATTTACTTGTTGATGTTTATTCGAAACACCGACAATGTGGTTGCCAATGTAGGCGTGTTTTTTTACTATAAAAGTCACATTATTCAATACACTGCCACCAGGATAATTAACCTAAATACCGGACAGCGCTGATGGCTGTGAACACAAACATATCTTTTTTTCTCGAATACGCAAAATATTTACGTATTATTGCATTTAAGACGAAGAGTTTAATTACAGATAATGTGCTTCTGTTGAGTGTTGAAGGAGGTCGACCTAAAACAATCGTAGCCGGATTATGTTAGCAAAAGACCTCAAGTTTCGATATTACCTAAACATATCTCCAATTAATTGCAAAGGTAAACACATTATTCGAACCCGCTTTCAAAATCACATACGCACACAAGCATGTACCGATCGATCTGCATGCGTTTTACAATTACAAACCACAGCCATAAACTGGGAATCAGAAGACAGGCAACTTGACCCGGTCGGTGCACTTGGTAGGCATGGCGAGCGGGCAGTCGATGAGGTCCTTGGCGTCCCGGTCCACGCACTGGTACACCTGGAACAGCTGCGCCTCGCCGTCCGCGTCGCGGTTGCACTCCAGGTTGGCCACGAACCTGCGCGATGGCGTCCCTGACGCTGCTCACCGGGTACGTCTCGGTGTCCGACAGCACGATCCCGGCGTCCGCCAGGTCGTGCCTGGCCTTGAGCGCCAGCGCGCGCGCGAAGTAGTCGTGCGGCTCCAGGTTGGAGCAGGTGCCATGCTTCTTCCACTCGTAGCTCCAGAACTCGAAGCTGCGCCGGTTCTTGCACGACAGCGTTGGCCAGCTCCGGTCCAGCGACGCCACCAGGTCCCGGATCTCCCACGGGCTCAGCTCGTTGCCGTCGTCGCAGTACTCCGGCCAGCACTTGCCCCGCCGCCCCACCATGGAGAGGAAGGCGTCGCCGCCGAGCATCGCGCGAGCAAGGCCCTGGCGGCCACGGCACTTGGCGTAGTTGGGCCACAGCCCGTGGATGCCGAACGCCGCCGCCGGCTTCGTGTCATCCGGGAAGCAGCAGCCCTGCCGCGTGTCGCAGAACGAGCCCGGCCACTGCATGCATCAACAAGGAACACACGTTAGATTCATTAGATTCGTCGTTGATCGCTAGATTAAATTCATCAGAGGCGGTCAGGCGGCCGATCGATCTCCGGTCACGACATGCATCACCTGTTGAGCAAGGTAGAAGAAATCGAACTTCTCCGCGGTGGACGAGACGGCGAGGAGAGAGAAGACCAAGAAGGCGATCGCAAGCCTGGCATACGTGACGGACGAGGACTCATCAACCAATCCGAATCTTTTCTCTACGTATCGCGCTAGGAGTCCTAGGCTGTCCGCACTGCAGACAGCTAAAGCGGCCAGTACGCGCGTCTGCAACGCGCGCGGTAGCGTACCGGCTGCATAGGAAAACTACACAGACAGCGCAGGCGGAGAGTCACGCTAAACACAGTAGCAACACTGTAGCGAAGAGAGAGAAAGAGAGTTGGTGAGAGAGAAAAGGAGAGAGATGGGAATAAAATATGGAATAGTGGGTATAGAGTATGGGATAGAGATGACACGGGTGCGGAAGAAATAGATATAGAGTAGAGAATCTCGATGACTAGAATAGAATATTCCTTTTTAGAGATGGAAATAGAGGTGGACGAGTGCGGATAGCCTTATATCTTACATGTAAAATCATGGATAACAGATGACTCATATAGCACGACGTCTAGATTAAACGGTTATTATAGAGAGAGCTCCCTCAAAAAGATTCGCCCTTTTATTTTTTAATATAATATTATTTTCAAATTTGACATGGTTAAATTTTTTTATAAAAACTAACCCTTTCCGCCGCGCCTATTGCGTTGGCGCGGCTAATCCATTGCCACCGTGACAGTCAGCCATGCACTGACCTATCGACGTGGCCGGGCTGCCGCACCGTTATGGTAGCCACCTTCCTGATAAATGGAGCTATATCCAAATATATTGTTCCGCTGGTGTATCTCCGACTCCAATTCTTCATCCTTATAATGTTATTGTTCGTCACCTGGACCATGGAGACCGGGCAATCAGTAACTCAGTGGTCAGTAAAGAGAACTGCCGCATTATGGTCTATCAAAGCAATGAACATTGTTCGCACCTATAATTAGTCGGTTTCGGTTTTGCTGGAAAACCTGCTAGTTTTGGAACTTTGTCAAATTGTATAATGGACATCAAGCGAGTATTTCTCTTGTCAAGATGATCAAAATACAATATAGAACGTCTAGTTTAGAGTCCGAATGAGAAAATCACGGCTTTGGAAACCCTGTTCGATTCGCTGAAAAGCCAGATTAAAAAGTATTATTTGATGATTTGTTGTGAGAGAAAAACACTGTATCATGGCTGATAAGCCTGGCTAATAAGTTCAAGCGAACAGGAAACATGGATTTTGTAAGAATTTCAACGATGATATAAATATCAAGGGCCACTGGTTGGTCGACTGAGGTATCTAATCGTAACAAAATTCAATCCACTACTCTTTTGTCCTTATCTCTTTTCAAACCATAATCCGTTGTTATTCCTTCGCCTCAGCGGAGATTGAAAGCGTCCTAGCTGGCCTATCGATGCTAGAGCAATTGAAGATGCGTTTGCAGCGACGGGGTTCCTCTTGAGCGAGCGCTTGTTGGTCACCAATGGACCTGACCAAAACCGCCCTATGCTATCCTTAAAATAGGCCCGGCCGGTTTTCGCAAAGGCGTTGTATCAAGCTCCTCTGCGTGCTACACATGGCGTGCTCAGGTATTAGGCGCATCTAAGTGCCAACGTACTTTTTGCAACTCTGCTGGGAAGCATTCGGTTGTTATAACCAATCCATTCGACCCTGGTAACATGGGAACCGACACGAAGATTGATCCAGAGAACATCATCATCCCTGATTTTGATCAAACTGATGAAGATTCAAATTAATTGGTGAAGATTGAGGCCAAGAAGAAGAAAGAAAGAAAGAAAGAAAGAAAGAAGAAGAAGAAGAAGAATGGCATGAAGTTTCGTAGAACATGAGAAGGTAGCGTCATCAAGTTGGAACAGACCACCACCTGATGAAAGTCAAGGAACCAAATAGCAAGGTGATCTACTTTATCCTCTGAAGATCTTGCCCATATGGTATATCAGTGTGCTACATTGCTACTGCATCCTTAAATGATAAATTGTCATGTATTGCTGTAAGTATTGCTGCTAGAGTAAACATAGATATGTATAGTAAGGTTGGTGGTGCTATGTACACAAAATTTTTACTTTTCGAGGTGTCAAACAATTTCAAGTTTGACCAAGGTTATATAACAAAATATTAATCTTCATGAAACGAAATAAGCATTACTAAATTGATTATAAAATATATTTTTATAATAAACCTAGTTGAGACATAAATATTAATATTATTTATAGTCACAGCTAAACTAGTTTGACTGACCCAAATCTCATAGTTATATTATAGAGGGAGTACTTTATACAACAGTACCGAAGACAGCCACAATTATCTTAATTCGGCCAATGCAGCTGAAGGCATTAGGGCGTCCCAACAAGGACTCAAATGGCGAATTTTTTTTAATTTTAACATTTTTTTATTTTAATTTTAAATCTAACACTCTCATTTTTTTTAAAACAAACACTTTTGGCCGCACTTATTGTCCTGGCGCGGCTAAATGCCTATGCCGCGCCATATATGGTGGCGCGGTAGAGGGCTGACGTGGCGACGACCAGAAGCGCTGGCCGCTGACATGGCAGGGCTCTGCCACGCCACCGATCTTGGTGCGGCACTGCCGCGCTCTAATCTGTGGCACGGCAGAGCCGAATAACCTCCGTCGCGGCCACTCCCGCTGCCCGAGCAGCAAAGCGACCTAGGCGTCGCTTCCGCTCCCGCCCGTCGCCAAGCATGCCGGCCGCCGCGCCACGAACGGCGGCAGCCCGGCCCTCCATTGCCGCCTCCCTCCCTTCCCTTCTATTCCCCGGCCGCCTCCCTCCCTCCTCATCCTAGTTCAAGGTAATGACGTACATTTTATTTTCGTTTGAATGGTGGATAGGATATTATGAATGGGAGTTAAGGTTAGTAGGAAAATTATGTTTGGGAACTATGGTGAAGATATTAGTATGATTTTGTCAATGTTAAGGTTAATTATTTAGTTAGAAATATGTTTGTCATGTATATTTTTGTTGCTATAATTGTTGTTTATAATATTTTAGTTGCATTGCAAATGATTACATTTTACATTAATTTACGTTGTTTTGATTGGTGTTTAATTTGAACTGTTTTTTTTAGATGGAAGACATGTTTCGGGAGCAGTTATGGCGAAAACGGGGTCATCCTAGAGAAATGTACCCCGACGAGTCAAGCAAAGATGCCCCCGTCCCTCCTAAACTCCCTGTCCCTAATTGTGATTGTGGTCGTCCGGCCGACGTGTTTTAATCGAGACATCCGGACACAGCGGCTCGTTGCTTCTACACGTGCAGTCGTTTTAATATAAGTAATTGTTTTCGTATATTTTTCTTCTTCATTTGTATTACTAGGTTACTAATATTTTGTTGAATTTTTGTTGTGTAGGCCCATGAGAGGTGCTTTTTCTTTTAGTGGATCGACGGTGCAGACAAGTTTGACTCTAGGTACCTCCTTTTCGACGTTGGTGGAGAGGACGACATCCACGAGAGCACTTCGAGCGGTGGGTTCCACCTCCCCCTAACCCCCCTCCAATGAAGGCTAAGGAGAAGCACTTAGCCGCAGTTAGACGACTCAAGGAACCTCCTCTGTGCCATTGTGGAGACCGAGCCGTGATAAACCCTGACAATACGTTGGAGTTTGTGTGTCCAAACAAGCATGAAGTAAGTGCAAAGTGTATGTGTTGAAATATTGAGCTATATGTGTCATGTACTAATGTCACGTTATTTAGGTGTATTCAATGGCGAAGTATCGTTTCAAGGAGTGGTTGTATGGTCCTAAGAACAAATGGCCCGAAGAACCTTCAAAAGCAAAACAAAAGAAGAAAGAAAGGTTAATTTACAAAGCACCACCAGTCAAGTGCGAATGTGGTGTTAATTCTAACTATGGCCTAGTCCCTTCGAAGCTTGGAATAGGCCATTATTGCGGCCATATGGTTGAGTACGAAGAGGTTCGTTATTTTTGTGGTAAACATGAAATCATATTTTGTTTCTTTTGCTAAGACATATATGATATAATATTTCTTTTGAACAGAGCACTAGGAAATGCCGGTGGAAAAGTTACGATGGTCAAGCTAAGTTCTTGGATGAACTGAAGAAGAGGCAACTAATTGCAAGGAAGAGGGGATATGGACCTGACTACGTCAACCTATTCGTTAAACATCACAAAGAAAAGATACATGAGTTTGCTAGACAGCGCGGTATTTGTAACCCGATCGATGTTGAGCTTAACAAATGGGGATTGGAGAGACGGATGATGTTAGAGGAGGAGAGGGCAAGGAAGGAGGCAAGGGAGGAGACAAGAGTACAGATGCAAGTCTTGAACGAGCATGTTGCTGCATTATGTGCCAGTGAGTGCTTGAACGCCTATTTTCGTTGCCTGATTGTAAATGTAATATAATCACATTGCTAACTGATTGCATTTTATACATGAAGGGATTGGATATAGTGAGGAACATGCTGTAGAGGTGGCTCGTGCAAGGTACGAGGAAAAGAAGTTAGATGAGCACAGAAAGTGAGCTGGTCGCACCGTTGAATCACCGATTGTGTTGTCTGATGAGGGGGACGAGGATGAGGATGACACTGCCAGACTTAGTGAGCTAATTGCTATAGCAGAGGCGGGCTTGCAGGCGGAGGAGGATGAGGACAACACTGGCAGACTGAGCGAGCTCATCGCTCTAGCAGAGACAGGCTTGTAGGCGAAGGAGGATGAGGATGACACTGGCAGACTGAGCAAGCTCATTGCTCTAGCAGAGGTGGGCTTACAGGCAGAGGAGGATGACGATGCGTTCTTCACTTAGGTCACAGCGGCCACAGATGAAGCAGAGGCCGCTTACTACAGGCGACAGGCAGGTCAGAGCAACGCAGGTTAGCCTAGCCACAGCAACAGGGTTGTGGTTGAGGATTGGTACTCGGACGACGAGTTGCTTACTCAGTATGTTTCTGACTGAGGGTTTTTTATTGCGCCGTCTGTTAGTTCCATGCTTTATTAATGATCAATGTAGCCATGTAGTAGAAATTCTATTGTGTTGTCTTATATTCTATTTGAACTACTGATGTATTGTACCCATGTATCATGTACTCGGATTACCCATGATCGATCTTAAGTGATCACATCTATTTGTATCATGCGTTCAAAATTTCTAAAATAAACATAATCATTTGTCGCGCCATAGCCCACGGCGCGTCTGTGCTGTACAAAACTACAGAACTACAAGCGGAGGTGGGCTTACTGGCGGAGGTGCTGTACAAAATTACAAGTGCTGTACAAAACAAACATGAAGCAAATAAATGGACGATAAGTTGCCATACAACATTTTCATTGGTTTATGAGTCTACAAGTTTTCGACGACAATATTCGTTCGACATAAGTTCGACGTAATGAACTAAGTCCTACGACATAATGAACCTCGTTGTCTGGTACAAGAAGGGGGTCGTCGTACTCCACATTAAGAAAGGGGATCAACTAGTGTAGCGTGGGAGGGGCCATCTAGTTACAAAATGATAAACAAAGGGTTGGAGTATTCAAATTAACAATTTTCAGATTAACATTATGTAGCATTGCAAAATTTAAACTACTTGTTATGCAATACGAACACAATATGAAATCACATGCTGTCTTCTATGCCGGCTAGCCTTGTGGCCAGATTATTTGCAAACGGAGCAAAGATTCCTGCCATGGGTCTCGTTGAAGTCTCCCCCGCCATACATGTCTTCGCCGTACCCTCTCATAGCATCCATGTCCCCCTTCAGTCGCTTCTTCTTCCTCCTACCGTTCCCTACCTTCATTAGATCCAGATGTGGCATGTAGTCATAACCATTATAAGGTGGCCACTGTATTAGGTCAAGGTATGGCTCGAAGCTCATCTCCCAAATACTAACGGTGTTTGAACAAAGATAAAGGGTGACATATATGGCAGATCCTCATAGTTATACCCGCGAACCCTGTAGGCTGTGATCATATGAGAGCAAGGGGCATGCATGATCTGAGGGATGTTGCAACTGCACTCTACCTTTTCAAGATCAACTCGGTAGTTTCGTCCACCATAACGTTCGCCGCCCAGGCTTGTGCCACCCTTGCCCCTGCGGGGTCCATACGGCTCGGCGGGGTGCTACTTGGCCAATTCCTCGGTCTCCTTTAAATGTTCAGCTCTAGCCTTTCCAAAATGCCCCTGCTCAGCTATATTCCTCTGCGTAAGCTCCCACCTCTTTACAAAATATTCATTGCACTTATGAAAGGAGAACTCAATAATTCTAGACACAAGCAACGATCGAACTCCGGTGAATACACGGTTGAAGGACTCCGAGGAGTTAGTGATCATGATGCCATACCTGAAACCCCCCTCATCATATGCTAACGCCCACTGAGTCTTCTGTTCCATCTGCACCTCTAACCAGGCCTTTTCCACTGCATTTACCATCTTGTCTAGTTCTCTCGTTGTCTCCTTGAACTGGTGCTCTGTACGTACACAACATAGAGCCTTTACCTTGTCACATACCTCCTGCTTCCGCTGACGCCGCCAGAAATTAGCGGCAAAGTGTCTCATGCACCATCTATGTACTAGAGGCAGGAACCCATCTATATGCTCAGCTGCAGCATTAAGAAGCCCTACGTGACGGTCGGAGATCAAACATATAGTGCGAGTTGGGCCAAGCACTTGCACATGTAGAAGCCACATGAACAATGACCATGATTCATTGTTCTCTCCCTCTGCCAAAGCAAATGCCACGGGTACTATCTGGTCCTCAGGATCAACAGCAGCAGCCATCATTAAGGTGCCCCTATACTTTCCTGTTAGGAAAGTGCCATCAACAAATACGACTGACCGACAAAACTGGAATGCATGTTCTGTTTGCGCAAACGACCAGAACACACAATAGAGGACATGCCTCAACGGGTCTGGAAAAAACATCCCTCTGGTGTCCACAAACCATTTCAAGCCAGGGTTGTAATAATGCATTGCACATAAGATGCGGGGCACCCTGTTGTATGCTTCCTCCCAAGTACCCCATCGAATCGCTAGAGCAATTTGCTTAGCACGCCAAGCCTTTTCGTACGTCACATTGTACCTAACGAATCTAGATATGGACTATTGTAAAGAAGACACCGAGATATCGTTATTGTCATCAATGAGCCCCAATATACGACGGGCAAGGTAACGTGCAGTGAGCTACTGATGATTTTCCTTTCCCCTATTGTCTAGGCAAGTGTGGGGTTCAACAACTTTAGTTATCCTCCACTTGCCATCACTCTGTCTCCTTCATGCATTTAACCTCCACAGACAACCGTTTTTGCATATCAAGTGGTACCTCAACTCCTGGTCCAAATGAGTGATGGTGTACGGTCTATGGTGGTACACAGCATAGTCCTAAAGGAAGAGTTTCATCTCTGACATTGTGTTGAATATTATCCCCTTCCTAAGAGTTTCGGTCTCATGGTTATACAATGAATTCCTACACATCTGGAGACCGGTATCACAAACTGCTATATCCGTCATGCTAACATTCCTATAGTTCGGAACGCCCCTGAAAGGTACGTTCTTGGACCTTAGTTGCTCAAGCTCAGTCGCTGTGTAAGGTGGTGGTGGAACATACTGCTGTGCTTCACTAATTCTGGCCCATGAATCATAGGGGATATCATCTGTAGCTAAATCTGTGACTAGTCTACCCTAAGCATGGACACCTTCCTAAACCTCAGTTGGTACTAGTAATGGCATAGTATGTACCGGTACTAGCATGGCATCAGTCGTTGTTGCCATAGCATATGTACCTCCTTGGTCATCATCAGAATCGTCTAAATCACTGCTAACTACATCACCGATCCTATCCTCCTCCTCCTGCTCCTCCTCTTCCCGTTCGAACTCATTCACATCGAAGTCATTGCTTATACAGCCTACTGCAGTTGAATGAAACTGCTCCTGCGTCAACTGACCATCCAAATCCATGTTATCCTGAGTTGCTTCCCCTTCGACCCCTAATTCTTTTTCATTGCCTCCAAAACCATTAATGGACGGGCCGTCCTGAACACCATGCATCCTGTACCCATTCTCCACCACCACCTCAGCCATGGGCACATTGGAACCTTGGAGAACCCTAGTGTAGTGGGACCAGTGAGTAGGGTCGCGCAAGGGCATGAGGACATAGTGTGCCCTAGTCTTCCCAGTATCAAACCTCCCCTTTAGTGTGAAATCACCGCCAAACTTTATATTCAAACGGACATAAAGGTCGTTGAAGCTAGGAGGTTCATCAAACCATTCCAATTCTTCTTCCATATCCTCAAATATACCATCCTCTCTCCTAACAATTCCTCCGTACAAAACTCTAACACAACAATCTATCTGTAGAAGCATTTCAAGAAACTTCATTAAATCGTCGAAATCATCGTACGTAATGTCCATACTAACATTAATATATTTTCTAACTATAACTATACTAACTAATCAAATATTAACATCTATATAAGGCATACTATAACTGTACTAACTAAACTACCTAACTTTACTACATATATAACTTATTATATTACGTATACTAACTAAACTAACTAACTTTACTAACTATACTATCTATACTTTAATAATTTTACTAACTTTATTAACTGTGCTAACTATAGTAGTGGAGTATCTCGTTGCAGCGCGCAAGACCGGACCAGGAGGCGCGGGCGCAGGGCAGCCGTCGTGCGTGACCGGAGGTTCTGGCCGGAGGGGGAGCCGCGCCGGCGTGCGGGCGCGGCGGCCGCACCCAGCGGCCGGCAGCCTGGCTGCCTGGCTAGCGCGGGCGGGCGGACGCGGCCGCCTTGCTGGCGTGGGCGGACGCGGCCGCGGCAGACGGCGTGCACGGCGGCGGGCAGGCGCGGGCGAAGGCGGGCGCGGCGGCCAGCCTTGCTACGCTACTCGGAGAACGGCGACTGCTTGGGCACGCGGGCCGCGGCGGAGGTTATACCCAGCTCTGCCGCGCCATGGATCAGGGCGCGGCACTACCGCGCCAAGATCGGTGGCGCGGCAGAGCCCTGCCACGTCAGCGGTCAGCGCTTCTGGTCGCCGCCATGTCAGTCCTCTGCCGCGCCACCATGCATGGCGTGGCACAGGCATTTGGCTGCGCTAGGGCAATAGGCGCGGCCAAAAGTATTAGTTTAAAAAAACCCAAGAGTGTTAGATTTAAAATTAAGTTCGAAAAACTGTTAAAATTAAAAAAAATCTAAATGGCTAGCATAAATTATATTTTATTATGTAAAGAGGAGAGAGCGATGAAAACACACTCGCTAGCGAGATGAAGCAGCTAGCTCGCACGGTATTCAAAAAATTTAGGGTCTCTGTGATCCTCTCCTCTAAACTTTAGAGCTCTAAAATTTTTAGAATAATTTAGCTCACTTTTAAGTTTTAAAGCTCTAATGTGATGTGGGGCTACAGTTTAGAACTAACTTTAGACCACTTATTTAGAGTTTTAGCTTTAAAGTTTAGAGAAAGAAATTCAAACAGGCCATTAGCCTCTGAGACCCCTGGTCCCTTTTCTTGGCTGCTATGCAACTTACGTTTTCTTCAATATTTTATTTTCTGTCTATTTGTACCAGACTGATGAGACACCCTTCCTGTTACACCTAGCGCTAGCAGGACAATTTCCAATGTTGCAGGGTATTTGCTTCCTTAGGGCGTCCCCAACAGTATCACCTCAGCTAGCTCCTAGAAATCCTATCAGCACTTTTCTTACGTGAAAAAGAGAAGATGGAAAAGAGAGGAGACTCTCTTATCTCAACACCTATCTCGCTCAGAAAACGAGGTAGTTTGTAGGCCTACTCATAAAGAATGAGAAAGGGAGGAGAGATGATATAGGATAAAAAATCATTTACAGGGTTCACATAATGAACTGACAATGACATGGCACAACTAGCTGCTATCTCATACTGTTAAGGACGCCCTTACCTTAACACCCTTACCTAACCGTGGTACCACTAATTGTAATTGTAAATCTGTATATATTACATGACTATTGCACCGATCATACCTGCATAGAGATGAGGCACTATGGGGGCGATTCCTAGTGTGCAGCCTACACCTCAACCCAAACCGGATATTATATACTTAGACATCTCAAACAAAACAAATTTCAGATTTTTAAGTCTAGGGGCCAGCTTTCTAACGTGGGGCTCGCTAATATACAAACATACCAATATACATAGAATACCCAGCTATCATTCTAAACCATCTCCAAAAAATCTAATCAATTTCTGTAAAATTTTAAGGTGTGGGCATGAGGCTTTTAATTCTTAGATCTAGCTTTTGACATGGACAAAGAGTACCCGGCAGTCATTCTAAACCATCTCTGCCAAACACCAATTTGCATAAAGTAGTTAGCTATCATACTGAATCATCTTTAACAAATTTCGATCAATTTTGTCAAAATGTTAAGGTGTGAATTTAGGGTTTTTAATTTTAAGGTCCATCTTTTTTTGACAACAAGGGTCCATCTTTAACATGAGCCACAATCTCCACAAAGTAGTTTGTTGTGGTATTGAGTCTTCTCAAACAAGTTTCAATTATTTTTGCTAAAATTTTAGTGTGCGAATGTGAGATTTTAATTCTAAGACCCAACTTTAAACATGAGGTCAACATGTAGTCATAATACTTACGCTATTTATTGGATTGTCATTGATGGATTTGGAATTTAAAGTACTTTGATTAGATTGGATTGGATTGTATTGGATATTAGACATTTATTAGTATTGGATTTGGATGGATGTTACTTTTTTTTCTTTAGACTTTGATTGGACTTCTCCATCTTTTGGATTTTGATTCTAATCCAGTGATACCTATATTTATAATCGTCTCCGTCCACTACCTCAGTCTCACAGGCCGCACACAAATGCAATCGAGCCCAATGGGCCCCATTTCAAGTCTCCGCGGTCCATTCTTCAAACTCCGCCTAATGGTTGGTTACAAGAGGTCCTGGGTTCGACTCCCCGTGGGAGTGAATATTTCATGATTTAACGACATTTGTGCTTTCAGTAGTAGGTGATGTTTCCGTCGACAGCGAGGCGTCTGTGGCAACTTCGTCAATCTCGTCTCGAGAATTTGCCGGTTCGGTTTTCGAAGGTGCTCATAGGGGTAGGGTTTGCGCGCGTGCGTTCATAGGGGTACGAAGAGTCCAAGTAAAACATTTAGAGCTCGTGAAAATATTTCCAGACGCTTCAAAAAAAATAGATTTAACTCTAGTAAAATGAGAAAAATATCCAAAAATTCTAAAAATTTTACAAACAACTCTAATCATTGTCTAAATTTGTTTTTAACTACAAACATATATAAGATGCATCCAGGATGTCTAAATTCTGAAAAATTGACGTAGCTACTATCATGTTTCTTCCAAGGTTTTTTTTTTGTATACACATGTCTCAGTCGAGTACTACCCTAACATATTTCTTCATTGTACACCATGTTTTTTTAGAAAGATAACTGGTAAATTAAAGTAATTAGTGATGTGTGGTTATGACAACAAGCAGTTGATGTGTAATTGAAATATATCCATGTGAGGGTTACCATCGTAAGATTAAAATGAAACTCCTTTGCATTTAAATGTTATACATTGATTCTATAATTTGCATCTTTCTTAAGTGTTTGACTCAATAGCAGTAATGTTTTTACCATGCTTCATTGCAGTCCGCTGCTGCAAATGCAGGCTTAGGTATAGATTCATCCTGCCATTCAACGACCAAGACACAAAAGAGTGTTACACGGAAGAGGTAGGAGACCCTATCTACGAGAATGTTTGTTTACTTATTTCACTTGAATAGCAAATGGCAACTTCAGAACAATCAACCATAAAAATCCCCTTATATAGGATGATGCTTGGTTATGCTTATCTCTGGTATATTTACCCTTTGCAGTGTAGACAAGGATTCTTAAACGCAAAGGAGAGAAATACTCATTTTGTCTCCACCATCTGAAGCCATCTATCGCGGGTTCATAACCACGGCTAGCATCGTGATTGTTCATCGAAAGTCAATGTGTGGGTCTCCGGTGGCTGGGGCTCTCAAAACACAAAGGGACACAACGATTTATCCTGGTTCGGGCTTCCGAGCCCTACGTCAAGCAGTATAGTGATCTTCGTATTATGAATGCTCAATCAGGGGGTTACAACGGTGGAGATCGAGAGAGATTGGCAGGGGATCGCTCGGTCCTATCCTATCTCTCGTCGGAGTTCTTCCTCAGTGAGTAAGAAACCGGTCTTCTCTAGCTGAAGTGGGTTTCGATTGGTTGTGATCCCGTCCCCTTTAAAGGGAGCCATGACTCCCCTTATATTCTAAGGAGACCATGTCGTACAAGTCGGTTCGGTTATGGTCTATGCACCGGTGCATGAGTCCTCTAGTTTGGTTTTGGTGAATTGATGAAACACTAAGTGCTAACCTTTGCCTCTAAGTAAATATGAGATAGATTAGTACAATTCAAGTGATGGAGCAAGTGAATGATGATCATGATGATGGTGGAGGCCATGGTGATGATCAAGTGCCCAAAGCTTGGAAAAGAAGAAAGAGAAAAACAAAAAGGCTCAAGGCAAAGGTATAATTGATATAAGTTTTTTTTTGTTTTGGTGATCAAGATACTTAGTGAGTGTGATCACATTTATGACAGATAGCCGTACTATTAAGAGGAGTGAAACTCGTCGTGAAATGTGGTTATCAAAGTGCCACTAGATGTTATAATTCATTGCATATGCATTTATATTCTAGTGAGTGCTAACACCCTTGAAAATGTTTGTGAAAAGTTGCTAACACACGTGCACAAGGTAATACACTTGGTGGTTAGCACATTTAAGCAAGGGTGACGAAGCTTGAGAAGTGGATGAGCTGTCCCGAGGTGACCGGACTCTGCCTTGGGCAGTGACCGAACTCTGACCCTGTGTCCGATCAGTGGCGCGGTCTCGGTATGTGACTGGACGCTGAGGAGGTGAAGGACCGGACGTGCAGAGCCTGCGTCCGATCAGTGCTGACGTATGTTGATGTGGCGCAAGCGCTTGGCTCGGGTGAGGACCGGACTCTGTGGGCGATGGGTGAACTGACACGTCCAATCGAGAAAAATTGTCTCTAGACCCTTACTGGAAATGACCAGACTCGGCCTAGGGTGCATTCGGTCATCTAACAACGTGCTGGTCATTGGCTTCGGGGCACAGGCACTTGCACGACTTGATGTGGCTCGGGCGCGTCTGATCTTCACATGGGTGCATCCGTTCGTGACTTAACGCGCATGCAGGAGGTAGGTGAACATTGGGATCACGCAGTGGACATTAAACACAGGCGCCACATGGCACACATCGTGCGACCGGACGCTAGAGGCGTGTGTCTGGTCACCTTTGACCGGCGTGTCTGGTCAACACGCAGGGAGCCCCTCCTTGACCTTAATGGCTCTATTTGTTTGGAGGCTCTATATAAACGTGGTAACCAGTTTGGGCTCACCCTCTTGGCCATTTCTATTGAGAATACATCCTAGTGAGCCTAGCCATTCCTCTTGTAGTCATCTAGCTTGATTGATTCATCATTTGGTGAGATTGGAGAGCATCCAAGTGCATTGCTTTGAATGATTGCATCTAGGGGCACTTGGTGATTGTGTTTCGCTGTGGGATTCGCTTGTTACCCTTGGTGGTTGCCGCCACCTACATGGCTTGGTGCAGCGAGGATCGTCGAGCGGAGGAAGGTGCTTATCTCCGGCTCCGATCGTGGTGATTGTGAGGGGTTCTTGACCTTTCCCCGGTGGAGAGACAAAAGGTACTCTAGTAGATTGCTCGCAGCTTGTGGATCCCTATCTTTTGTTGGTTGTGTGGCATTCGATTGTGGGTTAGGCGTATGATGCCTATTAGCACGTGAACCTCCAAGTGGGTGAATCGCTACAACGGGGACGTGGCTTGCCGGCAAGCAAGTGAACCTTGATAAAAAATTATTGTGTCATTATTAATTGTCTCTGAGATTCTCATTGTGATTGATTGATCATCTCTTATCACGGTGGTATAACCTTCACTACCTCTCTTGTATTTACTTTCTAGTGTAGCTAAGCTCTTTAGTGTAACTAGTTTTGAGAGCTAGTTTGAGTTTTATTAGTTTGGTTAGTGATGCTCTTTAGTTAGTCTTTGAGAGCTCACTAACTTATAGAGTAGTGACTTAGCCATTGTGTGAATTAGAGATCATAACAACTAGATTTGTGGATAGGTGACTTGCATTTTTAGTAGGTTAGCACAACACTTGTTTCACCTCATAATTATCTAACCACTTGGCTTACTGTTGTTGTAGAATTTTTAATAGGCTATTCACCACCCCTCTAGCCATTAGGACCTTTCAGTCACATAGGGTAGAGTCGACAATGCCGCAACCACCTCCTGGTGCCGCTGCCACCATTCTGGCACTTGATCGCCGGGAGTTGTCTGCTGCGGCACGATCTCCCCCATGTGAGCCTTCTCGAGGCTTCCATGGACTTCAAGAAGCCCTTGCCCGAAGGGGCTGACGAGTGGGCCCTAAAGCCCTTCGCTCCTAGAGTTGGTGAAGTCTCTTGTCCTGCTGTGTCATGTCGATTGCATGACCCTGCTGAGAGAGCGATCAACAAGGCCACGCGCCCGTTAAACGGGCAGACGACATGGCATCTTGGTACCTGTCAGGCCTTGAATGCCTGGCAAGTTCTTGAGCCGAGTCCTGACCCATGGCTCGAGGTGTTGGTTGCCGCCTTGGTGCTGGCCTGAGTGTACGCTGGGTAGAGTCATGCTCGGGCGCCATCGCTTGGCAATCCGGGGCCGTGACAAGCCCCAGAGCCCCGAGCAGCGGCTGGAGGTGTGCTCGGGTTCATCCTGACTCCTTCCAAAGGATGCGCACGAGCGTACCCGATAGACATAGCCCCCGAGCTCCCAAGCGATATGTGAGATCGTCGAAGGATCTATCTGTTGGCTTCCTCTTTCTTGAGGACTTAACATACCCTTATATTAGACTCTCGTCACCATCACTTTTGTATATGCCAATCACCTGTTGCGAGGCATCTAGCGTGTGTCATTGGAAAAACTTCTTGTTGTATTAGTCGATCCAATATTTTGGTGACCTATGTAACTACAGATATAATCACATAATTTGATTTGGAACACAATAAGAATCACAAAATTTCATTTCGTTTGTCTTTATCTCAGCTTGAGATGCATAATGGTTTACTTCGTGGTATCCATGGTTAAATACTGTCTATAACAAGTGTGTTGATTTTAGATTTATCTCTAATAATAAAAAAAAACAAAATTTCTGGCTATTCTTTTCGTCCAGCCCGTTCATAGTAGCCCAACAGTCGACCTAATCCTGACTCTGTTCGGCTTATCCCATATTAGACTTGTTCGGCTTCTTTTTTTTTTCAGCGGAGTATTTTTATCGCGACAATTCAGCGAGAACTGTGTTTCTTTGTTTCCGCTCGCCTCAGCTCAATTAACACACGCCTCCGTCCTGTCGTTCCTTCCTTTCCTCGTCCCGTCGTTTTTTTTTTTTTCTCTCGGAGGCCCTCACTTCCCTAAGCTGGCGGCGCGACGCACCGGGAGATGGACGGCGGCGCGAGCGCAGGCCGGAGGTGCGTCTCCTCGCTGCTCGCCTGGAGATGGACGGCGGCGCGGGCTCAGGCCAGAGGAGCACCTCCTCACGGCGCGCCTGGAGATGGACGGCGCCGAGGGCGTCCACCGCGGCCACTCAGGCCGGCTCCGCCGGCAATCCAGGCCACCCAGCGCGGCCACAGCTGGTTGGCCGGCCACCCGCCATGGCCGTCGTAGACCCCCAGACCGGACCCCGCAGCCACCCAGGCTGACCGGCGCGGCTACATTCGGCCGCCCTCCCTTCCATCCCAGGTGCCCAGCTGCTGTGTTCTTCCAAGTTGCCGGCGCCGCCGTGTTGGCCGAGGTAGTCGGAATTGGATTGGAATCAAATGAGAAAACCAAACAATACGCTTCCTAATCATAGAACTTCAATGGTTGACTTCGTTAAAATGACCCTTTAAACATTGGCTTCTTATTTTGGATGACAATTGGCGTATTTCTTCACTTTGTTAATTAAAATACATGTATTTTGGCCCTCTTGTACCCCTTCTGCCCTTCTGCTCTTGTATTGTTGATCAATCGTACCAATTGATCTACCCGACGTTCCTCCTTCCCTCCGAGACCGACGCCGCCCTAAGCATCGACGCCGCCGTTCCTCCTTCCCCTCCTCCCGCCGCCGCCGTACCCTTCCCTTCCTCGACTCCCATGGATGGATCGCCGCCCAAAGATGATGATGGCCGCCCGATCGCCATGGAGGGCCAAGCAACCGCAGCGCTGCCGGCCTCTGGCCTTGCCGCGCGTGCTGAGGGCCTGGTGGCGCCGGCTGAGGGCCTAGCTGCGCCGGCCGCGGCGGCTGATGGAGGTGTTTCGCCGGCAGTGGAGGCCTCTCCCGACGCCATGTCCAGTGCTCTAGCCCTAGCCAGAACGTTGATGCCCACTGTTCCTCTTCCGACAGTAGAGTACAACCTTCCTATTCTTGAAGTGCAAAGGTATTGGCCTTTATGCTTTCTGTTTTTTTTTACCACGATAGTAGTAGACAGTATTAAAACTTCTGTGAGACCATACCTTTTGCCGCATTGACACACTGTCTATCCACCTCCCAAGTGCTGGATCAAACATCTCAACTTCTGAGAAAACTGCAGACCCATCTCCACCACCAATAGCAAATATTTTATCATTCAATGTAGTTCCAGCAAGGCTTCCTTTTGCATGTTTCAAGCGGGGGCATGTTATCCATTTATTACTGCCCATACTGTAGCATTCCACTTCAATAAAAAGAATGCAGATAGTCAACAGCTTGGAACTTATATAAAACACTTGATCATGTTAGAACATTTACCTGTGTGATACCATGAACTGCCATCCCCACCACCAAAAATATAGAGATGATCCTTCAATGCAGCTACTGCTGCATATGCACGGGCTGAGCTCATTGAACACAGAGGCACTACTCTGTCTATCTTAGGGCAAAAGGAATCTAGTGATGACAGGCAAGTACTGCCCCTGTAGCCACCTATTAGGAATATTGATGCAAATACGATAACCTCTATTACTTGAAAACTAAAGCCAACATTTGGTCAATTATTATTACTGAATGTGAATTAATATTCATTTGGTCAATTATTATTACTGAATGTGAATTAAAGCCAACATTTGGTCAATTATTTGGTCAATTAATATTCATTTTCAGGAAGAAGTGAACCGCACAAAGAGGGTGGCACAGTGCATCTGTTCTGAATATCACAGGAAGGCTGCAGTGGCTACCATCGACAAGAGCAAGCTCATGTACCTGATCTACTGTCTGCTGGGGATCATCATGTTTCTGTTGGTTGCCTTCTTCTTCAAGGCCAATTGACAGATCTGAGCTTGTTGTGTTACCTGTTAGATGAAGTAGTTGGGTAAGGTGGTTGGCACTTGGGTATGGTAGTCATGGTAGTTAACGGTTTAGTCTTAGCTGTTAACTAAAAGTTTCTGGCTCTTTTGCTCATGCAGTAGTAGCAGCTGATGCAGTGTTAGATGAAGTCTGATGAACTTGTGTAATGTGATGAAGTGAGGTAGCACTCAGTACTGATGAATGCCACGAGTTGGCTTCTTTTGTTTGTGCCCAACTCAGTTTCAGAACTACTGATTGGTGCACCTCTTCTGTAAATGCTAATGCTAAGTACTAGTCTATGGCAATGTGCATGTTGTACTATGCATTTGTGCTCTTCGAATTCTTAGAAATGATACTAATTCAGTCACAGAACCATTTGCAAAATAGGATAAGCCGAATGAAATGTATCTCATTGAGTTAGCAGTTACACTTGCTGTCTTCAAATGATAACAATTTGTAACACCTTAAAAATCTGCTCCTTTTTAAATAGAGATAAAATGGCTACTGGCCGTACCAACGGTGGGAAGCAGTCCTCGGCGGCGCGGTGCGGCACGGAGAAGCCGCCGTGCGTGCTGGTGTCGGAGGCCGTGAGCGTCTTGCAGAACATGTGCGGCGTCCGTGCGAGCGGCTTCATGGCGGCCCCGTCCTCGCCGTCGCGACCCGTGTCCTCGTCCTCCCGAACCCGTGCCCGCCTCTCCGCGTCGCCGCCGATGTGCTCGAGGTGGCCCTGCGGCAGGTACAAGATGGCGCTGCCCTTGCACGGCAGCAGCGCGACGGGTCCCGCGCACACGTGCCACAGCTCCAAGCACACGGTGCCACCGGCCCTGGCGGCCACAGGCGGCGCCTCCGCCTCCGCCTCATCCTCCTCCTCCACGGTGTTGAGGTCAATGCCTGCCATGGCCCTGGTCGGCCGCAGCAGCTGGCTCCACGGAAGGAGCAGACGACGGCAGCAAAGCGCCGGTGTGGCGAGGGATGGAGCTGAGGAAGCGAGTGAGGAGTATCTGAGTAGGGCAGAAGGGTCACAAGAGAGCCAAAATACATGTATTTTGATTAACAAAGTGAAGAAATACGCCAAATGTCATCTAAAATAAGAAGCCAACGTTTCAGTTATTTTAACGAAGTCTATAATTGCAATTTTCTCGAATCGGGCTTTACATCCCGGGTATGTTACGAACTCCATGTTCGACACGAATTCTTTCAGCTTTTTTTTTTTCGGTTCTATCTTATAGGCTTATATAAAATTAAAAGGTGCCATTGGGATATCACCGAAGAGCAGAACAAGTACCTGAATCTCGCCGAACAGAGAAGCATCTCGACGATCAGAACAAGTACCTGATCTTGCCGTACACACCTCACCTTCAAATTCTGATCTCGAGCTGAGCACGAACCAAATCTTCTCGACATACACACGATCGACAAGGTTAGCTTCCTTACTGATTGTTCTTATTTACCGATATAAGTACTATTAGTTGGGATTTTTGAAAGATTACTTCATATACGATATTCCCTATGGATTCACTAGGTTTAGTTTTTCATATGTGCTATTCGAGTTCACTTGTGCTAGGCCAATATGTGATTTGGGCTCTCTGATATGTGAAAACACACATTTTTTCTGGTTTGGTTATTGCTGCAGACATATCTCAATTAAATAATTTGTTTATTGATGTTTTCACAGAGAATGGATCATAATGTTGAATCAAGCGCTGTTGAGCATTTTGTTGATCGACCCTCAAAGAAAGTTAAATGTTCCGAATCAGATTTTTGGAATCAGATAGAAAGTTAAATGTTGATCCATTGTCTTCATTAGATTTGTTGGAATTAGATAGAAAGATAATTAGTGATTCATTACCTTCACCTGCATCTCCAACCATCCTTACATTATCTCCAAATCTTGAATCGGAAGATAAGCAAGTGAGTGAATTAGATGATGATAAGCAATTAGAAGAAAACAAACAGATCATAGTTGAAGGTAACGTTTTTCATCTTTATGTACTTTTGTATCATCTATCCTTTTCATTGTAATACTGATTTGTTATCTCTAATTTCTTAATTTATAGATAAGCAGATGGCTGAAATAGATGATGATGATAAACAGCATGAAGAGCATAAACAGAACAAAGTTGCTTGTTCCTTGTGTATTTGGCCCAATTGTATGCTTGCTGGTTCAACGTGAGCACTTTCAAGAAAATTCATGGCGAGCTTTGTAAACTACTGGAAGTTTTCTTGTTCCAGTTCATGGGATTCGGTGAATTTGAGAGACTGATACGGCATCAGCCAGTGTAAGTTGATATTGATTTCCCTTCTTTAAAGAAACACTGATTTCTCCTATATATGTCTGCTCCTGCAGTTTCAGAACTGAAGCGGAACAAGGGCATATTTTCTGAATTTATGGCCTCTGCTGAGTCGAGCCTTGCCATCCTGTGAGTGCACGTCCAGCAGCAACTGCTGCTCCAGACCATGATACTCTCCGATCTCCATCTAAAAGGTCAGGAGGGAGGAGATGCCAGTTCAGTGATGAGCCACTCACCCCGGCAGGAAAGCACACTGAGGTAAGTAGCCGATTTAACCTTGAGACCATTTGTTCGGGTCAGGAGCCAATTCATTTTGATTTTGATTAGAGACTGGACATTGCAAACATACTATATATAGAACTGCTACGATGAGTGAATCTCCAGCACCAGTTGTAGCTATGAGTTCAACAGGTGGTATGACTTGGCACTTATCTCGAGCATAAACAAGTGAATTTAGAAAATAACCAGTTCTTTAGTAGCAGGTCTGGTATAGTTGTAGCTATGAGTTCAACAGGTGGTATGACTTGGCACTTATCTCGAGCATAAACAAGTGAATTTAGAAAATAACCAGTTCTTTGGTAGCAGGTCTGGTATAGTGGTATGTCAGTGAAGGAATAAAACTATGCCTATTCGTTCTCATGCAGCTGGCATCCTGCTATGTTACTGAATTTGACTGAAAACAAAGGACAAAAGCTTAAACAAATGGAGTAGGAAAGTGATCTATGCTTATTCTTTCTCGTGTTCCAGGCTTCATATGTTACTGAAGAAAAGGAGTTATGCCTACAAGTTCTTAAGTAGCAGGCTAGGGGGAGAACCCCTTAAGCTTGGTAAACCCTATAATGCAAACAGAGTTCCAAACAAAAATACTGACTCAAAGACATCATCGGAGGCTGACAGTGTGTTCACTGGGAGCATAAAGCTGGGCCCTTGCTAGAAGCCGAACTCAAGTCTGCTGCTCCGAATGATCCTCTCATCGGCGAGCCAGCAGTGGTGACAAATGATCCCAGGAAACATGACCTCAAGTGCAGGTACGGTTTGTTTGATGTGAACCTACCATGGCCCATCTGCCATATTGAACATGCTATGATTTAGATGCTACTCAGCTCATATATGCGTGTGCATAGATAGTTTCTGAATTGTTCCCATGAATTGCTGCTAGCCAGTTGTTTGATGTTAATTAATCCAGTAGTGGTATCGTATGGTTAATCTATGCCCCTTATGTTGTTCTTTTTAGGTTGTTGAGAATTTGTCAGTGGTTCAGTGATGTTAATTAATTCAATAGTTGTATCATGTGGTTAATCTATTCCCCTTATGTTATTCTTTTTAGGTTGAGAAGTTTTCAAAGATTCAGAGTGTTGAATGGCATGTCACTTTCATTTTCCATCAAGGTTTTAAATAGCCGGCTAAGCCTCTTAGCTGCTGTCCTCACCAACAGCTAAGGGCAGCTATAGCGGGCTATAGCTGCGGCTAAGACATTTAGCTGTTTTTACAAAAAATTAAAAAAAAATACACAGAACCATGTCACAAATATTTAATTATTTGCTTGAACAAGCAATCAAGCATAGATCCTACAATGTACAACTGATCTTTAAATTATAATGTGAACAATCAGTAAAACTAATTTCAAATGAGCTGCTTAGTAAAGAAGATATTTAATTATCTGAGTTGTTTTCACACAAATTTATAGCCTGAGTGCCAATAGGGCTGCGATGGACGAATGGATTGGGTGAGGGAGGCTTTACTGGGCCGCGTGGTCGATTTGCTGGCCCAACAACAGTTTAGCTACAACTAAATTATGGTTCATTTAGCGGCAATCTCTAGCTATCTCCGGCTATTAGCCTCTTGCTTTTCTTAACGCTAAAAGTGATATATCTTAGCTTTAGTCTTGCCCAATAGCTATAGCCAGATATAGCTCCAGCTATAGCCGGCTATTTAAAACTTTGTTTTCCATACGAGTCCTAATGAGGTGGACCTGATGTTGGTCAAGTAAAAATTGTCGTCGAGGCATATGGTGGAATTATAATTGGTTGCATGGTCTCTGGTGCCATCTTTTAGGAGAAAATTATTATATGTACATCATCCAGTAGAAAATGGAGTTTCTCTTAATATTCATATGTGGTGTACTTTCTGGTCATATCAAGGTTTTTTGTTATACTACATGCAGATGTTATACATGCCTTCTACATATCCAGTGAGTCAGCTTAGAAAACGATAACTAGGAAAAAAATATTTTTAACCTAAATGTGTCTTAGTTTGGAGCATGCTGGAACGACTAGCCCCGCCACTGCTGCCACTAGCTAGATATATCTGGAGGCCGGGGAGGGGAGATATGGAGGCGTGGGATCTGGAATCTAAGGATCCGCGGCCGTCGGGTTGGGGAGCCGATGGTTGCAGCCTGTGCAAGATAAGGGAGATAGAAAATCATGGAAGTGAATAGAAGATGGGAGAGTTCCGATCTATGTGGTGGCTGTTTTTTTATTTATCTATGTGGTGGTTGCCGATTGCGGGCTGGTTTGTATCGTTGCTGGTTCGTGAAGAAGTACTGCTGGCTGGTTTGTGTGAGAGAAAAATACTGTTCCGACTGAAAATTTACGATCGTTTACGACAAGCCACAGCCAAACGAACAGGCTATAGGGCTGGACTGGATATTTGAAGACGGGTTACTCATACTCCGTAATGGCACGTGAGTTTTCGAAAATAAATCTATTTTTTGAGAGACATATGTCTCAATAATCAACTTTATAGTAGCGCAACAAGTTATTATACGTTCTGTTATAATGCATGGACACGTTTACTAGATGGTAAAGAGTTTTATTCCAAGACACGTCCAGCGACAGTACGTAATCTGAATTCAAGACCTATTGGAACAAATAGCATGTCCGCTCAGTACATATTTGACTCAGAAATTTTCTAGAGATGACTGCACGATAACTTATACTTCCCGTTGCAACGCACGGGCATGATTGCTAGTAACAATAAGGAATAGGTTCTCCTTCAGTGTTCTACTTTGATACCAGATTTGTTAGCGGCTCAAAGCAGAGGATAGAAGAGCAGGAGAGAAGATTGGGTTCCCAGCGGCAGAGAGCCGACGAGGACAGAGTTCCGTGTTGGAGAAGAAAGAGGTCTTGGCTTTATCTTCTCTAGCTATTTCTACTCTCCCTTTCTGGGCCAACAGACACACATTACAAGCCCACTTTGGGCCTCTCAGCTACTTGGGCGCTATCTTGGTGCGATTGCTCCTCCGGGCCTTGCAGAGGTTGGGCTGGTTCTGCTGGCCGTAGTGTGAGGCTTGAAAACATGCAAGCGACTCTACATGTGGCTGTTTCTTCTTCATTTTATTTCTGGCGAGGATTAATTTGACCCATCTCTGTTTTTTAATGGAGGAATTTCCCGTGGAGAATCGGTGATGGCATTGCCATCTACTAGTTGTGAGCCGTGTCTGGGGACAGCGAACCTCACACTCACGCCACGAGAAAAATCAACACATGCGATTGCGAGTGTTGGACATGGACAGGGTCGGGACTCAGGAGCCAGAAGCAGAACCACAGGAGTCCATTTCGTCGTGCTGTGCCCCTGTATTATCAGCTTTGAAAGGCCTCATCTTCCGGCCAACCTGCTCTTTGCAGTTGACGCCTCTGTTTCCCCTTCAATTTCCATCCGCAATGCTACGCAGCTTCTCTGCAACAAACCAGCACACAGCTCAATTCGCAGCCGGGAGCGAGACTGACCGAGGCATATCAATGGAGCTGGCGGCGGCGGCCATGGGCTGCTCATGGGCGAGCTGACCCTCGAGGGGCGTGTTAGGGAAGACGTCCTCTCCCTCTAGAGGGAGATGACCTTCGTGCATGCGGCTCTCTACTCTATTTGTGGCCTGAGCATGGGCCTCCCGACCTGATCCGCCAGTGCATTGGGTCAGGTTTGGATCATAATTATCAACCCTTGTCCTAACCCAGTGAAAAGAAATTGGTTCGATTAAAGAAAATCCGAGAAATAGCCTAACCTGGCCCAACCCACCAATACGTGAGGCCAAGCTTTGGCAACAGATTTTAACCTGACATTTTTTTTTTCTAGCGTGATCCGACCCAGCGTTTGATAGTTCTAGGCATCTGGCAGCAACATCTTCCCCAATGATCTCTATTAGCACCTTATTGGGAGAGTTGTATTGAGGGAGCTGTTGGGAGAGTTGCATACTTGCATTGGGGGAGCTGTTGGAGATGCTCACAGCCAGAGTCCAGTCCGATCCACATGCAGAATAGGTTTTATTCAAACAAGCACTAACTGGGTTTCAAACTTTCAATCCAACAATGATAATAGCTGATTGGGAAATGTGATGTTTCTTCAAAATCATTCGAAACATCTATTCTCGCATACTGTTTAAGGATGTCCACAAGAGTAGCAGGGATACACTAGGGAAGACATTCAGTGTCAATCCAGTATCAATCATTTCATAAAGGAATCTGTGCTTCAGAAATTTTATAAAGATGATTCATACATGCCGGAAAGCATACGGACGTGACCAATGAATGGTGCTGAAACTAGCCTTCAGTTCAGAGGTAATGAAATATGTAATTCAGTGCATGTTACCTGTCAAAACAATGCATTTCTGTCAATTTAGTGGGTCTGTCTTTCATGGGAGCACATCTTAAACATACCGAATACAGAATCTGGAAGAAGTGCATGGCCAGCTTTATAACATCGCTCGACCCAAGATTATTGGGGAGGAAAAGTAAACATAAACCACCAAAGTCATGGAACAATGCCCCAATCAATGATCCAGCACTGTCCAATAGAAAATGATTAAGGCACCAAAGAGAAAACAGAAACAAAAATAGAGGTTTATTGGGCTGGATTTGGGGACGTCAGCTCCGGTGGGGCCTCTCGAGTGATGCCGATCGAGGAATTGTACTCCTCATCCTGGTGAGCAAACTTCTTGCGCAACACCTTCTCAAACTCAATCTTTTCAAGAGGCTTGGCATTCTCATCAGCATGTGCCTTGGACAGACTGGAATAGTTGGCAGCTGATTCCGCAATAAAAGCGATCTCGTCATCTGTGAGTTTCCTCAGAAATTTGGCAGGGTTCCCTCCCCATACCTAAATCCAACAGAGCATAGTCATGAAAGCATGCAGAAATAAGATACCAAACAAGGCCTCTGCAGCATATTCTCGTTCCGCTTCCACCCATGGACACTGAAAATATGTATGCCACATGGAAATGTACTAGACACCAAAGAACAATAATTAAGTGCTCGATGCAGTCTACGTGTTATTTGGGTTTCATCATCGCAAGAAAACCCTGCCTTGGTGGAACCAGTCGAGTGAAATAAAAAAGAAAAGAAAAAGTAAAGGTGCTTGAGACAGCGCAAGTAAGAACCAAAAGTAAAGGACAGTTGTGGAAGTGTGCTCAACCTCTCCACAAGGGATCCTAGTATTCTGCCGTACGAGGGCTCCAGCAGCTACCATCCCGTGCTTTTCAACAACGACACCATCTAATAGGGTTGCCCCCATGCCAACAAAAGCCTCATCCTCAACCGTGCATCCTTGTAACACAGCACTATGACCTGCCAAACAGAGTTGGAAATGTTAACTTTTGTGTATTTTTTTCTGGGTCAACTGTTTTGAAGTGCTCCGGCTCGGCCATACAGAGCAAGTTATGCCAAATGGTATTTACTGTCTTCAGTTCTGGTGTAATCAGATCCTGACTGGTCAAAAGAATTGTGCCAATACAAGACTGCAATGATTAAAGAAAGACATATTTCTTGAGGCATTTACCTACTGTGACGTTATTGCCAATGATTGTTGGAAAGACTTTCCCACTTAGATTAGATTTAGCCACATGCACAAGAGAATTGTCTTGTATATTGGTCCCAGATCCAATTTGTATGTTGTTTGCATCCCCTGAAATTGAAGTCATAGACTTGTTGATAGCAACATATAACAACTTGGAAGATCAAAATACAAAATAAAAGACTAAGATAAGAAAAAATATGTGAATAGCAAATTAGTTCACTTCTAGATCTTCACTCTGCAAATTAGCACTCCCTCTGTTCCAAATTATAGTACACTTTAGCTTATCTACAAGTTCAAATATGTGCACTATTTTAATTTTAAATTTTAATGAAACTAATTTGATGTTGTAGATGGTGGTGCATTTTTCGATAAACTTAGTCAACGTTAGATAAGTTTAACTTAGGGCAAAGCTAAAGTGGCCTATAATTTTGAACGGAGGGAGTATTCTGTAGTAAACAGTCCATAAAGGTCTTCTTTCCTCTTGTCCACGAATTGGTTGTGTTTTCAAATCTCTTCTTTTTGCACAAAACAAGAACAGTGAGTCTGTGTAGTGTGTACCGCACAACTACTGACATATGCCCACCTCTGAACCAGCCCTATTATATTAAGATAAAACACAAGATTAAAGAGCATATGCATATGGCCAAACTGTTGAATTAGAAGCAAATCCCACTGAATGCAACAAAAATTACTATCCAACATCAACATTGCATATTCATCAATATCACAGTTATAAAAAATAACAGATTTTTTGTCACCAAAAGCTGTCCGGAAATATACGATGACACAGCTTTTTCGCTAGGGTGGAACATTGTATATGAGCGGATGAGTACAATATGGAGATACACACATTATAGAAGTACCCACCATCCACCAATTAGCTCTTCTTTTCTTTTTGTGTAAAACAATCAAAATGATGCTCATTGGGACAGGAACCACAAACCTCTTAAGACGCACCCATACCAAATGGAAGCTCCTGGCCCAACTTGAACATCACCAATAAGGGATGCACTTGGAGCAACAAATGCGTCTTTATGAATATGAGGGGTTTTGTCAAAGATATTCATGATGGTGCGATGCCTTGAAACTGAAATGGTCCAAAGGGCAGTCATGTTAGCGATTGCTTATGTAATATTTGTGCATCGGATGACAACAATATAATAATCTTATGATGCTTGTAGAATGAAACAAATAATGATAGTCTTACTTATGGAGACAGAATCATGAAATAAAAGCAAAACCAAAAAGAGAGCATATATATTCTAATTCTGAAGGCAGAAGGAAGGGGCCATGGACTTAAAAAAATATCAGAAAACATGGACCAAAAGAAAAAGAAAAGACAGCACTAGAAGGCATCATATGGCAGGTGACAGGGTTTTCTTCACATGATCCAGTTGGGCCATGGAAACCAAATTTATCTGAATTATTGACTTGGTGGATGCAAAAATTTAAAACCAGAAGGATAAATAACACATTATACTGCTTGCAAGCATTCTCCCAGATTTTCTACAATGTAAGACACATGGTAGAACAATTATTAAACGCTTACAAGTGGGAGCATCAATATCCATACTGCAGATATATCAATTGCAAACCCATTGAATCATGATATTCCTGTAAGACATAATCTGCTGCTGATCTCTCTCTCTCTCTCTTGTTACAGCAGAGTTGGCATTTGGTCAGCTCGGCTATCCAGTCTCTACTGCTGTAGCAGTATGGCAATAGGCCACCTCTAGTACATTAGTTGTTAGCTATTACATCAGTCATGTCTTGGTAGTGGGTTGATCTAAGCTTTGTACTGCTAGTACTAGGAGTAGTTGGTGTACCTTAGGAGTAGGTAGTTGGTGTACTCACCAACAACTATGTACCTGGTAGAGGTACTAGCACTTGTATATATATCACACCTAAGGCAATGCAAAAGAACAGTTCAGTTTGTCACATCCAGAAACAGAGCTTTCGGCCAACAATCACTGGACGACGTTCGCGGGTCGGGTATGTCAGTCGCTTCATGGAGGACCCGCGCGACAATCACTGGACGGCGGTGAAGAGGCTGCTGTGCTACGTCAAGGGTACGCTCGATCAAGCGATCTTCCCCAAGAGGGGCGGCAAGGGTGGGCTGCGGCTCATGGTCTTCAGTGAGGCACCCCCAAGGCAAAGGAAGGTGAGCCGGAGCTCACTGTTTTCGGCGATGTAGACATGGAGGGCGACATCAACGAGCGACGGAGCACCTCTGGCGTGCTCGTCTTTCTTGGAGCGGCCCCCATTGCTTGGCAGTCGCTGAAGCAAAAGATCGTGGCGCTGTCGACGTGCGAGGCAGAGTACGTCGCAGCAGCCACGGCGGCGTGCCAGGCTGTGCCGGCTGCTGGGCGAGCTGACCAGCGAGAAAGCTCACCCGCCAGCTCTGATGGTGGACAACCAGCCCGCCATCGCCCTCGCCAAGAACCATGTCCTCCACGACCGGAGCAAGCATATTGACATCAAGTTCCACTTCCTCCGGGACTGCATCGATAGAGGGCGGATCGTCATCAAGTTCGTCGAGACCGGCAGACAGCTCACTGACATCCTCACCAAGTCACTTGGGCGCCTGCGGTTCATGGAGCTAAGGAAGATGATTGGCATGGATGAGGTCAAGGCATCGGGTTAGCAGCAGGATTAGGGGAAAGAATTGTAAGACATAATTTGTTGTTGATCTCTCTCTCTCTGCAGCAGAGTTGGCATTTGGTCAGCTCGGCTGTCCAGTCTCTACTGCTGTAGCAGTATGGCAATAGGCCACCTCTAGTACATTAGTTGGTAGCTATTACATCAGTCATGTCTTGGTAGTGGGCTGATCTAAGCTTTGTACTGCTAGTACTAGGAGTAGTTGGTGTACCTTAGGAGTAGGTAGTTGGTGTACTCACCAACAACTATGTACCTGGTAGAGGTACTAGCACTTGTATATATATCACACCTAAGGCAATACAAAAGAGCAATTCAGTTTGCCACATCCAGAAGCAGAGCTTTCGGCCAGCGTTGGGCTTGTGCTGTGTGCGTGTGAGCTGTTCTCAATATCTTCTTCTACCTCTAGCCATAGTGAGTGAGTGTGCTGGTAAGCTTACTGCTTACTTGTGCAGGGCAACCGAGGGACCAACAATTCCCTTTCCACAAAGAGTTCTTGCTGCATGATTTCATTATAGATAGTGTAACCATATTATCAACATTCAATATATATTAAAACTATATATTGCAATATATAGTTAAGCATACTTGCAATACTATTTTTAGCATATATGATTCTTAGCCAGCCCAATGCACCACAAATCTGCAGCATGAAGCACCCCATGAGAGTAGCTAATTCTAAGATAGGTAGAGGACAGAAGTATGCGATGAGAAACAGTTCTTGCACTTTCAGTTTCCTCAACAAGCCCCTCCCTCCCCCCCCCCCCCCCCCCCCCCCCCTTCCCACACACACACGCAAAAAAAATGCTAGTTATTACTTATTAGAGCCAGAATTGTCATGAACTGGTAAACGTCCTAGTCTCCTAGTTCATTGGTTGGCCATCTTCGTCAAAAAATGACATTTAGAAAAAGGCGGTAAAATGCATGACTACAAATTTTTGTGCATGAATGTCCTATGAAGGAAATAAGACAACCATGCTCCATGGTTACTGGGGTGAGGATGTGCATCCCTCCACCCCTAACATCCTAGATTCAAATCAGTGGTTCTACAACAGTTATAGATGAAGGGAGGTTCCAAGGGTCCAGCTAGATGGCTGACTGCTCAAAATCATCTGGTTCAACAATATACTTTCCTGTGCAAAGAAGCTAACATGCACATACAAGATTAGGTAGAAGATAAGGAGAAAACAGAAAACAAGCGGAACCTAAAGAAGTTTAATTGCACTTGAATGATTCCCAAAAGTATAAGGTTGAGATGAGTATTCTTGAAAATCTATGATTAAGGTCCCAGCAACTCATGAAATAAACATTCTCATGACTGAAGCAGATCTACATATACTATACAATATACTACACATAGAAACAGGTCTAAATGGCGACAATCCTATATTACATATAGGATTGTCGCCATTTAGACCTGTTTCTATGTGTAGTATATTGTTCATTTCGGGAACTTCTAGTCCTACAAAATTCGCACCACCTTGTAAAACCCAATGCTACCAAAAAATGATCCACAATTCATACAGATATGGTCGACCTACTCAATCTTATCAACTCTTGTACATTTAATACGATCAGCCACCGTGCAACATCAATGAAAACATGCATAAAGGAGCAGGTCCATTTCAGCTCAAATCAGCGCGCAATAAGCTAACAACACAAAACTCTGGACAATCCTCGAGTGAACCAGCCTATCCTTCTTAGATAGGGGATTTGCGTGCCGGACGCGAAAACACAACATTTCCCTAATCGCTACTAACCCTACCCAGCAATCCCCATTCGCTCAATCCTTTCGGCCGCTCAGGACAGACGAAATCCCCTCAGCGCCCGCAGTGCTCCGCTAATCGATGGACACGGGAGGGTGATTTTAGAGGAGGACGGGCTGTGCCGGAGGGGCGGCGTCACTTACTCTGCTCGTGGAAGAAGTACTTGCCCTGCAGGCGGCAGCCGAGGCGGTCGAGGGCCTGGCCGGTCTCCCGGATCCAGAAACCCACCGCGTACATCGCCTTTCCCAGACCCGCCATCTCCTCGGGCGGCGGCGGAGGCGGCCAAAATCGCGAGCGGCGGAGGCGAAGCGAGGCGAATGCGCTCGTGCCCTTGGAGATCTCAAGGAAGGAGGAGGGGAGCCGAGGCGAAGGGGAAGGAGAGGAACGGAGGCTGGGCACTGGGCCTGCTGTGCTGGGGTTTGCTCGGTGGTCGGAGAACTTTACCCTTTTGCCCCCTTGGCAGGAGTGAATTGAGAAGTGCGTGATGTCGAAACGAGAAGGGGAATCGTGTTTTTTTTTTCAATTAGGTCTATTTTGGTTTTTTTTTTTCAAAACACCCTAAAAAACTAAAAAAAAAAGCTAAAGCTGGGCATGCTGCAATCGAGGTCTCAAACGCACTTGTTTGGCAGGGCTTCATTCGTTAAATTGTCAGCTCTGGCATCTTGATTCTTCGGTTAAGTAATTGTTGGGATTTGACTTCGCCAACAAAATTTAGTCATGTTTGTTTGTCTTATGAACCGTATTATTTTAGCGAACGAATATTATTTTTCTCTCATAATAAATCAGCGAACAGTACTTTCAGTCATGGCTTTTCAGCAAAGCGAACAGGGCCTTAGCCCCTGGAACTTTGAAGTTAAAATAGTGATTTCCATAACAAAATTTACCTGCAGGCAAAAGAAGCAGAGCGTAAATGAAAATTTGACTTTGCAAGAAGGAATTCGTCTTTGCTGGAGAGACCTCATCTTCGCCAAAGACAAGAAGGAAACAAAACCAAGCGAAGACAGATTTGACTTCGCTTGATATTCTGGAGTTGGAAAAGAGACGGAATGAAAATTAACTAAGTCCAAGAGACGAAGGCATTGAGAATATTAAAAACTAAGAGATTGAAGAATGAAAGCTTAGACAAGGAAAAAGTCCACTTCGCCCTTATAGTTGAAAAGGGTTGTAAATATATGAGTCAGGGGTATAAAGGTCATTTGTATATAAAATACGAAAACTAGGACCTCTATAAATACCCTGTTTGATATGTACAGTACAATCATGAAATGAATACAACTTTGACTTGTGTTCAAACTTTGATGCTTGAGTAATTTCTTTACCCAACATCTGGCGCCCATCGTTTGTGTGTGTTCGAAGACTCCCATGACCATGCGAAGCCAATGGGTGAACCGAACAAGAAAGTTACAACTAGGGTAATTGAAGATAACCCACCAGCAGGCGATGATGCAAGTCTTGAAAAAGATGCACCTCATGACCAAAACTCCTCAAAGGCAAGCGAAGCCGAAGAACAAAGACTCAAAGAGCTAGAAGAACAAGTGTTGAGGAAGCAAAAAGAACTTGAAGAATGCCGTATAAGAGCAAGAAAGAAGTCTCTCAAATAAATAATAGAAGAAGCCGAACCCACTCTACGTGAACTAAATGAACAACTTCAAAGTGCAAATCACGAAGTCATAAATTTAGAAGATCCAAATTCAGCACCAAAGTCTCACAAGAAAGAAATTCACAAAAGTCATTCATATCAATCGACACGAGCTCTCCTCTGTCAATAAACCTGCAACTAGCTCAATGGCCCTTGGGATACAAATTCAATATAATACCAACTTTCGCTGGTCAATCTGACCCAAGGCAATTTCTCATGACTTTTGAAGCCGCAATAATTTTCGGAGGCGATGATGAAACTACATTGGCAAAATTACTTGTCATGGTAGTAAAAAGGACCAGCACAGCAATGGTACTCCTCACTAAAAGCAAAATCCATATATTTATGGGATCAACTTAAAGTAAACTTACTTATTGACTTTCAAGGAAGCCAGCTGGCCTTATAGACATAGATCTCTTCAATTGCAAACAGCAAATCAAAGAGCCCCTGAGCCAATATTTCAAGAGATTCATTCAAATTAAGGCACAAATCCCAAATATACCAGATGAAGTGGTAATAATAGCCGCAATCAAAGGGCTTCGAGTAGGCCAATGTGCTTCTCATCTTGCTCGAGAAAAACCAAGTACAGTTGCTGAGCTTTATGAAGTCATCTAAAAATATTGCAAGTCAGATGACGATTACAGAAAAAGAATTGAGGAAGAAAACAGCTACAGGGCGCAAAGCAAGCAAAACAACAACAACTTTCACCCTCTAAAACCAAACAACTATGAGCAAAGACAATTTACGCCACACAACCAAGTTAATCAAATTGAGAATGATAACAATTCAACAGCTGAAAGTGATTTTTCACAACAAAATCAATATAGACAGCGAAGTCAATTCAATGAAAGAACATTTGAAAGAGTAGGTTTTGGCCAAAGAGGAAGAGGAAGAGCACCCTTAAAACATGAAGACATGTACTAGATTATCCATGGCAAAGGGGTTGGGCATACATCCAAGATATGTTCCAAAGTAAAGAAAAGCATTAAAGAAGCCCAAGAAGAAAACAGGGCACCAAGCTAATCAAAAGTTATCAACCATGTCAGGCAGGAACAATAAAGTTCTCATCAAACTTATTATCCCATACACTATGGGCATGCCCAAGCATTACTCCTAGGGCCACCACCTGCTTACAGCTATGAACCTATAACCATGTATCATCCCATGCAAAGTCAATGGAGGCAAAATCAACCTCAGCAATCCAATATTCAATTAGTATAGCCTAAAGCTTCAGTTGCAAACAACAACCTCCAAAATAATCAAGCCAAGTAAGAAAATAACTCACCATCAGTTTTAGTAGTAAACAATAATGCAATCATCCCAAGTAGAGGAAGAATATTGACAATCATAGGGGGAAAAGCATGGAGCATGAAAATAACAATCAAAAAAGAAAATACTTCCGAAGAGTAAATTCAATTTCAATGGAAGGCACATACAAGAAGAAAAGATGGTCCCATTTGCCAATTACATTCCCAGAAGAAGATTTACAACTAACAGATTACCCACATAAGGATGTTATGGTAATTGAAGCAAATATTGATGGATGGGCAGTCTCAAAAATATTGGTTGAGGATGGCAGCTCCGTTGACATTATATTCACATCAACAATTGATGCCATGAAAATTGATCACAAAATATTGGAAAGAGCTGAACACCCTCTTTATGGCTTCGACGGAATAAAGATACACTCAATTGGAAGAATAGTCTTATCAGTTTCATTTGGAACAGTAAGCAATGCAAGAACAGAGCAAATAGCATTTGACGTGGTTGACATGTAATATCCATACAATGCACTCTTTGGGAGAGGAACCTTAAATACATTCAAAGCAGTAATAAGTTACTCCTACTTATGCATGAAAATGTCGGCAATGAATGGAGTAATCATAATTCACAGAGACCAAACTGAGGCAAGGAACATTGAAAAGAGTATACTCTAGGACAAAAGAATGTTCACACAATATCTGAAAAAAAAGAGAAGAAATAGAAAATGCGAAGCCTCAACCAAAAGCTCAAGCTTGCGAAGAAACAAAAAGAGTGCCATTGGACCATTAGTTCTAGACAAATAAGTTATCATTGGTACACAACTTTCTCAGGAAGAAGAAGATAAACTTATGGAATTCCTGCGCAGCAACAAAGATGTCTTTGCATGGTCATCCAATGATTTAGGAGGAGTCCACAGAGACATAATTGAGCATAAACTTGATATTGATCCAATTAGACCCAAAAAGCAAAAGTTAACGAAACTAGCCGAAGACAAAGTTCAGGCTGCAAAAGCTGAAGTCCAAAGATTATTAGATGCAAAAGTTATAAGAGAAGTATAATTCACAACTTGATTGGCAAATATTGTCATGGTCAGAAAAAAATGGAAAATAGAGAATGTGCATCGATTTCACATATCTGAACAAAGCATGTCCAAAAGACAACTTTTCACTTTCAAGAATCGATACATTAGTTGACCAAGCAGCTGGAAGTGAAATGTTAAGTTTCTTGGATTGTTTCTCTGGCTATAATCAAATTTGGATGAGAAAAGAAGACGAAGAATACACAAGTTTTATAACTCCATTTGGGACATACTACTTCGTAAGAATGGGAGAGGGGCTTTGCAATGCTGGCACAACATTTGTCAGAATGACTTCAACTGTGCTAGGTGATCAAATTAGAAAAAACCTACTCACCTATGTTGATGACATAGTAGTCAAAAGCAAGAAAAGAGAAGACCATATCGAATACCTCTAAGAAACATTCACAAATCTTCGAGCAACAAATCTAAAGTTGAACACCAAAAAGTGCACTTTCGGAGTCCAGAAAGGAAAAATCCTAGGCTGCATAGTATCAGCAAAGGGAATTGACCTAAACCCAGACAAAGTTCAAGCAATCCTGAACATGAAAGTTCCTGAAAATATAAAGGACATTCAAAAGCTGACAGGAAGACTTGTTGCCTTATATAGGTTCATTTTAAAATCAGCAGAGCCAAGCTTTTTGATATTTCAAGCACTCAAAGGAACAAAAACAAACTTTGTATGGGGACCTTCGTAGCAACATGCATTTGAAGAAATAAAAAGATACTTGTCAAAGCCAAACACTCTAGCCACACCAACCCTAGGGGTTGAATCGCTCCTATATGTTTTAGCAACAAAAAGTGCAGTAAGTGCAGTCTTAGTTGAAGAGCAGGAAAATAAACACACAAAAAACAAGTCCCAGTCTACTTTGTTTCAGAAGCTTTGTCTAGCTCAAAAATCTATTACTTAGAGATTGAGAAAATAGCCTATGCAGTTTTAATAGCAGCTAGAAAATTGAAGCACTATTTCCAAGCTCATAAAATCAGAGTACCAATAAATCATCCTCTAAAAGAAGTTTTGTGAAGTTGCAGATCATCTGGAAGATTGGGAAAATGGGTAGCAGAACTATCTCAGTAGAACATCAATAAAATCTCAAGTCTTGGTAGACTTTGTGGCAGACTAGACTCCATCTCAAAATCAAAGCGAAGAGAAAAGACAACTAGACTAGATAATATATTGTGATGGAGCATGGGGCTTCATAGGGGCTGGCGCAGCAGCAATAATCACATCACCTTCAGGGGTCAAAATGAGATATGCTACAAGACTTGAATTTCAATGTACCAACAATATTGCTGAATACGAAGCCGTTTTATTCGAACTCTGAAAAGCAAGAGCAATGGGGATCCAAAGACTAATAATCAAAATAGATTCACAGGTCATGGCTAGACACATCAAGAAAGATTACAAGGCAAGAGATCCTAAGGTAGCAAAATACTTATAATTTTTTAGAGAACAAGAGAAGTATTTTGAAGGCTTTATAGTCAAAAATATCTCAAGAACATACAACTTAGATGCTAACAAAATAGCAAAAGTTGCAACTCAAAATACAAGTTTGCCTCAAGATGTCTTCTTCTAAATTTTAACTCATGCCTCTATCAAAGCAAAACAAGAAGTTCTAAGTGAAGTTTATATAATACAAAGCGAAGATTGGAGAGCACCAATCATAGCATATCTTCACGGACATTACAAACCAGAAGACGAAGTTAATGAGGTCAGAATGAAACACGGGACAAGAAATTACAAAATCATCAACAATCAGTTATACAAGCAAGGAATTTGTGAACCACTCCTCAAATACATACCAGCAGAAGAAGGAAAAGAACTACTAATAGAAATACATGAAGGAAGTTGTGGCACACATCCAGGTGCAAGAGCCATGGCAGGAAAAGCATTTCGATAAGGATTTTATTGGCCCTCAGCCCAAAGTGACAGCAAAGAAATAGTCAAGTCTTGTCACAATTATCAAATGATTGCTAGCAAGATAAAATCTCTAGTAACAAACTTACAAACTATAGAACCAACTTGGCCACTTGCAAGATGGGGAATTAACATAATAGGTAAATTGCCTCCAGCTCAAGGAAATCTCCAATATACAGTTGTGGCAGTAGAATATTTCATAAAGTGGATTGAAGCTAAGCCAATAACAAATATGTCTTCCTTCACGATGAAGAAATTTTTATGGCAGAACATCGTATGCCATTTTGGAATTCCAAGGCACATTATAGTAGATAATAGAACTCAGTTTGATAGTCAAGATTTCAAAAACTATTGTTAGAACATGAGAATCCAATTATGCTTCGCTTCAGTCAGACACCCACAATCAAATGGTGCAGTCAAAAGAGCAAATGGAATCATATGCACCGGAATTTCAAAATGCCTAGTGGGGCTTCCTAAGGGAAAATGGGTCGATGAATTACCTAAAGTTATTTGGGCTCACAACACAACAGTATCAAGATCAACAAACTTTACACCATTCAAATTGTTGTATGGAGAAGAAGCAATGACACTCGAAGAAATAAAATTTGAAGGCCCAAGAACAAACGTTCAAATAATTAAGGAAGAAGAGCAAGCAACAAGCAAAGATTTGCTCTAAGAAGAAAGAATGAAAACAATTCAGAACCTTGAGAAGTACTAGAAAGAAACAAAGAATTGGTACAACAAAAAAGTAAAGCCAAGGCAACTTTCACCAGGAGGCTTTGTTCTGAAAAGAAAAAGAAATGAAGATATAGTCGGAAAGTTTTAACAAAAATAAGAAGGACCATATCTCATCATAAGAACAAACAAGATAGGGTCATTTCACTTGGCAAATATGAAGGTAGAAGAGATTGACCACACCTGGAACATTGAGGCACTACGAAGATACTACCCTTAGACTTCAATCTTTTTCATTACAAGTTTTGCTCTAGAAGTAGATTAGTTGTTTTTACATTCTAAAATTACAATTTAAATGTAAACGAGCTGCACTCTTTTCCACTCAGGGGAAGCCCTTCACAGGGTGAGTGGTTTTTTTATTAAGACAGTCTCTATTATAAATTCTCATCAAATATAAATGAGAAACTATTTCCCTAGAAGCCTTGAGTACAACAAAACCAACGAAGCCGAAGAGTATACTTAAAATATACTCAAATATCAGCTAAAATAAACTAAAAATAGGTAGCATCATTTTTCAAACAAGCAAAAAATAATGCTAACCTATCTAAAAAATATAATACTCCATTTACTCTTTAGTTTTTCAAATTCACTAAGATGAATCATGACTTCTAAGCGAAGTCTACACGTTGCCTTCGCACAAAAGTGAGGGGACGGCGTTTTTCAAATTCACTAAGGTGAATCATGACTTCTAAGCGAAGTCTACGCGTTGTATTCGCAAAAAAGTAAGGGGACAGTGTTTTTCAAATTCACTAAGGTGAATCATGACTTCCAAGCGAAGTCTACGCGTTGCCTTCGCAAAAAAGTGAGAGAATGACATTTTTCAAATTAACTAAGGTGAATCATGACTTCTAAGTGAAATCCACATGTACCTTCGCAAAAAAGTGAGGGGATGGCGTTTTTACAAATTCACTAAGGTGAATTATAACTTTCAAGTGAAGTCTACATGTTGCCTTCGCAAAACTTCAAATATCAATATAAAACAAAGTATACAAAATTTAAATTTATTATGAAACAGAATCATTTATTACATATTACAACACAGGAAATCAAGTTTACAATAAAAGTCATAATCAGTCACTTTCTGAAGCTACAATGGTTGCAGCTTGACTAATCAAGTCTTCAACAACTTTAACCAACACACGATCCACTTTTGAGCAAAGAAAATCTTCAGAAACAAAGCTTGGCGAAGCACTTGAACATGATGACTAGAAAAATAAGTGCCAAAATATGAATTATCTAATTCAAATATCATGATAAAAAAAGGAAAAGGAAAAAAATAAACAACTACCTGAGAAAATTTGTTGAAGTCCACAACACATGGCAAACAAGGTTTCTTATTTTCAGCAATAAGATTTTTAGATTCAAAATCTGAAACAGCATACATCATCAGCAAAATAATCACAGCATCAAAAAACAAAGACATCATAACTTAACGCTTACGTTAGCTTACATTCAACAAATGTATCAAATGTAGGATTCGCCTCACTGGTTGCATACTCCAACCACAGCGAAGGTTCAACGACAAAGTTGTCCTTACACATTAACAACGACATAACACCAACTTCATCATGCTCAGTTCAATATTTACAAATGTCAAAGGTCTTTTAAATCCTCACCCCTCAACTTAAAATCTAAAAACTAACTACGAAGACAACTAAAATGGATGATCACCAACATCATCATCTTTAGCATTTTCCTCATCACACTTATCCTGCTCCTTCCACTCCTCACCAGCAGCAATTTTTTTCTCAAGCTGCTGCAAAAAGAAAACAAAATATTAGAATAAAAACACAAAGAAAGAGAAATAAACAAAAGAAGAGTAAAAAATTTCAATCTAACATTTTCCATCTTCTTCTTTGCCTTTAGAAAAGCACTCTCTCTCTCACCTAGGTTCCAATATTGATTGAAATACTTCTTACAAAGTAGCTGAGTCCAAGAAGAAACCTGACTCAATTGATCCATAGAAGGAAACTTATAATCCTTATCTAGCATTTGCTCATACAAGGGATCTTTTGCCTCTTTCATCAAATGAAAAAGTGCATGAGTTGAATACACACAACTCAAATCAGCACTAGTCTGAAAACAGTTGGCAAATCCTCATATTGACGGCATAACCAGGCAAAAAATGGGTCAAACTCCCTAAGATCCTAGCAAGGATCTTCTGGCTTCACACCAAACTTGTCATAGCAATTCTTGCAAAGTTCCCACAGGTGATTACATTTGTCATGAAAATTTTGATCTTTCTCAGCAGACTTCTTCTCAAGATAATTTTTCTCCCTCACAATTTTATCAAGATCTTTTTTAAAATTATCAAAATCTTTAGTCTTTGTCTCGAGCTTGGCCTCCATAGAGATACACCTTGACTCCATAGCATGGAGAGTTTTAATTGTTTCTACTCTTTCTTTCTCTTTAGCAGCAAGTTGAGATTTCAAAGACTTAATCTCCTCAAGCAAACCTTTCTCATGGAGTGCCACACTTTTCACTTCTTCTTCAAGAGATTTACGCAAACTCCTTTGCAATAGAGCACTCTACAAAATACAACACTATAAAATGTTAAGTCGTGAAGCCAAATTAACATACGAAGTCAGACAAAAACACACGTACCATGTAAATCATGGTAACACTTGCATCTACCAACTCAAGGGAAGATTTCCCAGCAAGTTGAGCCTCAGTGTCAGGAACTGTAAAGGCATCATCAATATACTTTGACAGCTTTAGCTCTGACTTCTTTGACATAATGCGAAGTCTGTCCAAGCCAATACCAACAAATTTAAAAGTGTCTAAATTCACACCTTGAGCTTGGCAGTACTCCACGCACCTCTTATATGCCTCAAGGTCAACTCCACCAAGAATTGTTTCTAAGGCTTCGACAGGAGTAGCAGGTTCCTAAGCCACATCCTTCATTTTTCCAATATCAATAGTTGTCTCCTTCTGAGATGAAGGATCAGGAAAAAATTCCTCTAAACAAAAAAGAAATAAAGTCTAAAATAAGAAGAACAGAAACATAAATTCAAATCAAACAACACAAAAATAACAAGCAAACTTACCCATAGAAACAACATTTTCAAGTTGACCTACAACTTTCTCACCAGTATTCACATTAATTGTAGACTCAGTAAGATGAGAAGCCCGAGCGTTCTCAGCCTCTTCATCAAATACATCGCCATCACAATCATCAAAATCAAAAGTAATAATAGTGGTACCCTTACCCTTGTGAGCCCTAACTTTTGGAGCATTAGTCTCCACATGCCCACCTCCTAAATCAGTATCTTGCATCTCAACTCAAGGAGGTGAGGCAACAAGAAGAGTAGCACCAACATCTCCTGTAGTTTCTTGCAGAGTTTCAGTAACAAATCTTTGAGAGGATGGCCCTGTAGTATTCTACGAAGCCATAGTCACAATCTCACCTTCTTTAGTTTGCGCTCTGGCAGTAGCGGTGACAATAACAGTAGCAACAACATCAACTATAGGAGATGAAGAAGGCAAAGCATCTTCACAATATTTTTATGAGGCGAAGACAAGCTACCTCCACCAACATTTTCATTAGAATGAAAAGTACTCGCCAAATTCTAGAAATAGTCACCAAGCGGAATCAACATCGGTGGAGTCAAAACACTAGAATTAAAAACTAAACTAATCATTCTCATCTCATCATCACAAGCATGATGACTAAGAACTCCTGACTATCAATATTGAGACCCAAGTCTACTTCATTGTTGACGGTAGTTATCATTTATTATAAACTTCAATATAACTTGAAATAATGCATGAAAATGATCACCAACATAGACTTAGGGGTTTAAATTGACAATTTCTATGAGTTTTGGTGAATCTATGTTTCAGTAGGGTTATTTTAGAAAACCATCAAGGGGGATCAAAATGTGAAATTAAATCACGCTTATCCGTAGCGAAAACTACTCCAAAAGGTTCTAGAGGACTCCAGAAGTCACGTCACCGAAGTAGAGGGTAGGAGGCTGCTAGGTGGGGCCACCCAACCCCACCTACAGGTCGTCTGGCCCCTAGGCCCACCTAGCAGTCCCTTCTTCGTACGTCGATTCTCCACCGCCTTAAGGATTGCATCTACGCCATTTATTCAAGTCGGTTTGATCCGAGGGCTCGGGATTGATGCTCCGGCCTATATAACCAGCCCCTGCCCCCCTCTAGAGCACACTGCCATAAGTCAAGATTAGTCCAGAAATTAGGGTTTCTAGAGAGAAGAGAATAGAGCTTCAGTTCTTTAAGTTTTTAGTATAGTCTAGCTAGCAAGGTTCAAGTAGATTATGGGCTATTGCTCAGGATTCTGGATCTACCATCTAGAGACTAGTATAGCCATTGTATCTCTATATTTATGATTTTGTGCTACTTCAATATTATGTTGCTATTTATTATGTTCCTAGTTGCTCTAGTTATATACTTGATATTGTCATGATTGATCATGAATATATGCATATGTTAGCAAAGCTCTTAGCTTAGTACTCGAGTGAGTTAAGTGGTCAACACTATGTAAGCATGGTGCTTAGATATTGTTTGCCCGCAGATGCATTCTGCACTCTAGGTCATGTGGTAGATCGCGGATGTGACACTCCCATTGAGTCCTTTGTAGTTCACTCCCTGTTTGTAGAGCAAGTAGAACACAGTTGAGAAGGAAGACAAGCTCTGTTCTTGATCTTCCTTAGTAATGTTCCTTATCCATAGATCCAAAGTTAGTTATACTATAGATGAGAGTGTATATACTTGGGTGTACAAAAGACTTAGTAAATAAGGAATGACTTAGGAATCTTTTGCTCTTAACGAATCTCCTATTTAGCCATACTATATTTTATGAGTCTCTATTTCTATCTCTGGAATAACATTATTACCTTACACTTATCATTTATTTACCCCTTGACTTACCCCTGCCATAGCATGAGAGTGATTTTATCATAAGTATATATATATTTGTCAACATCTTTATGCCAACACAACTCCATAGCTCGTCCCTGTGGATAAAATATAAATAATGATACCTGATATACTCCCGGGTGAAATGCTACAATGGTATATTATCTGTGCGCTTGTAGATACTTTAATATATATATATATATATAATTTTCCTCTGAGTTTTCAATTGTCATTTATAATTATCAACAACGCATTTCTGGCATCATGCTAGGGATGACAACTTAGTAAAGAGTGATGCTAAGAAATATCAACAAGCATTTCTGACGCCATTATCGGGGAAGGCCACATGGCTAAGAGAATTAACTAAATAAATACTTATTGATAAAATCATAATACCTCTGCTTTAGCAAGCTTACCCTTGTTTGTCTTTATTCATATCTTATACAGGGTATTGCAGGATTGGTTGTGATTTACTAATAATTTCCATCAATCAAAATCAACCAAAACAAGAGGAAGATCAATACCAGTTTCTAAAGCTATGGCTGACAAGACCCTACGTGAGTTCTCTGCTCCAAGCATTGAGAACATTCGCACTGGACCAACACTCAAAACTACCAACCTTGAGTTTGAGCTCAAGTCTAGCCTCATCAACATGGTGCAAGCTACCCCATTCAGTGGAAAGGCACATGAAGATGCTAGTGCTCATCTTCAGAATTTTCTGGAGATAAGTAGCACGGTCATCATCAAGTATGTTGCTCAAGACATCATACTACTTCGCTTGTTTCCATTCTCACTTGTGGAATGGGCGAAGCAGTGGTTCTACATCAATAAATATCACATCAACACGTGGGCAAAGTGTTCAAATGTCTTCCTAGAAAAGTTTTCCCTATAGAAAAGACAAATGCCTTAAGAGGAAAGAACGATACCTGGTATACTCTCGGGTGAAATACTATAATGGTATATTATTTGTGCGCTTGCGGATACTTTAATATATATATATATAATTTTTCTCTAAGTTTTCAAGTGTCATTTATAATTACCAACAACACATTTCTGGCATCATGCTAGGGATGATAACTTAGTAAAGAGTGATGCTAAGAAATGTCAACATTCATCCTCTTCAATTCTTTCAGAATCAAAAGAAGCGGAAACATTCTTCTTCTTACTAGTCTTCATAGCAAGTAGAGGACCAACTCTCTTCTTCTTTGTGACATTTTCTATACACGGCTTCACAGCACGAGTATATGCCGGTGGAGGTCTTTCACCATATTCAATCTGAGCAATTTCAAAAACTCTATTCATATGTTTGTAATCTTTTCCCAAAATCTTGTCCATCAAATCTTTCTCCTTTTTCAAAAACTTACCAAGAATCTCAGCTGCCTTCAATTCAATAGTAGAAACAAAATCTTCATCTTTTGAGTACTTCTTCGAGTGGAAAACTTCTTTGTCAGGATACAAATAATATCTCCCCCTCACAACCTTCTTATGAAAATGAACAAAACTCCAACCCTTTTTGAGAGGCCAAACTTGAGCTGCAATATATTCTTCACAAAGATCACTTAACTTGAAACTCGTGGTTAGCATTTGCTTGATCTAAGGTAATTGACGGATATGATATGAGAAGGTCTGAGCTGTTGTTTATCTTGTTCCAAGTGATACTAAAGTTCTGGAGATTTATCTTTTGAAAAACAAAAAAATGCTACATGATGAGCTCCTATATGACAAAGCTTGAATTCCTACCAGAGCCATATATGTTATTTAGGCTAGGAAAACTTTTACATATACGTTGCTTGTTTTGTATTGAGTTTTGTCAAGCTTTGTTTACCCTTATGAGAGGTTTATCATGCTCTTAAAATCAAGATCACGTATACTCCACCCACATATGCACTACTCCTACACTGGGGGTAGGCGCAAAAACACGCCATTCTATTTAGATCCACTCAAAAATGTTTCACTCCTCCACTGGGAGTAAACACCAAAAACATGCTTATTAGGTTTTTCATCCACCAAATCAATGCTCTGAGTTCTTGTAAGCTATCTCTCAAGGTTTTGTTGCAGAATAGAGGCATGGGCTATGCAAAAGTTATTTAGAAAAAAAAGAAAAGAAAAAAAAGATTTGAGAAAAAATGGACACAAAAGTGTTCGAGATATTTAAAACAATGGGTACCTAGATGCCCGCTTGAAAAGAAAAGAGAGAGAGAGATGAATGAGATAACCCATGTTCTCCTACAAAAATGTTTCCAAGTTTCAAAAGAGAGATATGTTTTCAAGGAGCAAAGTAGAATTAGTATAGCCACCATATATATCCACATACATGCACATCTTGATTTGATTGTATGGCTCAACTCTCTTTGGATCCGTTGTTTGACTTTATAATATATGCATTGCAAGTATGCTCTAGCTTTCTCCCTACCTATGAACTCCATAAAAGCTTTAGTGGTAGGAAGAGATAAGGCATAACATCATTTTATGCCTTGATGAGGATCCACAAATACCACATATATTGAGAGACTTGAGAGTGTCATACAATAGAATCTCTGAGTTTTATTTTAAAAACTTATAAAAACTCCAGAATAATGGTGGAACAAAGAACTTGAGACATAGTGCTTGACTTGATCGTTCTGTCTTTCAATTGCTCAAAACCCAAGTGAAGGCTAAGAAGCCCCATGGTTGAAGGTAATATGGGTAAGTTTGAAAGTCAGATCAGTTTATTCTAATTCGGAGAAGAATTTTTTGAACTCATGTGTACTTTTGAGGAGTGAAAACATTATAGCAACTACTGATCCATTGTTGAGTTTAGCTTTGCTTAGGGACTAGCAAAGGTTAAGTGTGGGGGAACTTGTTGACAGTCGTTAACGTTCATCATAAATCGTCAATATAACTTATATAAATGCATAAAAAGGATCACCAACATAGGTCTAGGGGTTTAAACTAATGAATTCTACAAGTTTTAGTGAATCAGTGTTTATAGGAGGATTTATTTAAAAAACTATCAAGGTGGACCTAATCATCATATTTAATCATGTTTATCTGCGATGAAAACAACTCTAGAAGACTCTAGAAGGCACCAGAGGGCAAACCACCGAAGCAAAGGATGAGACACCGCTAGTGGGGCCGCCTGAAGGCCGACCGACATATGGGCCACCTATCAGCCCCCTCCTCGCTATGTCGGTTCTCCACCGTCTTAAGGATCACATCTATGCCGTTGATTTAAGTCAGTTTCATCCAATGGTCCAGAATTGATGCTACTCCCTATATATAGCAGCCCCTATCCCCTCCCTGGAGCCATCTTGAAAACCCTAATTCATGTCTCATTCAGATCAACACACACCAGGAGTATTAGTTCTAGAGCTCTCCAATGTAGTAGATTAGTAGCTCGGGAGTGAGAGTCGAGTTGGGCTCATGCTCAAGTTCTGAATCTAGTCTTGGAGGCTCGGTGAAGCCTTATATCTTCACTTCTACATCTTATAAGACTTATTATCTATTCATCATATTCCTATCTACATGGCTATGCTTACTTTTAATATGTATCTTGCTTAGCTGAGGTTATCTTTACTTTTATGTGCGAGTTCATAGAGCGCTTAGCCTACTAGTTTATCGATTGGGCTAAGTAGCCGAGCCTCGTGTAAGCATGGTGCTTATATGATGCTCTATCTGTGAGTACACCCTATTCTCTGATCGTGTGGTGGCAGTGGGAGGTGACAGCCCTGTCTATCCTATGTAGTCCACCCCATGTGAGCAGGTTCTTAAATTGTAGGACCGTAGTGCACAAGAGTAGAGTGAGTCTTAGATATAGTCGAGTGTATATATACTTTGATCCTGCAATAAGAATATCATAAAAATCTACCTCACCCGTTGTTCTACTAGTTTACAATATCTTAGTGATCTATCCCCTGAGTGTCATTAGGCTTAATTCCTATCATTACCTTTAGCCCTTGCTCTTGCTATGATGATATGTTGACTGATAGATACTCCTTTGACATTCAATAATCTTTACTCCATTATTTCTCTGTAGTAAAATATAAATAACAATACCTAGAATATTTCTAGTAAAATGCGACAATGGTATTCTGTGCGCTTGTGGAATCCTTCATATTCTATTTGCACTTATAAATACCAACAATAAGCCTTTTCACAAGTTTTTGAATTCTTTGTACCCAGAAATTCGGGCTTACAATAAAAAATATTCCACCCCATCTTCACAGCTAACGGGTAGCGCTTCACAATCTTTCTTGACTCATCCCTTTCTTCAACCATTGGAACTGTATGGTAAAACCAGTACCGGTACTAATTTTCAACCCACTTATTCTTGGAAGCTGGTGCAATCTGTTTAGCAGTACGAGCAGGCTTGAAACTGCAACAACCAAAATACTAAACAATATTTTCCCCTTCAACCATTTTGTTTCTAAATTGAGTATGCATCTCATGGAGAGCACAAAAGCTCTGATATCTAAGTTTGCATCTTGAGACTTCACTGCCCAAATAAAAGAGCAATCTTTGCTATCCCATTCGGAGTCAAATGATACATCTCAATATTATATGCCTTCAAAATTTCTTCAACAAAGTCTTGACAAGGCATGCGAAGACCAGCAACAAATTGATCTAAAAACAACACATTCACGAGGTTTAGGCTTAGGAGTTGTTTCACCTTCAGGCAATCGAACAGAAGCCCTTTCCAACATCCTATTAGTAACCATCCAGTCCAATTTAGCCTCATCCATCAATGTTTTTCCAAAATTCAAAGATTTGTTATCACCCACCAATTATGACTCAGACACAGAAACATGTAACAAATCTTCACCCAAATCAGACTGATTAGATTGAGAATTTATAGAAGCATTCTTCTCTTGATCAGACAACTAGAAAACAAGAGACATCTCAGCAAGATAAAAAATAATAAAAAGAAAGGAAATAGAAACAAACAAATTAAAACTAACCTTAGTCAATCAAACTTTCACCTCTGGGAAAAAATAGTCTTCGCAAGAGAGTTTGGCTTCGCTAAAAAACTTGACTTCGCTTAAAAAATCAGCGGCACCTCCCCGTCTTCGATAAAGTAGCAAAAATAGGGGGAGCGAAGTATGTATAGGTGGCTTCAGAGCAAACCTGATGGTTCAGCTTTCGTCGATCAAAATCGACCGTTACAATTTCAAAAAGCAACTGTTCACACTCTAACAGATAAAAACGGCTAACTCCAAAGTTTGGGATGGCGTTTTCTGTCTTCGTTTTTCAATAAAAACTTTGTGGGATTCAGGCCTTTGGAGTAGGCCTTCGCCCGCGAGGGGCTACTATTGGGATTTGACTTCGCCAAGAAAACTGAGCCTCTAGAACTTTGGAGTTGAAATAGTGATTTCCATAACAAAGTTTGCCTGCAGGGAAAAGAAGCAGAGCGAAGATGAAAATTTGACTTCGCAAGAAGGAATTCGTCTTCGCCAAAGAGAAGAAGGAAACAAAACCAAGTGAAGACAAAGATTTGACTTTGCTTGACATTCTGGAGTCGGAAAAGAGGCAAAGTGAAAATCAACTAAGTCCAAGAAACGAAGGCATTGAGAAGATTAAAGACCAAGAGATTGAAGAATGAAAGCTTAGATAAGGAAAAAGGCCACTTCACCCTTGTAGTTGAAAATCAACTAAGTCCAAGAGACGAAGGCATTGTGAAGATTAAAGTTCAAGATGCTTGAGTAATTTCTTTACCCAACAATAATTCTAATTGATTACGAGAGCATGTGAGAATTGATTTTGGAGTTATTTTGATGGTGATTGAATAGAGAACGGTGAATAGCAGGTTTTTTTAGCTCTCAATGTCCAGTTTAAATAGATAAATGTTTCTTGTCTACTCCCCGTATGTAGTTTTACCATTTGGCTGAGAATGAATGATTCTCAAAGAGAATCCGCTCTGAATAGCTCTGCCAAATGGACCCTACGGCGCTATGTTCAGGGCTAACTCTGGCAAGGATGAGAGATATGATCGTCGGGGCCAAGTCTGCCAGGGGGCTATGAGAATATATGTATGTAGCAAATATATATAAGAATTGTTCATTAGGATTGAATTCTTTGAATGCTAGCACTCTACTCTCTCTATTCTAAAAATATGCCATTCTTACTTTCTGATAAGTCAAACAATGTTAGGTAAAACATTAATGATAGTAAATTAGTATTATTAAATTAATTACGAAATATATTTTTATAGTAAATTGAATTGGAGATATAATTGTAATATATTTTTTATAGAAAAACTTGGACATACTTACAAAAACATGACTTGTCCAGACCTTAGAATTGACTTCTTTTTACAGAGGGAATAGTACTCTTTGTACAGTTCCAATGTCGACTTACGAGCTTGCTCTAATCATATTATTTTATAATTTAATAAAAGAGAAAGAAAAAATATCTCTTAATCAAGAACTAACTTCTAGTCTTTCTGTTCCTTAAAAAAAACATAATCTTCCCATCATGTTGAGTTCCCTCCAAAGCGCAGCCAACACTGGCTATGTTAGTCCACGTCTTGCTACGTCACAATGATAAAATTTTGAACTGGTTCACTGTTTGGACTTAAAAACCGTGAACCAACCACCTCACTGCCCACTAGTTTGGTTTAGTTAAAAGACCATTGATGTAATTGAACCACATTTTTTTTATGATGTACTAGTGATAAGTTTGATGTTTGTAGGTTGGTTTGGAACTCTATACAGTATATAGAATACTGCAATATTGTGTTATCTAGTTGTTATGTCATACGTGAATACAATGTGTTCAGATCTATTTTATATTTGTATATAAGTGATAGTAGTACTTTCAACTAGTAAACTATTTATTGGACCAATAAAACAATAGCTTGATCTATTCGATTTCCAGAGTTCGTTCTATGGCCGTTAATGCTCTGTAGCGCTCAAGCACCCTATAGTTGTAGTTTTTTTGCCTTTGAGTATTTCAAGATTACTCAAGGTTTATATTGATGGAAGGAAACTAGGAATAATGTTTTAATTTAACTGCTTCAATAAACAAGTTATATGAACAAATTCTAATCTAAACCAATTAGTAACTAAATTCGAATTAGCTAAAGACAATTCAAAAGTAATTAGAACACGATTAGAAATATAACTAGCATATAATTAATGCATCAAAAAGGCTTTTCTTGCACGTGAATCGAAAAACACAATCAATTTCCTACAACTAAAAAGAACAAAGTGTGGACACCGTTTTGGTGCGACAATTGCCTTGGTTCGTCCGTCTGCCACCCCATGCGATCGATCCCACCTCCCACGCTCTCCAACGGGCGATCGAGAAAAGGAAATACGCGATAGAAAAAGAAATTGTCATCCTTGCGATCTCCACCTGCTTTGAAGGAAACAAATCGATCACCTGATGCCACATGCATGGAAGAAAACAATAATCATACATGGAAGAAAATAATAATCATGCATGAAACAATAATCATGCATGAAAGGAAATAATAAGCATGCATGGAAGGAAACATCAGTGGTGCCAAATAAAAGATGTGCAGGTTATACATGGTGAGACTGGTGAACCTTCTGCAATTTCCTAAATGAATATTCCCACCGTTAGTATATAGGTCCATTCCCCTACGTTTCTTCATGCTCCCATTAGCATATAATATAAAAGTATTGTTGTGTTCATCACCACTTCCAGTTGACTACTCCCATTAGCATATACTTCCTCTACCCTAAAATATAAGTCGTTATGAAATGCGTGCAGGTCAAACTTTCTCAATTTTACTAGGTTTGTAAAAAATACGTGTAATATTTATATCTTCAAATAAGTTTATTATGAAAATATATTCAATGTTCTATGTAATGATACTAATTATATATTATAAATATTAATATTCTTTTATATATAATTGGTCGAAGTTAAAAAATATTAACTTCTCGAGAAGCGAGAATGAATTCTATTTTGGGACAGAGGGAGTATATGAAAGCAGTGTTGAAAATATTTTAACAATCAAGATCGTCTCTGTCTGATTGGTAAGCTTAGATATCATAATGGCATAAAAAAATTTGACTCTCATGAACACCCTCATGGATCAGTGCAAAGCATCCCAATTCTACAACATACACAGATGGCAAGCTTAAAGTTATGATATTTTCAAAGGGTGGACAATAAAGACCATCTTAAACGTTCTGACATTAGAGTATATATATGCAGACATATAGGCATGGTTGTGCAAGTGAGCAGCCAGCAAGAGTCGAGAGTTAGGGGTGTTTGGATCCTAGGACTAAACTTTAGTCCCTATCATATTGAATTTTTAGATATCAATTAGTAGGACTAAATATGAGCTAATTATAAAACTAATTACATAAGTTGTGGCTAATTCGCTTGCCAGCGCCGTGTATAGGATAGTATGGAGATATGGTGGGACTTATTCGTGGATTTATTGGCGCACAAAAGAAATTGATATCGAAAATCTCTTCCTGTCGGTATAAAAAATGATCTTAGCCGTATCACGGAAAGATCTACACAGTAGAGTTTGTGGCCGCAACGCCACGCTCTCTGTGACTGTGTAAATTTCACGAACTTAGCTTTTTGGATTAAATGTCACTTTAACGTCGGTCATATACTTTTATAGTATTGTTATCTTATCGTGCGATCCGTGTGTATTTAGTACAAAAGTTTAAGGAGTAATGCACGGGTACGAGCCTATTTGCATATATACTCGAACCTGTGTGTACATGATTATATGAAGATGCAGCGAAACTTATTCATAGATTTATTGGCGCATGAAAGAAATGGATATCGTAGAATTGTTTTTGCCGATATAAAATATTATCTTAGCCGTATCACGAAAAAGTCTATACAGTAGAGTTTGTGAGCCTACGACGTCGCGCTCTCCGTGACTGTGTTAATTTCACAAACTTTGCTTTTTGAATTAAATATCACTTTGGCGTTAGTATTTAATTTAACAATATTATTATCTTATCGTGCGATCCGTGTATTTTTAATACAAAAAAATTAGTTATCCCATAACAACGTACAAGCACGCTACCTAGTAACCTAAAAGCACGCAAGTCCGTGTTTAGACACCACCGTGTCCTTAACCAAATAGCCTTCACGAATATCTTTACGCCACATGCTGAAATCAATCAACAGGGGCAGAAAACCATGTGGCCTTACTCTGACTAACTCTTTAGCGTCAGATGTCCTACAAACAAAGTTAGCTATATGTCATTATGTTCACCATTCACTAACACCACCTCTTTAACACAGACCATCTAATTTTTTATGATATGGATGGTCCAACTCTAGCAATTCCAATACCACCCCCTTGAGTAATTATTTTTCTCGTTCACCCATACCATTTGAGTTTATGTAAACTAAAGAGTAAGCTAATACTCCAAAGGTCCTGAAGTACAAGAGATCAAAGGTTCCAAATTTGCCTCAAATTATAAGGTATTTTGAATTGTTCAACCCTATAATCCCATCCACGCATGCATCCATACATGTCTTATAAACATCATCATACCCAAACAATTTATGTAATTGACTAATTGGTACTCAAAATTATTTACATATATACATTGATGAGGACATGACACCTATAGATACACATATGAAGGTTAAAAACAAGGTGAGCTTGTTCCTATGTTTGCACGATAACATAAGTAAGAATTTGTTGCTATCTAATGTTGATACTTCTAATATACTTAGCAACAACAATGATGATGATGTCAACTTGAGGAAGACGCTTTCTATTGCCTCTACAGTGGATGGGACATGAATACAACATGCACAAGACCGACCTTGGAGTGTAAGCTCATCGAATCCCAACATTCGGTTTGTCGGTAGCTCGACAGTGCTTCATTGGAAAGGTCATAGCTCATCCAACCAGAGTGCGATTGAGGTCAACGAGCACTTGATGGAAAACTTGTTTGATAAGCTTTCAAATAAATCTAGTCTTACATCAATAACATGTCGGTAAGGTTTTTAAATCATCACAACAAACTGTTGTTGTTTTTGTTGAGTACAACGACGTCGTTGTAGGCTTATTATTCACCCTTGGGACCCTGACCCAAGTGGTAGCATGCCCCAAACATGTGGAGAACAGTCCAAGGATGCCCAAGGACGTCCTCCTCCTTGGCCACCTCCTTAGAAGGCCAACAAGGGTGTCGAAGTCAAGTTAGAGGCCCGATCCATGTCAAGTTCGAATCCATCTCAGACTATAGATGCAATCTGTAGTAAAATGGACTTCCAGGACGCATATAGACTCTATTTTTGGTGATCTATCCATAGATGGAAAGATAATTTCATAATCTAACCAATGGCACTGGTCCACATTAAAATTTCATAGGAGTCCACGGGAATCGTCGAAACGAGTCTGTGTCCAGGGTGTTGTGTCGTTGTCTTTTGGATCATTTGGGCCTTGTAACATGGCTGGACTCCTTATGGATGCGAATAGGGGTCCTTTTTTGAGATGAAAAAAGAATTATATTATATTATATTATATTATATTATAGTTTGGTACATCATCACATTACAAGCACTCTGGAATACACTACATATATCCATAAACTGATTTTCATCTAAATTGTACCCACGCTGTGAATAGCTCTAAATCTCAAATCCAAACCTATATGACGCTTCGTATGGATGACCACACATGCAAACACTCAGCAAAAGGCCTGAGTACAGATGCCCAACGAACGACGGCCAACATTCCTATAGGCAGAGTTGAGAAACTTCTTCTTTCTACCACTAAAGAATGAGGAAAACTGATCTGAAACTTGTTCTTCCTAGTCCTTTATCATGGCCAGATCTAACCACAACAAAATAGAGAAGAGACCGGAGAAAATTATTCCATGGTGACGACATCATCTCCGTCTTGATGTCGCCGTCTGGAAAGAAAAGTCTACATGTCATCATACTGATGAAGTTGCTGATGCTGTAGTTGTCGTCCTCATCTTCAGCAGAGCTACCATGGAAAAGATGATTCCACCTTGCCCCATTGCCGTAGTCGGAGAGGAGGAGGAGATAAATCCCCAATACCAAGAAACTTGGCATGGAGAGACCCTAACCCAAAAGACTCGATCTACTAGAAAACTTATTAAAAACGATGGATCCCCACTCCCTCCGGCCTTCGACGAGATGCCGGAGGGGGAAGAGAGGGGGACCAGCGGAGGCGGCAGTGGCCCTAGGGTGTCATGAGCGAGAAGGACGAGTCACGTGTGTACCAGGGTTGTTGGGCGCCGTGCCACAAATAGGGGTCCTTGGCAGCCCTTTAGACTATATATTCAGTAGCCTTTGCCTAAGTTTAGATCAATCTGTTATTGAATAGTCATTGTCATTGGTTTGTGAAATCCCATAGTCGAGAGATTAATCACATATCTGCAATTGTTACTTTACTTGAGTTGTGTTTTATCTTGTTCTTGTTTGTATTCTTCCATTCACAATAGGGTTAGTCTTCTCAGCGAGGTCAATTGGATTGTGACATGGTTGATAACCAGTGGAGAAATGGTGCTAAGGATGCATGACTCGGCTCTTTGTGATTTGAATCCGGATCGGTGTATCGCTCTCTGCTAAATCAATAGTTATCTCCACCTAACCACAGACCAAGAACCTCGTCCACATCATACATGGCTTTTTAAATTATTCTTTACTAGGAAACTAAGCAAGTTAATAAGTTAATAAATGAAACTAACTAATTAGTGGAGGGCAAATTAAACTTTTGCCGGACTCTTTATTTGATCTTAAAATTGGTATTGCCGTATTAGCGGTACGTATGAGGAAAGGGACACATACAATGCTAAAGAAAAAATGGTTCAAACATTACCATGTTCTTTTCACTCCCAAATGGCAATGATAAAATCCACGTTTTGTTCTAGTATTTTGAGCAGATATGAATTTATTACGTATTCTCTCTAATCATATTCATCACGTCCCCAGTATTATTGTGGATTTGAAATGATATTGAAATATTCATAGTAAAAACATAATGTTTTGGATTATTAGGATACGAAAATAGAGTATTCATAGTGTGTACATGCACAATTCTAACTACATATTCTCTCCTTCCAAAATAGTTGACACTTTTTTACTCTCTGTCTCTAAATATTTGTCACTATTCATTTACGTGTCGAAAGTTTGACTTAGATTTGTAAAAAATATTAGCAATATTTATATCTCTAAATAAATTTATTATAAAAATAAATTCAATGATCTATCTAATAATATTAATTATGTACCATAATTATTAATACTTTTTTATATAAGTTTAGCCAAAGTTATTTGTGGCACTAGGATTTGGGGCGCTAGGATTGCTCCAGCATCTTCTCCGTATCTGCACTTTTGCAGGCCTCAAGCCCACTGCCCGCTCAAGAAAGTTTATGGGCCTCAACAGTCATTGCTCTCCTGTCTTCCTCTCCAACTCCGTCGATCCGCCGCCGCCTCCCCCTCCAGTCCCGTCTCGTCGCACTTCCTCGATCTCCTCCACTCCACTTCAGCGCCACCGCCCACCCCCACAATGGCGTCTCCTCGCCGCCGCTCCCTCCCACTCCGCTTCCTCATCTTCATCCCTGTCCCTCTCTTCCTTGTCCTCCTCCTCTTCCACCGCTCTTCTCATCCTACCGCCCCGCTCCTCCACACCGCCGGCTCTGGCTCCGGCCCCAGCCCCGATCCCCGCCGCTTCTCCCTCCTCATCAAGCTCCTCGCCTACGACCGGCCGGCCGCGTTTCGCCGCTGCCTCCGCTCCCTCGCCGCCGCTGACTATGACGGGGACCGCGTAGCGCTCCACGTCCTCCTCGACCACCGCCCGCCCAACTCCTCGGTGTCCCCCCTCGCCGCGTCGCACGAGATCCTTGACTTCGTCGACGCGTTCCCGTGGCCACACGGCGAGAAGCGCGTGCACTACCGCGCCGCCAACGCGGGGCTCCAGGCGCAGTGGATCGAGGCGTGGTGGCCCGGCTCCGACGACGAATTCGCCTTCGTCGTCGAGGACGACCTCCAGGTCTCGCCGCTCTACTACAGGTTCCTGAAGCGGGTGGTCATGAGGTACTACTACGACCGTGAGAACTACAGCCCCTACGTGTTCGGCGCGTCGCTGCAGCGCCCTCGGTTCGTCGCAGGTGAGAGCTTATTTAATAGGGTATAACACTGCACTGCGTCACGAATGCTTGTTTAGTCTCATCCCTTGTTTAATAGGGTATAACACTGCACTACGACCGTGCGGAATGCTGACTATTATTCGTAAATGGGACCTGGCGTGGTTAATTATCTGTTTTTTCTGTAGTTCGTTGAGATGAAGCTGCTATTAAGCATCATAGCTAGTTCTTTTTGTTTGACTTATCACATCTGTGATATGTGTCCTATTCATTGGGATTAGTTAGAAGATTGACTCTGTTTTGTGTTGTCATGCCAGATTGAGGAGTTTGTGTGTTTATAGTGGATCTCTGTGCTTACAATTTATTAAGTTAATTATCATTTTTGCATAAGAGCTTCTGTCACTGGAACTTCGAACACAGTCTGAAACGCAAATACACAATTAAGTAGGGTAGGTTAAAATATGATGATACCATGCCATGGTGCTCTAGTCTAATCTCTGGTGTCATTTTGTGTCTCAGTTAAAATGATGGAGATTCACAACTTAAGAGTTTCTCGTGGGCAGGATTTATGCATTTGATTTCCTTGGGGCAAAGTTGTTTGACTTGTTTTGACTTTTGGTTGCC